>NC_051064.1:68243831-68543831 GCF_004664715.2 Peromyscus leucopus
GTAAACACCAATGGGTGTACTTAGTGGCCGTGGTTTGTCTTGTTTTTAGCATTTACTGGACTATTTGTTTAAGCTTTCTTGGTTTTTAGTGTTCTATCCTAACCTTTTTTTCCCACCAACCCTATTATTTCCAGGGCCTGATTCTGCTCATATGGAGTTATTCCAGGTTTATCTATGTAGTTTGGCAGCAGAAACATTTGTATCTCTCATAGAACCAATTTAGACTAATGCCACCTACTGCTTACTACAGAGTAGTCTGTTTGATATCAGGTAGGTAGGTAGACAGACAGACAAGACAGGCAGACAGATAGAACAGATACATACATACATACATACATACATACATACATACATTCATACATACATAGAGAGGATGGATGGATGAATGGATGGATGGATGGAAGATAATACATTTATTTGTGTTTATATATAAATTTTTTACATATTATATAAATTTTCTGATCCAGTTAAATGACAGACACAAGAACCTGCCATCAACAAACTTAATACACTTGATTCAAACATTGAGAAGTTTACATCATCAGAGTAGCTAAGTGAAGGGACAGGCTGTGGAAATGACTCAAGTGTATTCAAAAATTGAACACATCCCTACCCAGTCTCTAGTCTTGTCTATAATACCAAATCCCTAATGTCCTCCTGCACAGTACACTCACAAGGACCTCCCCCCACTAGGTAAATCACAATCCCACCTCCTCACAGAGTCAGAGTAGACAACTCAATGCAGCTTCTCACAGCACCACATATCATCAGGAAGTGTTGGTGGTGCCATCTCCTATATATGATGAGAACTGACCATTTCCACCAGCTGGCTACTACTGCTCAGTCATCACCCTCTTGCTTAGATCTTTGAACAACTGTTCCAGATACTTCTGCGCTTGACCCCACAACACGAGTTTCCAGAGTGAAAGCATGTTGTTCCTGTGAATACCTCACAGCCTTACTCAGAGGAAAGGGCAATGCTGCTGTGGTCTGAAGATTTATTTTCATATGTATGTGTGCCAGGTGTATGCAGGTACCTGTGGAAGCTAGAAGTCAGCCCCAGATCCCCCGGAGCCAGAGTTAGAGGTGGTTGTGAGACACCCAGTGTGGGTGCTGGGAACCAAACTTAAGTCTTCTGAAAGAGCAGTCACAGCTCTCTACCACTGCGATACCTCGCCAGCCATGAAAGGATGTTTTTATACTGATGTATAGCATCCTAGATCCCTGGTACCCACCACCTCTGATCTACTCCCTTCCCTCCAGCTGTCCCACCACTCTGGCTTTCTTGCTGACTTTTCTCCCTCTCAAATGTGGTTCTCTCTCCTCAATTTTGGCTCACTGTCCTTCTTCCTTTCCCGGCTATTAACCTAGTTTGTTTCTTCATCACTGAGGCTTTTCCTGAACACCCTACTATAAAATGTGACACACACACACACACACACACACACACACACACACACACCACACACACACGGACACACACACACACACGGGCACACACGGGCACACACGGACGGACACAGACACAGTTACCTCTTATCCTCTTTCCTACCTCACTTTTCTCCACAGCAGTGTAGATCTCTGTCAGCTAAACTAAACGTACCTAGTCACAGATCTAGTCTAGTCTGGAAAACCAGCTTGGTATTCTGTGCTGTATCCCAGCATGTAAAATAGTTCTTAGCACATAAAAATGCTGTTCCTCCTCACTGAATGGATGAATCAGGCTCACTGTATGAGATGATGACAGAGCTGACAGCTCAAGACTGTGACTCTTGAGGCTATCACCTCACCCATCACAAATGCAGCAAGAATCTGGAAGACGATGGAACGGAGACACAGCCTTTATTACTGTACTGCAGACGTACAACTAAGTTGTGAAAACTTGTTCAAGAGATTTATGGAGCTGCTTCTGCAGATCAAGGACACTTGGAATTAAAGGGCTTTGAGTGGCTCGACTTGTCAGACCCCCTGGTGACTCACAAGATTGTGCTTCCATGATAGGACAAGACATCCCAACACACCACACTGAAGCTGCTGGGGGTGGGGGAAATAGGCGCTCTCTGGACAGGATCGAGGGAAGAACAGCAGAGCTGGGCTTCACAGCGGACAACCTGTGAACAAGGAACTGGAGACCATGCTTCCTAGTTAACCTGCCCCCAGGCTTAATGGATTCCCGGAATTTAAAAACCAGAGCTTTCCCAGAAGTCAGTTTCTAAAGGTCACTAATTTTTATAAGAACTGTCACACTTTTAACTGTCTGTGTTTGCCTCTGAGGCACAACCCCCAGGGAGAGGCCTGAATTATCAAGCACTTATCACACTGGCATTGCTCACATTTTCCTGAACAAAATGCAAGAGCTGAAAGCAAAATCTGCCCAACACAAAGTCAATATCCATGACAGTCTGAAGATGAATTACAAGCTCAGTGCTAGCCTGAAATGTCTGACGTGCACTCAACTTTGCAAAGTGTTTATAATCCCGGACACCGTATAACACTCCTGTTCACAAGAGAGCTAAAACCGGAGGACAATACCACCTCTGAGGTAATGCCAGAGTTATGGCAAACCAAGGCATGCCTCAAAGCCCACCTTATAGTTGCAGACGATGGTATTCCTTCAAATGTCACTTTAGTAAGCAATGTACTAGGATGAGAGCTAGAGCTCTAACTTTGTGTAGGGGAGGGGAAAGCTTAACTTTGTGCTCCTGGAGAAAAAAAGTTTATGAAGTTATTTTCTAAATTGACTTCTTGTTAGTTTTGAAATCATAACATCACAAGTATGTTTTGGCTATTATTAAGGAATCAAACATCTGCCTGGTGGCACATCCTTGTAAGGCTAGCTTGCAGGAAGCCAGGGCCAATCGGATCCTGAATAAGGTCAGCCTGGGTTGCATTGCAAATTCCAGGCCAGTCAAGCAAATGGTGGCATACCAATATCAATTTCTTAGTTTTAGCAAACACACTACGCCGTGGGAAATGCAATGACTATAAGATGCTGGAGGGAAGACACACACGGGAACACTACTACGCTAACTTTTACTCGGTATATATTCAATTATTTGGAAATAAAAGTTAAAAGAGTCTGTGGTGATATATTGTGTACCTTAATAAAATATCAGAGAACAGAACTAGATTAAACACAGAGGCAGTGGTGGCACCCACCTTTAATCCCAGTACTTGGGAAGCACACACGCCTCTAATGGCTGGGTGGAGAAAGGTAGATAAGGCGTTAGGAGACAGGAACCAGAAGACTTTTCAGTCTGAGGAAGCTCATTTGGCTACAGGCCTTTCGGCTGAGGCTCTACCAACTGAGGAGGCCTAGAGGAAAGACACAGCAGTAACTTGTTCCTTTGTCTCTCTGATCTTTCATTTACCCCAATGTCAGGATCCAGGTTAACTATTATAAGACCTTTAGAATTTCAAACAGCAAGGATCCTAATCCTAAATCCAAAATAAAATTCTGAAGGTGAGGCATTGAAGAAAATCCAATGTCACAAAAATCGATTTGTATCGACTCACTCAAACACAAATAAAAGAAAATTGCCTTAAAATTACAACAGCAATTACATATGCATGGACCTTGAGTTAGAACGAACCATTATTTAAACTAAATATTGGGTGTGGAAGACATTCTAAATTTGGAAGAGATTTTTTTTTTATTAAAACATTTCTAATTAATTTATTACTATTGGAGGAGGCCACCCAAGCCTTGGTGTGGAGGTCAGAAGACAGCGTTCATAAGTCTGTGGGATCCTGGGATCTAACTTGGAGCTTTGTACAGCAAGTGACTTCACCTCTAGAGCCGGTCACCAGCTCTGCTTGCATTAGTGTTTTGAGACAGGGTCTCATTCTATGAACTCACTTGTAGTCAAAGCTGACCTCAAATTCTGGGTAGTCGTCCTGCCTCAGCCTCCCAAGTGCCAGAAGCCACCATACTAGGCTCTGAAAAGGAGTTAGAGTGTGTAGTAACTGTCTCTATTTGCTCCAACTGTGAGTAACTATTTTTTTTTCAAACTTAATAAAAGTACATAAAGATTTTATAATCTGATGCCACACATTCATTTGGGTATTAACGTGACTAGAGTTGAAAACAATGGGAGGCTACTTCTGTTCCTGCAAGCTTATACACTCATGTTCAGTCTCCATCCCCACCTCCTGCACCTGTATGGACTCTGAAGAGTTCTCCCTCTCAACTGCATCACCAGCCAGAACCCTGATCCTTCCCATTCATCTCTACTCGATTTTCCCCTCTGTTATTTAATTTTCCAGAGACTGGCCTAGGATACATCACTTCTGTTGAAATAAAATTAAACCTAAACAAGAAAACTCTAAAGGCTCCCCCACTGTTTAAAGAAGAGAAAACAGTATCTTTCAGGAAAAGGGATGTACTGAAGCTACTAGTTCTCATATGCTTTCCAAGGCAGAGCCCACTCTGTACAACACATAAGTTCCAAAAACACTAAATTTTCCACAAATTCAACAACTTCCTCAGGTTTCTTCCTCATTAATAAAATGATTTTGACTCATACTTGCTGGGTGTTTAACGTCCTGGACACAATGCTAAAGGGCTCGCGTGCAGTTGGTCTTGTTCTGTTTTGTTGTGAAGCCTTCTAACCAACCCTTAGGGTTACATGCTACTCATTGAGGAAACGTCAGAAACATTACTAATTCCCAGGGTTTCTTGACTAGTCCGTAATCATGAGAACTTGAACTCCAAAGTCCAAACTCTGAATACAATCTTCCTTCCAACATCAATCGCTTTGTCAAGTCTCAGAAAGACGGTGAGTCAAGTACCATCCCAATCCCTCCCTCTGGACATGATCATCTCCTTCCATGGACCCACATGACTCTAATTACCTTCTGTTGATCCTATTATCCTCCCTCATATATAAATGACAAATATTCACCTCTGTGTTGCTACTACATTCAAGCACTTTCAGAATGAGAATAATTAAGTTTTTAGCATACACAGACCTATGATGGTGGACTGATGGGCAAGCAACTATCTCTCAGTATAAAGACTTCATATTCATGCTGGGCGGTGGTGGCGAACGCCTTTAATCCCAGCACTCGGGAGGCAGAGGCAGGCGGATCTCTGTGAGTTTGAGGCCAGTCTGGTCTACAGAGTGAGTTCCAGGAGAGCCAAGGCTACATAGAGGAACCCTGTCTCAAAGGGGGCGGGGGGGGGGGGGGGGAGCATAGCTTGAATCTTGGCAACCTATTAGTCAATCCTAGCTCTACCACAAGGAGCCTAGCACAGGGCCTCAGGACAACTTGTTCAGCCTGTGTGTGCCTTGATTTCCGTACCTGTAACATTTGTGAGAAGGGCTATGACACACACAAAATATATAGCACTGCACACAGCAAAGAAACACTTGACAAGCACAGAAATGTTTCAGGACTCTGTCTACTATGGGAGTATACACAGCGCACTGAAGTACGCCCTATAGAACAAAGCTGTATATCACTAAATTCTAGGCATAAGGACTTGTTTTATAATCAGTGTGGACCACAGATGAAGGTTCCCTGAGAGGAAAGGATATGAGCTGACTCATCAGAAGACTGTTTGGACAGAATGAAGAAAATGTCTAAATAAGGACATTGTAATTAAAAGCAGTGAGGACAAGAGCAGAAGCTTTTTCAAAAAGGCCACCATGCCCCCAGAACAGTTCTTGCTTAGTAAAAGAAGACCATATGAGTAAAATGAGGGCAAAATCCAGAGGGAATTTTAAATACAATGCTGAGGAAAAAAAAAAAAGATAAATTGCTAAAGAAAATAGGAGAAAAAGGGGGAAGCTTGTACAGCTCAAGAGAAGGGCCCAGCAAAACGGAAGTCAGTTTATCTAAGGAAGGGGAAGAATTTGCTGAAGCAGATCTTACTGAGACACAGTCTTGGCTATTCTTAACCCATCGCTGACACTCCTACTCCACTGTGGCTTTAAGCATGATGACAAATATCCAAATACAGAGAGAAAAGTAATGGGAACTAGCCATTGCCGTGTGCCTACAGAGACAC
Organism: Peromyscus leucopus; assembly: GCF_004664715.2. Classification (NCBI taxonomy): domain Eukaryota; kingdom Metazoa; phylum Chordata; class Mammalia; order Rodentia; family Cricetidae; genus Peromyscus; species Peromyscus leucopus. The sequence goes on from NC_051064.1 coordinate 68,249,845, forward strand.
GGACAGAGAACTGGAGACCACAGAACTGAGGGCTTCATACAAATGCTGTTTAATCCCTAGTGAGCTTTCAAAGCCAAAGGGGGGGAGGGGCTAGTATTAACATTTCTCAGAACAATAACAATAACAATAACCAAAATAAACAGGTTCTCCTGAAGAAAAAAAAAACAAAAGCAGTAATCGTAGAGCTACTACCCAAAGAAATAAGCAGACAATGGGGACTCACACAACGATGTGACTACCAGGCTCTACGGCTGCAATGGATCCTGAGCTCCTAGATCCCTGTTTAAATGAATGTACCACTCAGACACAATTTTACACAAATCATCTACCATGAAATGGCATATGAGCCCAGCATTGTAGTTTACATATAGATTCTTTTTTCCAAACCAACAGGCACCTGTTTAGAGTTGGGAGTCCCAGAAAGGAAAAACACAGCTCACACACATTAGCAAGAGCATAACAAAGCCCATTCATGTCCAGAGTGCTCATTATCTACGTTAAAAAATAAGCAGTGATCTCCACCCTCCACTAATTTATCAACAACATACATCCTAGGAAGGTCTTTTAGTAATTCTTACCCTACGCACAATCACCAACCAACAGTAATAGTTTATGCCAAACACACGATCCCCTTGGAGAATGGCAATGCCACTGTTGGTTCTGGGCACACAGCTCAGTGATGGAGCATATGCCTAGCATGCCTGAGAGAAGTCCTATGCTCAATTCCCGGAACCTCGAACGAAAATATGAAACAGGAGCTTTGACAGTGTCACTGCTGAAAACATAAGAAAGTTAAAACATCTTGGAAGGTGGTACAACTTACTTTTGCAACCCACTTACAGGTGTAGACCACAAGGAACTCCAGAGGCTCTGCATTTGTTTTTCTCTCTGAGCAGATGGGGGAGGCCCCCTTTGACAATTTTTATTTTTTTCCAATTAGCCAGCAGGCCATTCATCAATCTTAAGTGGAATTCATGGCACTTGAAAAATAATGAAATGACAAAAATTTGCACTATAATTCCAGCTCATTTGTTTACTAAGTAACCTTGGCTCTGTAACCTCTAAAAAATGAAACAATATGTAAAATGCTGAGAGAAAGGCTGGAATATATACCAGTGGCATAGTTCTTGCTTTTTAGGTGTAAGGCCCTGGGTATGAATTCCCCAAACCACAATTTTTTTTTTTAATCTAAGAAAATAACTTCCAACCTAGAAGCTTTCATCCATTCAAATATTAGGAATATATAAGAATAAAAACAAGAGCTAGAGACCTAGTTCAGCAGTTAAGAGCACTCATTGCTCTTTCGGAGGACCTGGGTTCAGTTCTCAGCACCCACATCAGACAGCTCATAACCATCCTTAATTCCTGCTCTAGGAAATCTGATACCCTTAGGACAACTGCATGAAATGTGGTGCACATAAACACATATACACAGACACACACACACACACAGACACACACACACACACACACACACACGTAAGTAGTTTTAAAAAGAGAGATCTTGTGTCAAAAAAATTAAGACAGGGGTTGGGGATTTAGCTCAGTGGTAGAGCACTTGCCTAGCAAGCACAAGGCCCTGGGTTCAGTCCTCAGCTCCGGGGAGGGGGGGGGGCTAAGACAAATGCAAGTTATTAAAAATTTTGCTTAATAAGAATAATCTGGCCGGGCGGTGGTGGCACACGCCTTTAATCCCAGCACTTGGGAGGCAGAGCCAGGAGGATCTCTGTGAGTTCAAGGCCAGCCTGGACTACCAAGTGAGTTCCAGGAAAAGGCACAAAGCTACACAGAGAAACCCTGTCTCGAAAAAAAAAAAAAAAAAAAAAAAAAAAAAAAAAGAATAATCTGAGCCGGGCAGTGGTGGTGCACACCTGCACTCAAGAGGCAGAGGTAGGAGGATCTCTGTGAGTTCGAGGCTAGCCTAGTCTACAGAGTGAGTTCCAGGAAAGGCACAAAGCTACACAGAGAAACCCTGTCTCGAAAAACCAAAAAAAAAAAAAAAAAAGAATAATCTAAATAATCTGAGTAAAAGACTAGATAAACAAGTAATAATTAGGAAAGAATCCAATATTATCAACTCAGTAAACCAGTAGACCTTTAAGATAAATAAGGGACAAATTAGTACATATCCTTCAATAATAGCTCTAAATGTAAACAGTCATAACTTTCCAATTAAAAAAAAAAATACATGTGGGCTGAATGAATTAAGAACCAAGATCCAACTGATTGCTCTTTGCAAGAAACTCACCTTACTGGGAAACACCACACACACACACACATACACACACACACACACACACACACACACACACACAACATACACATGGGGGGGGTATGAATCAGAAATGACATTCCATACAAACATGTAGTAATTATCTGAGAACACATGTAGTAATTATCTGAGAATGCATGTAGTAATTATCTTCCTATCCAGCAGACTTCAAGCCAAACTTAGCCAGAAGACATAAAAGTCACAGCAACAGAGGAACAATCCATAAAGACATGGTGGTACATGCCTATAATCCCAGCAACTCGAGGGTGGGTTGGATTATGAGTTCAAGGCCAGCCAGATTACAGAGTGAGTGATTCTACATACATATAAACCTAATGTTAACATGTATTGCACATAGAGAGACAGGTGCAAAAACAATAGTGGGTGACTTTAGTATCACTTTAACGGGAAATGTTGCAAATGAACCTTAAATCCAGAGCTTGGGCAATGCAGAGTCAGTCAACTAGGTGAACATTTAGAAACCAATTAATGGTAAGTACAAAAAAAAAAAAAGCAAACAGCAGAACAAGAACAGAACAGAACTTTCACACCCAAGGACAACAAACCATAAAATACTCTATGATTCAGTGGAGAGCATTTACTTAGTCATAGTGTAAGGACTAAACATTAATCCAAAGTCACAACATTCTATAGAGAACAAAGGTGCCCACATGAACAGCGTATACAGGATGGAGGCAAAGGATAGGGTTGGAAGAGCTCAATCTTCATCTTCCAGAGCAGAAACAGATGCTGCAAACTGAAGAAAGAGGTAGCAGACGTACTAGCATGGTAAAGATCTAACGGACCCAAAGATTTAGAATGACGGCCTCAGGACAACAGAGGACAGGGTGGGATGGGGTATCCCATCACTTTCCTTGTTTAAATGGCAAGCACTTAGAGAGAAGGCTCAGCAGTCAAGAGCACATACTGAGTCCTATCCCCCGCAGCCACACTCCAGCTTCAGGACACTTTTCTCTATCTAGCCTCCCTGGGCACCTGCAGTCACATACACATACCCACTTCACAGGAATACTCATATAAATAAAAATAATAGTTTTTTAAAAATAAATGACAAGCACCAGAAATGTTTAGTGCTTTAAAATGTGTATATGTAGCTTTTACATATATAACATACATATAAAATAATACGTATTATTACATAATAATCTTTTAAACAGAGCATAAAGAAAAATGAGTCCAGAATAACAAAGGCTCTGGAACCACCGCTTTCTTTTAAATATGACAGGTTTTTACACTTAAAAGACAGACAGAGAGACCTACATATAAAATTCGGCAAACACTGAAGGCTGGTTTCAACTTTTCATTTTATGTGACTAACAGGTACAAAATCAGGGCCAAGGATGAAGTTACAAGGACATAAGATCGGCCATGAAACCAAAGTCTCCAATAACTGCAGAAAGAGTTCTCAGTAGCTGGAAGAATTTATGCAAAGCCTGAACCAAACTCACTGACATGATATAAAATTCACGGCTGCCTCAGTGCTAACTGTCAGCCCCAGCCATTGTTTGATTTCTGGAGAAAATTTCCACGTCAAGCAGGTGGTAGTGGTACATTCTTGTAATCCTAGCACTCATGAGGCAGAGGCAGGAGGATCGCTATGAGTTCCAGGACAGCCAAGGCTACAAAAAGAAACCCTGTCTTGGGGTGGGGGATGGGGGAAGAAAATCCATGTGATAACTTTCTTTGAATTAGCACCATGCCCAGACACGGCTAGAAACTGTCATAGGTGAAGATTGGGCACCAGATACACTTCCGCTTCCATTTACACCGCTCCTACCAACGACTAAGTCTTCAAAATAATTTGATTACCAATCACCTAACATATCCATGGGAGCAGACAAGGTAAAACACAGACAGAAGAGAGAATACATGTCTGAGTGGGAGGCAGCTGGAAGATAAACAAGATGGTCTCGTACAGTGTAAAATGGATAGGAAAACCTGGGCCCCTGTATTCTGTGGTTCCATGGCTAGGGATCGTTAAGCAGGTACTATACCCAGTAAGCGTGAGACTTAGGAACCATGACATGAGCAGCTGAGCTCTTGGTGGTGAGAAGTCAGAGATCTGTGATTCAGTCACATGAAGAAAAGTAGCAAAGGTGACCAGACTAGTCAACAAAAATTCCTTTCTTTTTTCTTCCCCTGAGGCAAGGTGTCATGCACCCCTTCCTCCCCATCCTACCCCTGCAACACACACACACACACACACACACACACACACACACACACACACACACACACGATGCTTGACTATATTAAGAAAGAGATTCAGCTCAGGCACATTGACAAAGGCCCACCTCCCTCCACTCTGTCTCTTTTATTGATGTTTAGGAATGGTTGGTTACATGTACAGAGATATACTAAGAATTTTTAATTTCCAAACACCTGTACACACATTCAACTTTGGCACATCTATAGACTAATTTCAGCTCTTCATTCTATCTGGCTAATGGGTTCAGCAGAATCAGGGCTGAACACAGCACTGTCTACTTTTAGAGGGAAGTCTCATTCTTTAGTTGGACCCACCAAGCTGCACAAGTCAATACATGTTCAACAGAACCAACACTTCCCTTTTTATTTCATGGCATCTTTGATTCTTTGACTTTTTCTCTTCCACATCATCCTTCTGTTCTGGGAAACTCCTTACTCCTGCCCACATCAGAGAAAAGTCATGTTTGCAGCTCTACTGCAGTCCACCCTGCTGGTGGCACTCGGACAAAAGTATTTAGGATCTGCAGCTCTCCTCCTGTTCTCCTGGACCATCCAAGACAGGCATTGAAATCGTGGCTTCCATCATGTTCCTCTGCACAGTGGGTCAGAAAAAGGGTGTGTGGATGGAGACAGGGAAGAAGGGAAGGAGAACCATATTCTTATAGATGTATGGCATGTGCCAATGTTCCTGCTGTACTTAGGTCTTAATGTGGTCCAGAGGGTTCTATCATATGCTGTCCCTTCCCAAGATCAGCTAGCCATAATTAACACCTTCATTAAGACTTCATTATAATTGAGGAACACATGCCTAGATTAGGTTCAAAAGCAAAACCAGAATTAACAGGAACATTTATTAACTCAGAATTGTTTTGATTTTCATATTCCATTCCATTTTCCTCAATTGACAAGCTATATCTTAGTCTTGAGATGCATCATTAGTATCATAAACTAAGGTTTTAGTCTTCTAACACCCTACCCCGCTCAACATGCACTGGGATTCATTATTGACTTGCGTCTACCAAACGTCAAGTCTGCCCTCCACTCATTACTGATGAAAGACCTTTGATCAGCAGTCCCATCCAGGAGGGATTTACAGGGTTAAGTGGTCAGTGTCACTGCCACTAGTGTCTTGGTGGCAAACCTGAAGAAAAGAAAACACCTCAAAACAGACAGCTGTTTCCCCTCTTGCTCTTGGCCCACATGGTCCCATGGTAGTTTAAATTCTGAGGCTTTGTAATTCAAGTTTCTTTTGTAACCCACTTGCCTGTCCCTAATTTCCTTGGTGTGATGGTTAGTCTTCATTGAAAACTTTAGAGTTCAGAATCACCGTGGAGTTTGGTAAGGCACACCTCTGTGTATGTCTGTGAGTCTGCAGAGATCAGCTCAAGATTTCGAAAAGGCCCAGTGTGAATGTGGGTAGCACCTCGCATGGCTGAGGCCCACAAGCAGTACATGGGGAGAAGGAGAAAGCTAGCTGAGTACTTGCACCCCTCTTTTCTGCTTCCTGGCCTGCCATGATGAGAACTGCTCAGTTCAGTTTACCTTACTGGCTATGGTGACTGACTCTCTAAAACTGTAATGCTTGATCCTAACCACATTAATTTTTCCATAAAAGATGTTCGGGTCAAGAGGTACAATGAACTCACAGCTGGAGACCCCAAACCACTCATATAAGAAACAACGAAGGCATGGTCATGCTTTCTTGTCTCTGCCAACACACAAGGGCACTGTGAGTTCAAGGCCAGTGTGAGTACACAGTGAGATACTGCACCAAAAAGCAGAACAGGGGAGGTGAGAATCCAGTTGGTAAAAATGCCTGCCACACAAGCCTGGCACTCCTGACAGTGGTCCTCTGCCCTCGCATGTTTAAAAATGAAAAATTAAAAGGAAAGAGGAATGAAGAAAGGAAAGGAAGGAGAAAAGGAAGGGAAGGAAGAGAGAATGGAGGGACTTGAGTGACCAAGTTTAATGTGCTCAGACTTTTAAAATCTGTGTTGGGGAGGGAAGCTGCTTCGTGATCCAACAAATTTGGTTTAAGTTTTTTGTTTGTTTGTTTTTATATATACAGGGTTTTGCTTGCATGCACATCTATGCGCTATATGTATACAGTGCTCTTGGTGGGGGAGAGTGAGAAAGGGGCACTGGATCACCTGGAGTTACATACAGATGTCATGAGCTGCCATGTGAGTGTGGGGACTCAAAGCCCAGTCCTCTGAAAGACTAGCCAGTGCCCTTAAGCACAGAGCCATCACTCCAGTCCCTCCAACAACTTTCTTATTGCTTTTACCACATCCATTTTTGTTGTCACTTGGGGCCATGGAATTGAAAGTACCATCTCAATCAGGTTTTTCAAAGTCAACTCGGCAGGATGTAAATCCTTAAGTAACAGGAGCAATGCAGGATGGATGTTGCTAAACAGAAAGACATTTACAGGATGGCTAAGTCCAGTGAAGGCCAGGAGGCAAATTCTCTTCTGGACGTGGGCGTGAGGGTAAGGAAATGACCTTCTAACATGTCAGCATGTACTATGACTTCTCAAGGAGGGACAAGGAGCAGGCAGAAGGTGGCTGGAGTTCTCAGTTGTCCTGACTGCAGACACTTCAGAGGAGGAACAGCACACAAGCCTTCGAGCTTCAGGAGCACATGCTTCAGGGAGTGAGCAAGGCATTTTTGCAGAAGTCATTTGTATCTTTAAGTAAGACAGACAGAATATGGAACAACCCCCACCCGGCAAGAGCTAAACATTAAGTAGCTGCATAGGGAGTCTCATTCTCTGTTGCTTGTTAGCCACTCAAAAGAAACAAACGTTTCCAGTTGGTCATGGCTTACTTTCTCCAATTAAACTGTATTTTGAAAAGGTTTCAAGGACCACCAAACTAGAATCACACTCACTTTTAAAATGAAGTGTCTTCTTAAACTATTGTTTTCCAAGCCTTCCTAACCAAATCTGACTGAACTGTCAGCAACTGTCTTAAAACACAAACCAAGCAATAGGCAAAATACTCTGTGTGTGTGTGTGTGTGTGTGTGTGTGTGTGTGTGCATCTGTGTGTCTGTGTATGAAGAACCAGTGAGTTCTGAGGGAAAGACAAGTTCACAGTCACATTAACAAACCTACTTCCATGATAAGCTTTCTCAGACCTAAGTCCTCAGAGGAAAATACAGGAAGGCCCAGGAGAAAACGCAGCCACTGAGTCTCAAGTTTTATAAAAAGTACTTATATCAACCACTCACCAATATACACTTTTTAAAAAAATCAATTATATTTATTGGGGAGCCCCACAGCACAGCACATGACTGGAAGCCAGCAGACAATCTACAGCAGCCCATCTCTCCTTGCATCACGTGGGTTTCAGGCTATTACTCACACAATCACAACATTCTTGAGCCTGTTTCATCTATAAACTGGGGCTAACTCAGGCAGCCATCTTAGATCTTAGAATACAATAGGAAATGTGTAACCTGGGCCCTCCAATCAACACCCAGGGGTAACTGGCAATCTGTATAGCTGCCTGCTCTGATTTAGTGCCTATTATGGTTTAGTTCTGAAATGGATCCCAGAGGCTAATGGATCTGAATACCTGGTCTATGCTATTCTGAAAGGCTGTGGAGCCTGCCTGGCAGAGACTGGTCTTTGACAGTGAGCTAAGAGGGTGGACCTTTGAGGGTTATAGACGGCCTTGCTTCTAGACTGAGATCTCTGATTCTGGATCTGTCAAGATGTGAACAAGCTGCTGTCTCATGTTCCTGGCAAAAGGGAGCTGTCTCAGGCTTTGTACCTTCCACAGAATTATTTGTATCTCCCAAAACAGCATCCAAAACAAGCCCTTCCTCCCCAAGTCACTATTATAGTGCCTTCCCCTGCTCCTGGGCAACCACCCATCCTTGAAGCTCCTCCCTGCTCACTGAGTAAAGCATGTTCCCAAACCCATCTGTGATCTCCAGTTGATTAGGGGATGCACTAGCTGACGGCACCAGGAATCACCTCTAGGGAGGCCATTCAAAATTCGATTCTCCTTCCTCTCCCCACTTATTAGCCCCACCAATTCCCAAGTCTATCAATCTCAACAGCCTTTTCTCACTGCAGAGGAGTTCTGAATGCCACTGCAAACATCTGTCCTTGAAGTCCGCATTTAGGCATGAAAGCCTTCCTTACTTCAGCTCCACAAGGTCTCTTCTGCTTCCTCAACTCCACAAGGTCTCTTCTGCTTCCTTAACTCCACAAGGTCTCTTCTGTTTCCTCCGGGCCCTCTGTCTTGCATCATTCCCCCAGAAGCACAGATACACTGTCACACTGGGCTTCTTTAAATGCCCATGGCTGCCCGTTTCCCATCCATTCACACATGAACACCCTCCCTTGGCATCTCTCCCGCCTCCCCGGTCAGGTCTCCTTACCACACTGAAATGTAGCAGCTCCTGTGTCTCTCCTTGCTGGACCATGCTCTCCTTTCCACTGCTCTTCTTCCCAATATCTCTAACCTCTCACTCTTTCTAAATGCAGGTAAGGTGAAGAGTCATGTTCAGGAAGCCAACTGCGGCACCCCTCTTCCTCACTCCCTAAGCTCCTAGGCCCACCTCAGCCTCTGCCCACGACTACTACCTATTTCATTCTTAGCACTCAGCCCCCTAACACAGGGAATATTTTTGGATTCAGGGTCAGTATTCTGAAGTTCAAATCCGAGGCTACCTTTTTAAAGGGAGCATGAAAGAAAGAACTTTTCAGTTGACATTAATCTGGAAGCTTCTGAGAAGTTTTTATCATTTGTACAGTTTGAGACAAGTCCATGAAGTTTCCATTTTCTTCTGGTGACACCAAGGTACCAATGACCTAAGATAAGGCCCAAATAAGTGAGCTGGTGTCGGGACTGAAATTCAAACCCACAGTCTGGCAGCTTCCACACTCCTTCCGGTACCTAATGGTGCTCAATCCTCTGGTGCTAACAGCCTCTCAGAAGAGGGATGAAAAACCTCGGCAGCAGGTCAACCACCACTTAACCACTAAGGGAGGACACACTAAATGCAAATGGATTTTATATTTTAAAAAGGAAGGAAAGCTTTTTAAAATCAGAATACAAAAATTAAGCCTGAACTCCTAAATAACACAATAGGGCCCACGAGGTAGCTCAGTGGTTACAGGCACCTGCCACCAAGCCTGATGACGACCTGACTTCAAGTCCAGGAGCCCACATGGTAGGGAGGACTGACTTCTACAGTTTGTCTCTGACCTCCACATTCGCATACCCACCCACAATAAATAAACAACATAAGCAAATAAGGTCACCACAGAAGCGCTCCTGCACATCGTATGACTATACTTTAGATTACTAGAGGAGGTCGACAACTTTTTTAAATGGCTTTTAGTGTAGGCTGTCAAGCAGTACCCCAAGAGGGTTACTCCAATTTATTCAGCAAATCGATAAAGTCTATTTGAGTCAAAACCACAGAGGCAATTAATATTATTCTGCTAACTTATATCAAGGTCACTGGCATAGAGGGGTGCCCCTCCTTTAGCCTGAGTGGTAACAAAACTGAACATGTTTACACATTCACTGTTTACTTCGGGCACGCAGAGAGAGCGCTTCCTATCAGGGATATTCTAAACAATGCGAATCTTCATTCTCACTGCTCTTATAAGAAAAAGAAAAAAAAGCCAAAATTAAGCAGGTGAATGAAAAAACTCAACAGGGCCACTCGTTTTTTGCTTTCTGACTCTAATCTCTCATTCTGCTCAACGCCACAGCTGTAAAGCGCACCAGGTAGTGCTAGGAAGAAACAGAAGGAAAAGAAAATGTTGGGGAAAGTTAAGGAGGAAAACTGAATACCAATCAGACAGAGATAAAGAGCACCAGCAGCCGGAAGCATTCCGCAGAGGCAGGAAAGGAAGAGTGAGGGGCTGGAATGGAAAAGGCTCTCTGAGCCCTTGGGCTCTCCTGGGACCACTCTCGGAGGAATGTTAATTAACTACTTAACAGTACTCCAACCTCAGAAGTTCTTTATCTGACGCTGTTCTTCTGTCAGCCAGAGGGAGGGGCAGTGGGCGTGGTAAATGAGAAAGAAAGGGGCTTCACCCTGACTTGGGGGAGTGGGGCAGAGAGTCACTGTGTGTGTGTGTGAGTGTGTGTGATAGAGAGAGAGAGAGAGAGAGAGAGAGAGAGAGAGAGAGAGAGAGAGAGAGAGAGAGAGAGACTGACTCGGAACTAGGGATTGTAAAAGGTTTCTATTGGAGATACATGAAAATGTCAGGATACACTGAAGAAGTGTGACTTCAAGGACAGAAGAAAATGGCAGGGCTAGTAGCTCCTAGACTCCAGAGGCTACCTTTACACAGCCATCCCAGCACCACTGGGCCCTCCCACTTGGAGCTGTCTGTCCTACCCTACCTACCTGACTTAGAGAGAAATTCTGGTTAGGCTACCAAGTGTGTCCAACCTTCTGACACAGCAACATGTTGTTGCCATGTACAAAGTTCACCTCGGAGAACTACACAGTTGTCACAAAAAGTAAAATAAAATAAATGAAAAATTCTCCTAAAATATTCTGTAAGTTTATCATTTTGTGGTGGGCCGCATTCACAGCTATTCTGGGGCATGTAGGCTGCAGACTGGACCAACCACTAGCTCTTTGCTTCCACGCTGCTAGACACTATACAGGGATGAGGATTATAGCCTTCTGTAATTCCCATCCAAGGAAAACTAGTAGAGATTGTTAGAAAAGGCCATCAGGGAAGACGCAGCCAGCTCCAGATCAGGAGTGGGCGAAGTGAGGAAAGGCTGCCTTCCTGAAGACTGCAGATAGAGCTCATACCAGTAGTCTCCGGCCTCAAGACTCAGGTAGAGGCAGGAGTCTGAAGCCAGCCTGAACTACAAGTGGGAGGGAGGGAGGGAAGGGAGGGGAAGGAAAGGATGGCAGAAGGAGGGAGGGAGGGAGGAAGGGAAGGAGGGAGGGAGGAGGAGGAGGGGAGGGAGGAGGAGGGAAGGGAGGGAGAGGGAATGGAAACAAGGAGACTTGCTTGTCTGAGTCATCATGGAGTCACTGAACAAACTCCCTGGGACCCCACCCCCACCCCGAGAATGAACAAGAAAGAATAAATTCTGTTGAATGTTTCCAGTATTTGGATTCAAGGGTGATTCGATGTTTCCTTCTTTTGGCTGCAACACCCTACGTGACTAATAATGAGGATTCCTGCTCATGTGCCCACAACACTACAAAGTAAAGCATGCAAGCCCATCTTGAAGTAGCCACCTCTTTTTAATTTCTCCATCTTCTCACTAGTTTCTTTCCTTGACATTATACAAATGTATCCAGAAATAACATTTGTGCTTAACATTTCTAGGTATCTGGCAACCTTAGAAATAAGAATATGGAATGGGGAGACAGTGCAGTCAGTAAAGTGTTTGCCTTGCCAGCATGAAGAGTTCAAGCCCTAGCCCAGGTGGAGAAGCCAAGCGTGGCACTACACCCAGCAAGACAGTGAGAAGCTGATGCCCTGGCCCGGCTCCCCAAACTGCCTTCCCCACTAGTGAGCTCCAGGCCAGTGAGAGACCGCGTCAAACACAAAGGCAGAGAGAGTAAGGAAGAACACCAGACTGTCCACCGGCTCCGCTCACATCTACACATACACGTGTACTCACACACACGTGAACACATACACAGAGGAGAATAACTCTCATTTTTAAGAATTTCACTTCTAAATAAATGCCTGTTTGAATATGGTGAGCAACTAACAGGAGTAACAATGTAGTTTTGGAAATTAAATAAATTCTGGCAGTTTATCAAATGTTTGTAAAGCTTTACTACAAACTACTGTTTATGCTGAGAGTAATGGTAAGTCTCTAGCAAGGGAGGAAAAGTTGATATTCCCTGATTAAGTATAATAAAATATACTGAAAAATGCCACTCTCCTTTAAAAACAAAAACAAAGAAGCATGCCCTACTTCAAATAATTAAGAAAAAAAGTAACAAAAGAGAAGAAATTATGTTTCAAAACAACCATGAATCACAGTTCACCAGAGGCTGTCTAAGGATACCGCTGAAATTTGTTGAGATTTCCTCTAAAGAAGAACTAGTCCTTCAGGAAAGAAGTCCACACTGAATTTGAGAGCAGGAGGGCTGGGGGAGCGGCTCATCTACACCATCGGTAGGAAGAGCATATGTTTAATTTGTTCAGATACTTCCCGAGTACCTACAGGAATCAGTGTCCCCAAGCAAAGCCCAGCAGGAACACACAGAGCAGACAAGATCACCCCTTCATCAGCCCAGGACAGAACAAGGGTCAGCAAACAGTCCACGCAAAGAACTCTGAGTTAATCCTGGTGCTTGTGTGGAATAAGGTCCTGAGAACTACTGTGCCACTAAACAGTAGTAAAGCAGCTGCAGGCAGGAAGGATGGCTGTGTCACAACAAAACCTACTTTAGAGCAAAGACATCCAGATTTCATACACTTCTCGTGAAACAATATTCTTTTCCGATTATTTGTCTCAGTCTTCTCATTAAATACGTAAACACCATTCTCGGCTTGCAAGCCATATAAAAACAGGTTAGACTCTATCCATAGGCTACAGCAGGCAGACTCATGGTCTAGATGTCAACAGTAACTATAATTATATGCTTACTGCTATTACGTGCTCAAAGGCCATGGGGAGTTTAATGAAGAGACGTGGCCTAGTTGGAAGGATAAATCTCCCAAGAAGTGAATTTTAGGATGTGACTGAAGGTTAACTAGTCAAAGGCCAGATAGAGGGAAAAGCTGGGGCCTTCTCAACAAGTGAGCACACGTGGAAAAGCCCTGGAAGAGTACCGCAGAGCACTGCCTGAAGAACCCGTGAGGCTGAAACACCGAGGGAAGGGAGGCTGCCAAGGAGCTGCAGGGGACCAGTCCATCCTGTTGATGCTAGGAGAATCCAGTCTGTTCCCAGGGTAATCAGAACCACTGATGATTGTAAGTAGGAGAGGAACACAGCCAAACAGTTTAGACTTCTCAAAGACCATTAAGGCTCCAATATGGAGAAAGATGAGGCGGAAGCCTGAAAGGACACAAGGTACTAGCTAGAGACGATGCTTAGCTAGGAGGTTGGCTGTGATCCAAGAAGGCAAGATACGGTGACAGGCTTGAAAGAACAGAGCCTTCATGACTCAGGCTTCCTATTCCCACAACTACCAGTATCATTCTGTGAACCAGATATACTGAGATATGGGATGAGGATAAATCTGGAGGCCAACTTGGGCTTTAGACACGTGAGCTGAGTATCTACACAATGTTCTAGTGTCAATCAGTTGCTGGTAACGGGTGAAAAGGGGCTTGTTTCAATTTAATGATTCAGTCTGGGAATTGTCCTCACAGGCTGTAATTGGAACCACTGGAGACGAAACTGCCTGGACAAAGGTGATTGTCTCAATCACCAGTGGGTCTCTCCAAATGCTGATGCCCAGACAGTACCACTGAACCAGTTAAATCGGAATCTCCAGGAGTGAGCCCCAGGCGACGGTATTTTTAAACTTCTCCAGTGATCCTAATGTGTAGTCACGGTTGAGAATAATTAAAGATACTAAGAATTAACAGCAAGGGTCCCAGCTACCCCACAACTAGCTCTCTGAACTGACAACTTCATGATTCTGAGTTGTAGTTTAGACCAACAGAACAGGAAGATGGTGATGCTGCTTCATGTCTAGTATCTCCTACAGTCGACAAAAATGAATCCAAACCTACAAAACTGAAAGATTTCCTTAGCATTCTAATGGGGAGGGAGCATGGACAGGGGTGTGAACCAATTACCAGTAGCAAAATATATTTGTATAGCTAATACTCTTCCCAAGTCAGTAGCACTTTTAAATGATAATGCTAACACATCAAAAGGTAAGGCCAGACCCTGTGAAGTCTGGAAGCATTCCCTCTGGATAACCCTGCTTGACCACACCATGGTCCTCCCCAGTTCCTAACTGCAGGTGGTTCAAACTGGTATGAAATTTAACTTGGAAATTCTTTGATACAAAATTGACCTTTCTTTACAGATTACAAAAAAAAAAAAAAAAAAAAAAAAAAGTACACAGCAACTTTAGACTTGGGAACTGTGCATGTGACCACAGGGAAAGCACACAACTCAAGACGCAGACGATGCCAGACGGAAGTCTTAACCAGTGAGTGGGTATCTCCCTCTGTGACTCCAGCCACTTCCCTAACCGCCAAGTCTCCATTTCCTCAGTTATAACAGAAAAGCAAAATCAACCTGAATTCCTACAGATATAAACACAAGAAAATGACTCTGAAAACAGATAAAACAACATACCATTTCAATATTATTTCCCAGCCAATTCTGACATTCATTAACTTTTTAACATACTGGGTGTTTGTCTGCTGGAGGCAAGGGCTTGCTATGCAGCCCTGACAGGCCCGGACACTCCTCTCACTGCCACTGAATGCAGCAATCCAGCCTTCTGAGTGCCTGAACTGCAGGCCTCCACCAATGCAGCCTGGCTTACAGACTTTCTGGCATGACTATTTTTGCTCCTCAATGAAATTTACTTCCTAGATCACGTTTTTTAATTGAACAACTTTGTCTCTGTCAGTAATGCCACTTATCCAATTTCATTTTATAACCTGACTTCAAATTCTAAGCAGATATGAATATAGCATTAGAAAATTGTTGTAAGTTATTCAGATGGTAACAGGTAAACTACTCCTGGTTTTTGTCACTTTCCAAATAAAGCAGCATGGCTAAGAAATGGCAGTTAAATATGTCACCCTCAATTTAAAGGGCTGGTGTCATGACAGTGCCCGAGAGTCTTCTGAAGTGAGGATAGGGTAAAGGGTAGTCTCTTCAATTGGAAAGACTCCTCCCTCTTTCTTTCCAATTCTGAGGTTAGGACTAAGGCACATGGAATTTCACAGGCTTGAGAAATCTCCTTGTCTCCAAAGCACTGCTGTAAGAAATAATGAGCTAGCCATTCAGGACAAAGACTTAGAGAAAGTTGCTAAGCAATCTTTCACAAACCTCCTTCATTTGCACTGGTTTGTCAATGGGAAAGAACGTTTAATAAATTTGAAGATTTATGAGTGAACTTTGAAGTTTAACATTACAAGAGCAGAAATTATGTTAGGTTATAGCAGAAGAAACAAATTATGGAGAGATGGGAATAAATTGTTAGAGTCTTAGGGAAGATTAGTGTGGTAAAAAAAACTTCAGACTGTCTTTACTTTGATGCTTCCTTCAAACAGGCTTTTAGGCAACAGACTTATCATGCACTGGCTTGTTTAGAGCAATTTCCAACAATATGTAATGGTTACTTATTAAGGGAGAAAAAAATCACCCTAAGAGTTCTGTAAGAGCCTCGTTACTATGTATCTAATACTGTAGGGAGTTCTGTAAGAGCTGTGTTACTATGTATCTAATACTGTAGGGAGTTCTGTAAGAGCCGTGTTACTATGTATCTAGTACTGTGCAGACTATTTTGTAAATAATTTACCCCTTTAGCAGTGAAATACCAGCATAGACTATGACATTTTAAACTTAATTCTTAAAGCAGGATAATTATTTGGATGGGAAATTATGTTACCCGGATATAGCAAAGGGAAAAAAACAGTATCAGAACTCCAGAGGATCAAAGTTCAGAAGACCATAAACTCTTTTATGAGTATCTACAACATAGTAACAGACTAGGAGGGGAAGTCAATTATACTTCAACACCCAACCCCAGCAAGAAAATAAGATGTACTTTACATACACTATAAAGTCTAGCTTCAAAGTTAGAGGTGATACTTCTGAGCATATTTTGATAGACAATGCAGGATCTCATCAGAGCTTGCAGTCAAGTCTTAAAATGTTAGTCACTGTACCAACTAAAATAAACACAATCGGAGCCAGGTGTCAGGAGAAAAGGGAAGAACTTGCTCTATTTCACAAATGTGTGGGGCTACTGATGGGACAGGAACAAATGTGGGAGAGGAAGGTGAATTTTTACGTAACAAAGGTGAGTTTGAGTTCAGCAGAGGATGGCCTGTGGGACTAGACCACCAAACACGGGAATTACACAGGCCTGGGCTGGGGGTTCATAATCAGTGACCTGCTGGCCAAATGTTCAAATGTCAGTATGCACTCCATTCAATAGCCACAGCTGAGCCACACAGTGAGACACTATAGTAAGTAGAAAGCTAGGAAAACAAAAGAAGTTTCTACACTCAAGAAATTCACAACCCAGTAGAAAGCAGAATCAAACATAACCTGCCTGCCTGAAAATACATTAATGACCCCTAAGATTAGCTCAGGAATTTACAGTTTTGTATCTAGAGAACATTTAAAGTTATACCCCAATTTTATTTCAATACAACACACATAAATATAAGAGTACTCTAACTGCCTGATGTTTCTAAGCTGTGTTAGAGAGTCAGGAGATTGAGAACACTTCATAAAGAATGATGTCCAAGAAATCTAAAGAAGAAAAAAAAAATGATGACCAGCCCCTGTACATCTGCCCCAATGCTCCACTGAACACCTGAAGTCCCAAAAGCTAAATTCAAAGTCATGTTAACAACTGCTGATGGTTATAGAAATCCACAAGGTGGTAAAAAATGCTCCCCCTCAGGTGCAAGAGAGGAATCTTGTCTGTAGAATGTGACATGCAGAAAACAGTGGCTGTAAGAAGGAAAAGGGAAAGAGAATATATGTCACAGCATTCCGCAACACTACAACATGAAGCAAGAAAACCACATGACTCACTACCCATTTAAAGTGGAGTTCTGGTGCAGAACCCATCCCTCCAAATTATCTTTCATGCCCTGAACAAGCCACCCATAAACTATCAATACTTCCTGTCTTAAAGGCATTTCACCGCCAAATGAGCATGCACAGTAGCCCAATTCCAAAAAGAAGGGCAATGTGAAAGGCACATTTTTTGCTGAAAATTATATTTAAATAAATATTAAATGAACAATGCCCAACTATTAATAGATGTGCCCCCTGCCCCTAAATTCCCAACCAGTTGAAAGGTATATGTTTTTCTACACCTCTATGTGCTAATTTGAAAGCCCTGATCCAGCCTTCCTTAACACCAGCCACATGGTTTTTCTTTGCTATCCTAACTGACTGGGAAGGTATACTAACTAAACCACCCAGCTTAAGAACTGGACAAACAGGATGAATGCCTAATTAGCCACAAATGTCCTCCACTCAATTCTAGTCGTTTCTGTGACAGATCTCAGATTTTTCAGAACAAGTATGCAGGTTATTTAAAACTGAGTTATATATAGTCACTTAGCAGCAAACACTTCTGTGTCACAGACGCTACATCTCTAGAGGAATTCTCCCCCAAAACTAGCATTTTTCTTTGCCAAGAACCCACTAGCCTTTAGAAGCAAGCACATACCCCCCCCCCAAAAAAAAAAAAAAAAAAAAAAACACAAACAAATCACAGACTACTGTTAAATTCTGCGCTAATGAAACTGTGGAGAAACATCCCAGGCGTTGTCAAAGCCTATTTTTCATACACCACCACCAGACAGTTTGATGCAGTATTCCTGATTGCTTTTTATCGTATTTGTAAATACACTCACTAATCCACTAAATTAGGTAATTTACAAACAGGTCCTCTCAGTTATTAGCGGCCAGCAGTCAAGTTCTATTACATCTGACCCTTACACAGTTGTCCAAACATTTCCACCCAGGTTAGAGACTCTGATCGGAAAGGAAGAAGGCGGCTAGCGAAATTTGGATGGGGGCAGGGTGGCAGCTGGGAGAAATCTCTGCATCTCAGCCCTCAGCGACAACATCCAGCCAGTGCCCACAGAAAAACTAAATTCGGCACCTCTTCCTCCTGTTACACTGGCAACAAAGAGGGAGTTTCCGTAACGCTCCCGTCACCCACCAGGTGCCCAATCTCCTTCCCAGTCCAGTCCCCGCGCTCCCGCAGGGGCCTCGGTGCGCCGAGAGGCCGCGGTGCCCGGGGTCAAGGCACAGAGGGGGGATGGGGTGAGGAACGAGGGGGTGGGATCTGTGAAATGGGCCCTGGAAGGGCACGAGGACCCACTGAAGCACCTGATCCTGCCCGAGGGGACCGCAGGCCAGGGGAAATGGGCAGCTTATTAAATGGAGCCGAAACTGGAATAAGGTGGAAGAGAGGTGAAGAGCTCAAGCTGGGGTGCACCTTCTGGGGACACGGGAAACAGTCTGTGGATGGCGCGGGGGGGGGGAGGCTCAGCGGAGGTGGGGAGCAAGCAGGCGGCCCCAAGACGAGGGAAGGGGGGATGCCTCCTGGGGCAGAGCGGGCGCCCGGGGCGCCTCTACCTGCAGGCGGCAGGACGGGCCGCTCAGGTGAGAAAGCGGGGGGGGGGGGGGGAGTGCGGCGGGCAGCGGGGGCCGCGCACGGGTGCAGGGGTCGGCGGGGACCGGAGGGGCGCAGGGCACCGCAGGGGCGCCGAAGGCACGGCTCCGCAGGCGCGCACAGCGCGGGGTGGCATCCGGGCGGGCGGCCGGGAGGCGGGAGCCCCTCACCTGCGCGGCGGAGGCGGAGCTGCAGCAGCCCATGGCGGGGCCGGAGGAGCCCGGAGGCGGCGCCGGGCGCGCAGCTACGCCCCGGAGCCCCTCGGCATGCGAGCCGGCGGGCGCCCGGGGAGGGCGCGGCCTGGCCCCGCACGACTCGGCGGCGACGGCAGCGACGGCGACGGTGGCGAGAACTCAAGAGGCGGCGCGGCTCGGGGCAGGCGCCGGCCACATCCCCCGGCGGCGGCGGCGGCGGCTGCGCGGCTCCGGCTCCGCTCCTGCTGCTGCAGCTGCTCCCCAGCGGAAAGGGGCGGGCGGCGACGGCGGCACCTCCCCCTGGCCCCCGCCTCCCACCGCCCGCGCCCAGTCCCTCTCCCGCTCCCTCTCCCGGGCTGCAGCCGCCTCCTCCTCGGCGCCGCGCGCGTCTCCCATCAGACTCCCCGCCCCTAGTGCAGCGCCGCGCCGCGCGGACGGCGGGGCGACGGCAGTCAGAACGAGGCCGGGCCCTTGGGCGCGCGCCGGAGCCTGCGCGGCGCCGGGCCCATTTCGCGGTGGCACCGAGGCCGCCTTCTGCCTCGGGGCGAGAGGGCGTCTGAGGCCGAAGCTCCCGAAGACCCGGCGGGCTCGCAGCCGAAATGCAGCCGACTTGCTTCCGGACTCGCGAGGCACGGGGAGGGCACCCAGGGTTGCCCCCTCTCCAGGTTGGGCACGCCACGGGGGCCACTGACCCGAAGCTTTTAAGGGCTCTGGCGGATGCTTATGGTACCCAGAAGGAAGCGTCCATGCTAAACCACCCATGGAGAAGGAATGGGTGATAGATGAGGGGAAAAAAAAATCATCTGTTGCTCTTGTCCCCATTTTGCTGATGTGGAAACTAAGCCTTGAAAGAGGCCTACAACGACAGCACCCAAGTGGAAATTGTAGTAAAAGAGCCAGAAATGGGAGGGGAAGGTAGTACTCCAGGCCCTCAAGTCAAAGCCATTTTAGATCTTGACTAAACTTTGTTACACATGGTAGCTCATGCACACACACACACACACACACACACACACACACACACACATCAATTCATATATAAAATTTTACCGAGACGCTATATTACATTCTAGAAATTTATTGACACTAAAATTAAACAGGCGATAAAAAGCAAAGTTACTATTCTCTTACCAAAAACAAAAACAAAACACCTGAATTAATGTGCACTCCGGGAGCAACAAGTTAGAATAGACATGCACAATCTTTAAGAAATTTCCAGTGCTTAAACGTCTTTGAAATAGTGTGACGCAAGAGCAGCTTTAAAATGGCGAGAATAAACAAGGTCATGGTTAACAGTCACAGAACCGTGCATGTATCCCACACTCGTATAAACCTTCAGGTCTCATTTCATATTGTCAACGTGTTTCAAAGACGGAAGCGAAAGGTTTGTTTGCAAAGATACAAGGGAGCGAGACAGCAGAAGGGCTGCCTTGCCAAATAAAAGACAGATTTCAAGGTGACTCAAAGTCAAAAAGGGGAAGAAAATGAACACTGAAGTTGACTGTGCATGTAAAAGAGAAATCTAAGGGGGAGGGGGGCAGAAAAGAAAAAAAAAAAAAAAGGCTAAAGAGGAGAATTCCCTAGTTGGTGTTGTTGCATTACCGTTTCCTGGGTCTGTGGGTATAGATGACTCGTTCCTCCGAACCTCATGTTTCTCTGTAAAGTCCTGATAGCAGACAGGGGTGGCTGCAAACTGTTCTTAAGATTAAATAATGTGGGAAAGCAGCTGATAGGTCAGTGAATAAGCACTCAGCAAGAACTACTTTAGGTCCTTGAATTTTCTGCAGTTTAACTTGAGGTTCTTCCATAGTCATGGGATGGGTGACTAAGTGGTCCCTAATGGTAACCACTGGGTCATTAGCTAGAAGTGAAGAAATAAAACTGTTCATTGCTGTGGTTCCAATTCTGTTCATAAACTCCACAGTAAGACTGTAAACTCCCTGAGAACAAGGGGGTGTATTTTCTTCTTTGTATCTCCCTGTGCTCTCTGGGATGTTTGTTGAATTATTCAATACAGCCAGGAATAAAATCCCTCCCTTGAGATTTTTCCCTCAAAGCCAGAAAAGGACATCTTGTTTTTAACTGAGGGGGGATGCTGAAAGTAAAATTACAGTCTTAAACAAGAAGCCATCTGTCTTCCTCCTTTATAATCAAGGAAAGAGGAGTTGTTTCTCTTAGCAAGTCAAGATGGGAGCTTTTCTCTCGGATTATAAAAATCTTTCTGGCTAGCACAGTTGTTCCATGTAGTAGCTAGTGCTTATTTTAATGTTAGAACTGTAGAAGTGGTTGGATATGTAACTGGCTGTGCCAATGCTTCATAAAAACGTGTTTTATTTTGTTGGAGATCTCGTCCCTGCCATGGATGATGGATGAATAGCCCAGTCCAAGCACATTCCATTGTGCCAGCTCTTCTCTGGAGTTTTCCCTTTGAGAGTTAACAGAACTGGGCGTCCTGAGGTTCTGCAAGGTGTTTGGTAAACACACTAGTTATGTATGATGCCCCACACATGCCTATGAATGTGATGCTGTAAAGTTACACCCTATCATTAGCAGGAGAGAGACAGAGGGCTCCTAAATTGATACTCTGCACTTTAGAAGAACAAGTCTCTTTCCCATCCCCATCATGCCCAAAGAAGCCTCCAGAATGGAGTGGTTTAGGAGTGTGGAATGAAGCTCAAGCTTGGCAGGGCTGAGTTCAAACTCCCACACCAGAAAAAAAAAAAAATAATAAGTGATTTAGAGGGAGGCTTTACTGTTCTGTTCTTCTTGCTTCTTCTCATAAACAAGCACACACAGCATTCAGTGGAATTAAATTACAGCAAATTCAGAAATGAGGAAACAATTTTTTTTTTTTTACCCTAGCCAGAGCTCAGAGCACTGATGTCACTACCTTGAGATGTCATCGGGAAAATCTCTTTAAAGGGGCTTAGGAGGTTTGTTTTCAAAAACAGAGAGATTTAAAATCCCCCCCCCAACCCCTGTTACATAAGAACAACGTTTGCACTAACCAGGATAAAATTATAAGGCCTATCAATCTTGATGCTGCAGGGTAAAATCAGATCACCAGCTGAGCCAGCCGGAAATGCTTCCCAGTAGTCTAGTATTGCATAATTGGCCGTGTGAATTCAGAGTTTCCAGCCTCAGAAGGGAGGATTGGTGCTGGTCACTCACTGAGGGAAAAGACGGAACTAATGGTCTTTCCAGTGATTTTAATAAAGCCTGACTCATTGTTCATATGAGTTCAGGCTTGAGGTGGAGGAGAGGAGACGGTCATAAATAAAAATAGATCTATATGTGAGTGGTGTGTGTGTGTGTGTGTGTGTGTGTGTGTATCCACTCAGAATAACCCTCTAATTTAAAAAATCGTGGCATTTGGTGCGTTGGCTGTGTTACGTTCTAGCACATACTGTGTTCACAGCCATATCCCACAGGAGCACAATCCCTGCAGCTGAGCCCCAGCTTCCAGATCTGCCTTACCAACCTCCCTAAGAGCATTCACAGATCACCCCTGGGAAATGCTCCAGGAGTGAAAACTAATTGTAACCGAAGGCTGTAGCTGTTCATTCATTACCAGAGAGCCAAGAGCAGATTCTATTTGAGACTTCAGAAATATATCTCAGGTTCCCAGATAAGTTCAGGAGGGAAAGACTTTCTGGGGAAGATATCTCCTGAATTCAGACTCAGTCATTGTTATTGTCGAGTCTAGGGATTCTAATTCCTTTGCTCTGTAACTGTACCTGCCCACATTTGTAAATTTATGTTTTTCCAGTGTTACTTTATAATTCTGACTTTTATTTATTGTTTCACTTGGATTTTGTTGCAAGATCAGCTAACATAAATATGTTCCCTACAAACTGTTGGTTGTGAACTTGTATTTGGAAGGTATGATTGTTTGAATGTAATTGGCCCCATAAGCTCATAGGGAGTGGCACTATTAGGGGATATGGCTTTGTTGGAGTGGGTGTGGCCTTGTTGGAGGAAGTGTGTCACTGTGGGGGCGGGCTTTGAGGTTTCCTATGCTCAGGATACCACCCAGTGTGTCAGTCGACTTCCTGTTGCCTTCAAGATGTAGCAGTCTCAGCTCCAGCACCACCTCTGCCTGCATGCGGTGCCCTGCTTCCTGCCATGATGGACTGAACCTCTGGACTGTAAGTGAGCCTCCTCGATGAAATGTTTTCTTATAAGAGTTGCCGTGGTCATGGTGTCTCCTCACAGCAATAGTGACCCTTAACTAAGACAGAAGGGTAAAACATTTTCCCTATTATTTCTCCAAAGGACTTGCATTCTTTTGTTGTTGTTCAATCCACTCTGTAATTTTTCTAATCTACTTCTTAGGTAACTGTAAGTAATTTTGATGATGTGGCATGGGCTGAAATATCAGTCCTCAGAGATTAAAGCTATTGTCAACCTAACACTAGTGGGTATTTGAGGGAGAGGGCAGTGAGATGAGAAAGTAGAAGAAATAAAGGCAAGGTTGTGAATACTAAATTAAGAAGAAAGGGGACAAATTATAGAGTAGGGAAAGACAGTTATTTAGCAGTATGTTTCTTGAGCCGCTGTAATAGCCAAATTTCTAGCTAGAGACAAGAAAGGCCCTTGCTTTAAAACCACTTACATTCTAGTGAAGGCAGGAGGTGAAACCAAGGGTTAGACAAGTATAACAAGAGGGATAAGTCTGCATGCTACATCCACTCGGAGAAGGTCCATCCCTGAATGTCCCACAATCTTTCCCATTCTTGGTTGCACTGTGGTCTTGTGTCTCCACCTGTCTGGGTATTCTAACACACACTAAACACAGGTGAAACCTGAGAACACTGTGCACAGTGAAGTAAGTCAGTCACACAAGGACAAAGATCATCCAAGTCCACTTGTACAGAAGACACTTACAGTGTCAGAAGGCCACAGTGAGAGAAAAGAAAAATGGTGGGGATGGGGGGGGACTGTCGAGGGGCAGAGTTCCAATCGGACGAGATAAAAGGAGATGATGATGATTGAAAACTACTGTCCAACTATATTCTAAGTGGTGAAGGCGGTAAAGTTTATGTAATAGGTAATTTACCATAACGAAAACAGTGTAATGTGGACCTTAACTCAGGACGAGTAAGGAATAAGGAACTCATGTTAGGAAGAGATGGTGTTCTTCACTGTAGAAATGTGCCAGAAGATACAATTCTTTCCTTTGATGGTGAATATAGATTGTCTACTTGATGGGATTTACAATCAGTCAAACCTCTAGTCATGTCTGTGAGGGGATTTCTATGTTTGGCTAATGGAAGTGAGAAAATCCACCACAACTGCAGGTAGCATCATTTCATGGACTGGGACCCAGACTCAATAAAAAGAAAGCGAATGGAGTACCAGCATTCATCACTCTCCACTTCCTGTTTGTGGCTTGCCCGTGCAATGTGAGCAGTTATCTTAAGCTCCTGAAACTTTGGCATTCCTCCGTGATGGACTGTGCCTTGGAACTACGAGCCAAACTGAGTCCTTGTGAAAGAGAGAGACAGAGACAGAGGGAGAGACACAGAGAAAGAAACAGAGAGGGAGAGACACAGAGAGAGGGAGGCAATGGGAATTGATTTATTTTGTCTATAAAAATTGTTAAATTAATTTTTTTTTCTCAGCCAGGCGTGGTGGTGCACGCCTTTAATTCCAGCACTCAGGAGATTGTGTCAAGCGGATTTCTGTGAGTTCAAGGCCAGCCTGGTCTACAAAGTGAGTTCCAGGACAGCCACAGCTGTTACATAAGGAAACCCTATCTCAATCCGTCTCCCAAAAATTTCCTGATTATTCTTATATTCTTACCTCCACCATACAAGCTCCCATTGTATGCCAGATGCCAAAAACTAATTTGATATCCAAAAAATACTTATGAATAAGTACATTTTGTCAACGAGTCTCTTGTAATTTAGATTTTGTAAAATATCTCAAGTGCTTCAAAATAAAACTCTTCTCAAATTTTAAATGTTTTGTTTGTTTCAAGAAAAGATTTCTCTATGTAACAGCCCTGGCCATCCCGAAACTCACTCTGTAGATCAGGCTGGGCTCAAACTAACAGATCTGCCTACCTCTGCCTCCTGTGTGCTGTGTGTGGGCCACCATGCCTGGTTCTTACATTTTTTAAATATATGGGTTTTTTCTATAAGATTTCTGAAGTGTGTTTTTTTTAATTTTAAAAATTGCATTTGTTTAGAGAGAGTGTAGGTGTGCATGCACTTGACCTTCAGAATGCATGTGGAACTCAGATGACAACTTCCAGGAATCAGTGCCCTCCTTCTACCACACAGGTTCCAGGAATCAAACTCAGGTCATCAGCCACCTTAAGCCAAATATGGCTATTTTTAAAGAAAGGACATTTCTCTGGGAAACAATGTAGCCTGGTATTTTATCAAAAGACAGATCAAGAATTAACTGCATAAATATTTTTTAAAACCCCTTGATGCAAAAGATACCACAAGTGAATACAAACAACAAACATAAATAACATCAGCAACATCTATATAAGCGGTTTATGTAATTCACATGAAATTCCCATTTAAGAAGAAAGGGCAGCTGAAGCATGCCACAGTGAAAGAAATACAAGGACTAATAAAATGTGAAGTGCTGCTCAGTCTCCCTGATCATAAAACTGTACCTTAAAAAAATTAGGGAATATCATTCCTCACCTAACAAATTGGCAACGATTTAAAAGCTCAATAATAACCAGCATCAGGGAAGATCATGGCACCCCATCCACGATTGATGGGGCTAGAAATACGACCCTCTTCCTGGAGAGGAAGTTAAGAATCTGTATAAAATCTAAAAGCTACATTTCTTCTAACTAAGCGGTTCTTCCCCTGGGGATGTCCAATCATAATCCACTATTTTCAATAAAGGAAAATTAAGGAAAACCTAAACTTCCATAGTGTAGAAAACTGGTCAAGTCATTGCCAAAAATAACAGGAAATACTATATAACTGTAAAAAAACAAAAACAAACATTTTGCAACCTGTATTCACTGACATGGATCTGGTATAATGATAGTAGTATACCTACCACATGATAACATATACTATTATCTTAGTTACTGTTCTATAGCTATGAAGAGACACCATGACCAAGCCAAATTATTTTAAAAAACCATTTAATTGGGGCTCGCTTACAGTTTCAGAGGGTGAGTCTATGACCACCATGGCAGAGAGTGTGGCAGCAGACAGACAGGCATGGCGCTGAAGCAGTGGCAAAGAGTGTGTGTCTGATCCCTCATCAGCAACTTGTAGACAAAGAGAGAGAAAAACTGGGTCTGCTGTGACCTTCTGAAATCTCAAACCCCACACCCAGGGACACACTTCCTCAAACAAACCTACACTTCCTAATTCTTTTCCAAAAATAGTCCTACCAATTAGGGACCAAGCATTAAAGTACATATGCTTATGGGAGACATTCCATTCAAACCACCACAGCCATCAATCTAAGTTAAAAATCAGTATTGTGACGAGATACTATCGTGTAAATAGCACGTATATAGAAGAAGGTGGAAGGAATTTTTATCTAATCTGTTCAAATGCCTTTGAAGAGAAGAGATCTCCATTCGAC
Source organism: Peromyscus leucopus (assembly GCF_004664715.2). Lineage (NCBI taxonomy): Eukaryota > Metazoa > Chordata > Mammalia > Rodentia > Cricetidae > Peromyscus > Peromyscus leucopus. Next base: position 68,276,424 of record NC_051064.1, read on the forward strand.
TCCCGTATTGCTATAACAAATCACCTGAGACTAATTTGTAAAGAATGGGAATTTATTGTTCTTAGTTTTCAGAGACTAGGAAGCCTGAGATATGATCTTGGCATCTGGTGAGGATCTTCCTCCTTCATCTTTACATGGTAGAAAGCAAATGGGCAAAGGGCGGTGAATACTGCTGCGTCCTCACAAGGCCACAGAGCAGAGGGAGTGAACTCACTCCTGCAAAGCCTTTTCTCTTCTCTTCTTTCTTTTCTGTTCTTTTCTTTTCTTTTCTTTTCTTTTCTTTTCTTTCTTTTCTGTTCTGTTCTTTTCTTTTTGGTTTTTCAAAACAGAGTTTCTCTATATAGATTTGCACCTTTCCTGGAACTTACTCTGTAACCCAGGCTGGCCTCGAACTTACAGAGATCCACCTGCCTCTGCCTCCTGAGTGCTGGGGTTAAAGGCGTGCGACACCACCACCATCCGGCTAAAAGCCCTTTCTTCAATGGCATGAATCCATTCAGAGGACACAGCCCTCGTGACATACACAAGACTCCACCTTCCAACACTGTCCTGTGGGGACTACATTTCCAGTGCAGGAATTCAGGGAAAGACTCACGTGAAAGCATATTAGGAATAAACCAGGACAAGGCAGACCATCACAAAAGGGAGGTTGTTATAGGGCCTGTCCAGTCCAATCGCTCCATCCGCTCAACACTGAAACATTTCTTCCAGGAAGGAGAGGGAGGCTCAGAAGTCTCAGATGGCAAAATGAGGTAAAATTAATAATAATGATGATCATGATGTCAAAAATGGAGGCTTTTTTTTGGGGGGGGAACGGTGAGGGGGGCTTCAAGACAGGGTTTCTCTGTGTAGCCCTGGCTGTCCTGGAACTCACTCTGTAGACCAGGCTGGCCTTGAACTCAGAGATCTGCCAGCCTCTGCCTCATGAGTGTGGGGATTAAAGGCCTGCACCACCACCATCACCACCACCACCACCACCACCACCTCCCAGAATGTAAGATTCTTAAGGGCCCCTATTGGTGGGGATGGAGACGCTGGCCAGCCAAACTGCAGGTCAAAGCAAGAGAAGGTCAGGCTGCAGCGCTGCCCACAAGAGCTCCGGGGCTCCAGGATTGCCATTTTGAGGGTTCGTCAGCCACATTCGGGTAGGCTTGGTGCAGCTATTTTGAGCCATCCCTGCTCCTTGAAAGGCACTCCCCACCTGCACCCCTGTTAGTGACCCCAATAAACACTCATCGGTTCACCATGGGACACAGGTGCAGTTGTTACTTTGGTTTGTTGTGGACTCCCCTTTCTGAGGTGAGGCCATGGGTGTGCTGGGCCTCCTCAGGAAAAGTCTGTCACATATGTCAAGACTTTCTGAATTATGGACTTCTCCATACACGATACTTTTAGCAAAAGCATCTGCTTTTTGTTCAAATGATTTAAGGGATATTTTGATAAAATTACTGTGAGAAACAAGGGTCCTGGGAGGGAGGGGGCAGGAATTTAACTGGCCTCTAGGCAGAGCAGTAAGAGATGACAGTTAAACCTAATGGTTAAGAAAGGCCTTACGGAAGAAGCTGCCTTTAAGGTGAACAAGTAGCTTTGGATGACTGGAATTGGCTGGGAGGGTGAGAAGAGGTCTCTTAGGAGTAAAACAACTTAAGCCAAGGTGTAGGCTGAGGAATGGGTAAGACCCATCCAAGGTCTCAGTTACACATCGCTGCACCACAAACTAAACTAAACGCCCATGGCCTACACCAGCCATCACTTGCTGCTGTCTCTCAGAAGTCTGGGAGGTGAGGAGGCTCAGCTGGCCCATTCTCACTTGGGTGACACTCGGGTGGCTGCACTAGATAGTGGATGAGGCAGGAATTATCTTGAACTTTCCTCAGAAGAGCCTGGCAGTTGGTGCTGGCTGATGGCTGCCAGCCAAAGTACAGACTTGGGGCTTTGCCATGTGACCTGGGCTTTCCTGTGACAAGGTGGCTAGGTTCCAAGAGCAAGCATCCCCAGGAGGACTAAGGTTGACACAGCCTTACCTTTCCTAACCCACCTCAGGAAGCACATGACACCACTTTTGCTATAGTCATGGGCCCATTTGGATTCAGGAGAAGGGTGGACAAATTGTCAGGGTCATATTGTGTAAAGAACATGTGGAATGGGAAGTTATGGCGTAGGCCCTCCTGTTTGCACAATTATTAATGCTCTATTGGCTCAACCTACACTACTGCCTCTCTACATGATCTCATGTACCCCTGGCTAGCCTTGAACTCAGTGTGTAGACAGGAGGAAGGGGATTTAAACTGTTCTGTTAAACTGTGATAATTATGAGTGACAAACATTCGCTGACTATTTTGTTTGTAACTCAAACTATACTAGGCTGGCCCCAAACTTCCTGTGTAGAGGAGAATCACCTTTAGTCTTCTGATCCTCATGCCTCCACTTCCCAAGTGCTCAGATTACATGAACGGACCATAACACCTGGTTTTAGGTAATGCTGTGGCTCAGACCCAGGGCTTTGTGCATCCTAGGCAAGCACTCTGCCAACTGATTTACACCCTAAGCCCTACAGTGTCCTCTCACAGGGTCCAGTGTCATCCATCTATGTGACCCTGTGGCATCCAAAGGCTATGAAGTTTGCACTTTCTATGGACAAGGTGACCTAGATGATTTTGACCAGAGTAACCCAGGAGTGAGCTTCTTGCTTTAAAATGACCAGTGTGATAATATCACCCGAGGCAGACTACAGAGAGAAGAGATTAGATAATAAAAACAGTAAGTGCTAAGACAGTGGCCCTACTCATCAGCTCCCTGCTCAATACAACAAAATGATGCTTAAGAGTGATTGATGGTGTCCTCCATATTCTTTACCAAAGCATTCAGTCTTCAGGGTGCTCTCAGTGGGCCTTGATTCCTACAGAAGCAGATGGTCCTGTGCCCAGTAGGAAATTGCTAGGTCATGGGAAGTAATTAGACTTCCTAGGAACACATAGAAAGGGAGCACTTCGGGGATACTAACTCATATTTTTCCCACTCAGCAAAGGACACAGGCTCCCTGGAAAGCAAGCCTGACATGATCACCAAGTCACTCAGTTCCCAAAGCTCCGAAGGCTGGAAGCCCAGGGTGAGTGTGACATTGCCCAATAAAGTGGGGGAATCCAGAGGAGGAGGCTGTGCGGTCTGTCTGGCCTGGCGATCTGAAGCTTAGCTGCCGTCTCTCCCAGCTTCCCTCTAGACCTGTTAGGGGTTTGTGTCAGGCAATGGGAACTCCAGTTTGAGTCTGTTTTTTGAAGTTTCTTTCACTAACTAGTGTTATTTTATTGGACAAACTGTCAAAATTCACCTATTCTTTCTCTGAGCGCTTTTCTTCCTTTCCTGTTGGTGCTAGACAGTCATTTTCCCTAATGCTATATGATTTTAAAGAGGCTGTGTCAATTGCATAAAATATTTCTAATCTCCATAATTAAGATGCTGCTGGCCTGACGGCTCCGCTCTCTCACTCCCCCTCAGCAAGTTGCAGGCACGTAAGAAGACATTTTAAAAGAGTGCTAACGCAAGAATGACATGCTGCTCCCATCCCAGAGGGCCTGCTCAAGACCGTCTACAGCCTTGCTAGGCTCGCTTCTGGAGAGGTTCAGTTTTGGCTTCTTCAGAAAAGAGATTAATGTCAAGGTTCTCATGACCATCATCGATACGTTTCCAGAAAAATGTACGCCTGTCTTCAGTTTCCGTTAGCCCTGCTTCTGGCCTGTCTTCAATCAACCAGGAAAACACTGGACTTAGAAGAGTCACCTATGGAGTGACCAAATCCTGAGGTCAGAGACGAATTAAGAATGAGAAATAATACATCACTGGAGTGGATAGAGAAGAGGCTTTCAACGTTACATAGTCCACTTTCCTCTTCTTTGAGGAAAAAAAAGTAACAATTTACCCACATTTTCACATTCACTTCTTCACCCATCCTATGTGTTAAGTCATCTATTCAGTTCTGGGGCACAAAAGTCTCTTTTCAACTTGACGGTACATCTATTGAGTAAAAAATAAAAATAAAAATTACTATTTTTAGCAATTAGCATAAAAATAATTTTTAGCAATTAGTATAAAAATAATCTAGGTAGAGTTGATTATGCTGGGATAATGAATTTACCCTCTAAGCCACGTGTTACAACAACAACAACAAACAACAAAACCAGGTTTATTTCTCCCTCACAGCATGTAGGACACAGCAGTTGGCCCACCTAGAGAGAGGTAGGGTTGGTAGTGCCTGTTCCACATAGTCATCCTGGGGTTCAGGCTTTGGAGGCTCAGAGATATTTTATCTGCACAAATCAATAAGTTGTCCCCAGGAAAGGCAGGATTAGATAACTGCCCGTGTTGTTATTTTTATCCCTTTCTCACCAAAATGACACATATTCCTTTTTGTTACATTTTACTAGGGCCAGTTGTGTCTTCTCACAAAACCAGGAGCAGGAGGTGAAAAACAGATTCGGCAATGTGACTATTTCTGTTATTCCCCGAAGGGAGAAGAATTTCCCCACTGTCCAATATCTAGAAAATGGCAGGACTGTCACGCAAATCCAGGTGGTCGGAACCCTAACCCCTTAACTACTGTGGTTTCTCTTCACGGTACCATCGTCCTTTTGGGGTGGAATTGACTGTGGTTCAGGGAGACAGCTGCTCTGTGGTCTAAGAGCTCTGCACTTGACCCAGGTGAGTATCCGTTTTGCTGTTACAGCCTTAGCTTGTCACCGTCCCTTATCTTGTCTGCTAAAAGTCAATCCCCCGCCTCTCAATGATGAAGAAGAGGACTCTTACTGGATGGTTGTGAGGAAAGTATAAGGACCTTCAATGTATATTATACACCCTTAAAACTGGTTGTCAGTTCTTTTATTATAATATTATATAATCATAATTATTTTTTAAACTATTTTATCATAATTATTATTGTAAACTATTTATTTAGTGTGGGTGGGTGGGTATGGAAGACAGAAGACAACTTGAAGGTGTCAGTTCTCTCTTTCTACCATATGGGTTCTGGGACTGAACTCAGGCTTGGCCACAAGTGCCTTCAGACACTAGGCTATCTTGCTGGCCCAGTATCAGTTCTTAGCCTTTCCTTTTTCTGACCCTCTTTCTCTCTCTACTTGTATATCCCAGCAATGCAAGGCCTTCCGTTGTTTGGTTTGCTTTTATTTTCTTATTTATTTATTAATTTTTTTTGCTTGTTTGTTCTTCCCTCTCCAGAAGCTCTATTGAAATGCTGCCAGTGTGTGCTCTTAACCCATTCGACATCTTTTCAGCCTCTTCATTTTACATTTAGAGGCAATGACTTTCAATGAGCCAGGAGCTCACCTCTTGTCTAGAATGGTCAGCCATTGAGCTCCAAGGGTCCTCTTTTCTCTGCCTCCTGAGCTCTGGGGTTACAGATGTGCACTGCTGTGACCAGTTTTTCAGCTGGAGGCAAGAAATCGGGTCCTCATGCTTGGCATGGCAAATCCTTTACTGACTAAGCCATGTCTCCAGCCTCAGTAGATACTTTCTAATTAATAAAATACACAAAAGTTTTTTTAAATGTATGCAGAAGATGATAAATAATGACAGCCAATTATTGATCATTTACTGTATCCCAGGAATGACACATTTGTCCCTGTATTTAATCCTCACTCTGAACCTGTGAGGCACTTCATTTCCACATTAGGCTTCTGTCTCTTTTTCTCCCTGCCACTTTCTCTTTTTCCCACCCTTCTTCCCTTTACTCTTTCTTTCTCTAAAGGAGGTAACTGAGACCCAGTGAGGTCATGTACACAGGTAGAGGTTGTGAACCTAAGCCTGCAAGTAAGATGCAAATCTGGGATTCAAACATCTTTGTTTGATTAAATGCCCAAGAATTCTGCTGTTTGATATCAACTCCATGTCCCTGATGACCATTATCAATATTTTAGTACATTTGCTTTCCATTTCTTTTCCACATGTGCAGCCTGAGATATAGCTATAGGTGATGTGTGCATATGTGTATGTATATATATACATGGTGATGTATGCATATGTATATATATATATATATACACATGGATTTTTAAAAAACAAATTAGATTTGTGTTGTGTACAATGCCATTTTGTATACTACTTTTTAAGCTGAATGCTGCATTGTTGCATTCCCTGGTCATTATGGACACTTCTAAAGTATAATTTTCAGTGACTGCAAGATAGTCATCATATGCTCTATTGTACTCGAATGAAGAAATGCCAATGCACTGGATTTCATGATTTTTTTTAATGTTAAATAAAGTTCTTAGGAGTATGGATTGTTACAACCTTTCTGAATGTCAATTTGGTTATAGATCATGAGCCTTAGGAAGCTCTTGTCTTTAAAACTTCACTTACAGAAATTTACTCAAAGGAAATTACAGGATTTGTAGAAAGATTGATGCATGAGGCTGTTTACCGCAATGGCTATAAAGCCTTTATGTGGGTGGATGTAATATGAGAAGGAAATGGTAATATCTTTATGGTGGCCGACACTTAGTTGCTGAGTTGATGATGGCTTTTATTAGATACACTTTCTGAAAATGCTGTAAGTATGAATGGCTTCTGGAAATTTGGAAATGAGTATTTGAAAACTTGCTGGTAATTTTTTGGTGAATTCTAACCCATCCATCGTTGAATCCTTATCTTCCAGGCCAGGTTTGATTAAAATGGTCTGTGTGCTCACACTTTCCAATAATCTTTAGCTTATGCTATAAATAAATGTCACCTACTATCTTCTCATAGTTTTTTTAATTCTCAATGACTAATGGCTTATCTCCATCAATTCTATGATAACTCCTAAACCACCAGAGACAGGGGCATTCATTTGCTTCTCTGACAGCTTTTTTTTTTAAGGTCATTTCTTTCATTAGGAGATTCAAGAAATAATTAAACAGACATACTTTTTTTTTTCTAGCCAGATGGAGTATTTTTAAAGATTTTATTATTATTTTATTTTGTGTGTATGACTGTCTTGGGTGCATGTATGTCTGTGAACCACATGCATGCAGTGACTATAGAGGCCAGAAGAGCCCTGGAGCCCATAGTGGTGGGGAGAAAACTGACTTACAGAAAATTCTCCTGTATACATACTCTAGGGCACACATGCACAACATGCATCAGGACACATGCACTAAGAAATAAAAAAAAATTAAATTGAATTTCTTCCTTGTAATTATCTCTCTCCAGAAAATTTAGAAATTGTTAACAATTTCTGGAAGTTTAGGATAAAACAGCTGCTATGGCTTTAGTTTGAAAGTCTCCTCCAGTTTCACACATTTGAGCCCTTGGGCCTCAGTGTGGGGCGGGTTGTTAGACCTTTGCACTTAGGGCCTCAGCTATTGTCAGTGGTCACAGTAGGGGGACCTTGATGGCTATATCTGCCAGAGGTTCTGGTCCTACCTCTCTATCTCTTGACTCACCGAGATGTGTGGAGTTCATGCTCCTGCCTGTATGGCCAGAGCCACAACCGGCCACCATACCTTCCCTCCAATACGGACTACTCCCTCTGGAATAATGAACCAACACTGTGTCTCCTTCCTTAAGCTGCTTCTGGTACTTCTCCTTTAAATTTTTCTATATGTGCGCACGCGCGCGCGCGCGCACACACACACACACGGATAGTTGGACATGACAATAAGAAAAGTAACCAATGCAACGCATTAGCTGTTAGCCTCAGTAAGTCTCTCTTAGGACCCAGTTTTCTCATCTGTAAAAATGACACCTTAAAGTCATGAGCTATAATCCTTAGGTTAAAAAGAGAACAGCAAAAGACTGGATAATAGTTCTTTGTAGTCCCAAATCTGAAAAGAAAAAAAACAAAAAACAAAAAACAAAGATGTGAAGATGTAGATTCTTGGGCCTGGAGAGACGGCTTAGCAGTTAAGACCTCTTGCTGCTTTGCAGAGGACCAGGGTTCGGTTCCCAGCACCTATGTCAGGCAGCTCACAGCCACCTGGGGTCCAGGCTAGTGGATCCAATGCCCTTTTCTGGCCTCTGCATAACCCCTCCAACACACACACCCCTACACACATACCACACACATGTTCACACACATATTCACAGAAATAAAAATGTTAAAGACATTTCTTTGTTTGTTTTTTTGGTTTGGTTTGGTTTTGGTTTTTGGTTTTTCAAGACAGGGTTTCTCTGTGTACCCCTGGCTGTTCTGGAACTCACTCTGTAGACCAGGCTGGCCTGGAACTCAGAGAGCCGCCTGACTCTGCTTCCTGAGTGTTGGGATTAAAGGCGTGCGCCACCACCGCCCAGCTACACTTTTTTTTTTAAGGTGAAAATTCTCTGAATGAAATCTGTTAAGGGGCTTAGATAATGCGGGGAAAGGATGCTGGACTTGAAGCTATGAGCCCTGAAAGTGGCTCTCCCGTTTATGAGCCTTAAGCAAGTTAATAGACGCTGGCTTCTTGGCGATGCGTCCTTCAGTTTTCACAGGTTTCTCTGAAGGAGCTGTGATGTGTTTTATTTTCCGACTCTGACTGGGCATGGCTGGGACTTAGGAATCTGTGGATGGTACGTTTTGTTCCTGTTAGAAAAGTTCCAGCATTTCAGTATTCAAATACCGCCTCTAAGAGCGCCATGATGTGACTGCTGGGTCGGCTTTACCGTACATCAGCAATGAAGGGAGCTGAATGACTGGCATCTGCGGAGTAGACATGTGGGTTTTATGGCACGTTCTTTGCTTTTTTCTTTTGTGTGTGCTTAAATAACTTTACCATAAAAATAAAGAGACCCGAGAAGAGTGGCCACCACTCTGTCCCCTTGTGGAACTTGCATAGACCTTCTCTCCAGCCTCATGTCTCCTAATGATCATAGTTTTGTGTTTTTATCTCTTGTGTCACATTCCGAGTAATTTTATCTAACCTATTTTTACTCCAATTATTCTTCCTTCAATTCCATTTAATATGTTATTGAATATTTAATTTCAGCTATTATAATTTTTATTTATAGAGACACTGATTCTTTTTTAAAAAACACGTTAGAATTTTTTTTGTACTTTCTTGTTCCTTATCATTTTTTCTCTAAATATAGACAACTTCTCTGTAGGGATTTTTTTTTAAAATGCTTCATTTCCCAGCTATTTGAAAACAACAACAAACTAGAAGGCAGTCGCAACAAACTTTCAGAGCAGTGGCTAAGGAATTTTGTCTTGTGGAAACAGATCCCGAAGTACAGAGTTCTGAAGCTTTCTCCAAAGCAACAGCCTCATGGAAGCACTGTTTGGGGAAATTCAAATGTAAAGAATATCTCAAAAATAATGGAATTTTATGGTAAATAATTGAGAGAAGGTTGGTAGTTCCACAGGGCAAGAAACTGTAACCACAGGCCAAGTGGTTTACAGAAACCCAGGGGAAGATGACCAGCAAAGAACCTCCGGGGTCAGAACAGACTTTGAACACTGGGCTCAGTGACTTACCAGGAAGGATGAGATTTAATTGGATTAGATTTTCAGGCAAGTTATGTTCCAGGGCTTTGTCAAAAGCAATAAAGCAATCAGCTGGCAATTAGTGGAGTCTCACAAAGGCAGGCAGCTTAACAGAGAGATCTGGAAAGAGACAAAAGCCCAGCTGAGACTCCTGGCATCCATGGCGACTACACATGTCCAAGGCGCTGGACACCCTCTGAGGAGTGATGTCAGAGGCGTCACTCAACACATAAAATAGACCTCATTAAAATAATCCAGGCCAGTTCCTGAACCAATAAATAAACAAACAACAATAAAACAAGTCTTTGGTGAGGGAGGAAATGAATATCCGGAAATTTATACTGTATTATTACATCCTTACAAAGACACACAAAGAGAGAGAGCAATGTGTCATCTAATAAACAGTGTAGGTAGTGGAGACTGCCTTGGGAGGGCTGCTGGTTCAGATGTCAAGTTTGCTGGACAAAGTGGTCAAGTCAGCCGTCATAAACATAGCTGAGGAATGGAAGGAAACAGTGCTTGATGAAGATGGGTATGATAGTAGGGTATCAGTGAGTAGACAGGAATTATTTTTAGAAAGAACCAAATGGAGGTTGTAGGTCTGGATTTGGGCAGTACAGCAACTGAATTTAGAATTTCACTAGAGGGATTTAATAGCCCATTGCGGGGTAGATTAGGACTGGACTAAAGTGAATTAGCAAACATGAAGAAAGGATGATAGAAATTATATGACTAAAGAACAGATCAAGGAAACAATGAAAAATAAACAGAGGATCAAAGAAATGGACAACTCAAGACATCAACAGGCTCCTAGTAGAACAGATGCATACCCAGACCCACCATGGCAAAAAATGCAAAAGACATTTTCAAAGAGAAAAAAATGAAAGCATCAAGAAAGAAAAGAGACTCCTCACATACATACAAGAGGACCCTAATAAGATGAAAAGTTGGGGTTTTTTAGTCAAAACCAATGGAGACCATAAGGCAATATGATCAAATATTCACAGTGTTGAAAGAATAACAGCCAGCTAAGAATGTCATACCCAGAAAAAAACGCTTCAGATCATTCCCTCATCTCTTGACTGAGCTCAAGTGCTGTAAAACTTTTGGATAACTTCTAATTACCTTAGCATAGTGTCAAAATGACATATTACGTGACTGAGTGGTTAAGAGCATTGCCTGCTCTGCAGAGGACCTGGGTTTGGTTCTCAGCACCTGCCTGGTGGCTCACAAGTGTCTGCAGCTCCAGTCCCAGGAAAACCAGCGCCCTCTTCTGGCTGCAGTGGGCACTGTACTCATGGTGTGTACATGCAGGCAAAACACCACACACATAAGATAAAATAAGTAGATCTTTCAAAGAGATTTTTAAAAATTGCAAATTATGTTCTACACAGGTGTCAAATTCTCTGTCTTCCTAAAACATATTTCCCTCATGAAACCTGATTGTGCTGGTGTGTTTTTCTGCCTGTCGCCTGCTGCCACAGAACCTTTAAACAGGCTGCTTTCCCTGTCTAGAATACTCTTGTCTTCGTATACTTAAATCTTGCCTTTGGAGCTCAGCTCAAGCTCTGATTCCTCTGGGAACCTTTCTCCCATCTCCCTGCCTGGCAAGATATACATACTCCCATGTGTTTCTCTTTCAGAGCTGTGATATTATATATAGGTTGGTGTATTTGATTAAAAAGACTGTGTTGTAAATTCCACAAGGAGAACTGGAAAGATGGCTCAGTGGTTAAGAGCACTTACTGCTTTTACAGAAGAGTTCAGTTTTCAACTTCCAACTCAGGTGACTCATAACCACCTATAACTCTAGCTTCAGGGGATCTGACACCGTCTTCTGAATTCACACCTACATTCACATGCATATTACCACAGACAGACACACATGTACATATTGTTAAAAAAAATAAAAATAGATCTAAAGAAAATTCTACAAGGGAATGAAATGTATGTGTGCCTTCATTTTGCTGTAGGTTAAGAGGACTGAAAGATCTTACTGAGGAATAGTCATCATTGCATCAGGCAAGACCCGTCTGTGGTGTCTGCCCAGAGATCAGTAAGGACGCGGTTGGAGTGTTCCAAAGGAGCATTCATCAGTGTGTTGAGACCAGTCAGGGGATGAAATGCAAAGTATGTCAGCTCTAGGGGTGAAGTCAGAGCAGAAGGACCCATCAACGCATGGGATGCCAGCTTGCACAATGCAATAAAATGGTTCCATTTAGGTCACTAGAGTCAGACTGTTGAGAGTGGGAATGTGGGCAGACTGAGTTCAGTTCGGAACCACTAATTCTGAGGTGTCAGGGAGACCTCTGACAATCATTTTAAGTAAGCCGTTGGGCACAGGATTCTGGAACGGGGAGTTGTTGAGTGTGCAGATCTGCAAAGGCAATCTGAAGCAATTGTGGTTAGCCCCGAGGCTCCACTCTTCCTTCACCCAGGGTGCACTGTTACGGTCACTCCCCAGCTGCAGCTCTGCTCTGTCCCAACCCTAATAAAGCTTGGAATGTCCTCCCCAAACTCCAGCTGGTCTCTACTTTCTCTGAACCCCACCCTGAAATAGGGGTGTGTCGAGGCTCTTGGGGGATCCTTTTGTATTTGGCTGGTCCCAAGAAGAAAAACTGCTTCTCAAAGTTAATGAAAAGCTCTTTTTGTGTCTCTTTAGTTTGAGTCTCCCAGCCTAAAGCTCAGAGGCAGTCTGTGTGCTGTACCCTGAGGTGGAAGGCGTATTTTTCTGTTTGTGGGCCAGTTCTCAAAGGTCAGGCAGCTGGCCTAAGTCATGCCGATGGGCTATGGCATTTCATGGAATGAGATTTTTCCAGCTCAAGGGAATTCTAGAAATTTTCCAAATGAGACTTTTGTCTCCAAATCATAGTGATAATTACCTTACTGGTAAAATCAGAATTCACACTCAGGTCTGACAGAACGGCCATTGCTAGAGCTAGGGAGGTGATTCAGTAGGACCCAAGTCGGAATCCCCGAACCCACATTAAAAAGCCAGCAAAATGATAGGTAGAGTCAGAGTCAAAAAAAAAGGGGGAGGAACAAGAACCAAATCCTGAAAGTTGCTGGCTGGCTTCCACATCCATGGTGTGATACATGCTTGCTTCCTCTGCTCCCCCCATACGTCTGTGTCTCTCTCATACATACACAAATAAATAAACAAACAAACAAACAAATAATGATTTTCAAAAAAACTTTTTCCTGACCACAGAACTTCTGCACAGTTTCCAGCTTCTTGGTGGATCTTTTCCATATCAAACACCATTCCTAACACATAGTATAACTGAATGTGGGGGTTGTGAAACATTTGGCAAGAGTAAAAGGTTTCTGAATTCAAAACCCAACGTGTACTGAATCTGAGCTGTTCTTGGCAGCACTGATCCCTGTTGAGTCCTGAGACTTCACTGCTGCCCGGGTTGTGAACACACAACACGTGAGCTTAGAACGGTGCATGTGGTCATGCCTTGCGTGCCAAGAAATGTTGCTTGCAATTCCTCGGCTTGAGTAAGAGACTATTATATGTTCAGGTTGCAGTGTTTTTACTGCACATACATGTCTTCTGCCTGCATGGAACATAATGGTTTAATTATAGAAAAGGAAAAGGCTTTTAATAGTTTGCTCTGATCATCTTCAGCCCATATCAGGTCGGCATATATTTGGAGTGTACTGTGTTAGAATGTTTAATTTTAAAAATTGCTATTTAAGTTGTTGACCTCAGTTTCATTAAAAAAAAATCATTTAATGAATTTTGGCCCTGAAATGGTCCTGAACATACTTCTGCTGTTCTGCACTACATACACAATTATTTGAAACAACATTTTCTGCATTGACTATATAATCAGAACATTGATCAACTCTGATAAATGTTGAAGATGCTTTACGTACTGCAGGATCAAATATTCAGCCACGATTTAATTCTTAATGTATAAATAATGTGAATGAAAAAAAGAAATAAAAAAGGAAAGGAAAGGACTGCTCCTAGGTGTGGTGGAGGAGAAAGTTTATTGTAGATATGTAGAAGAGCATAGCCAGAGTCAGGGACATCTGGGAGAGTCCAGAGTAGACATGACCCTGAGCCTTGTGAGGAGGAGAAGGGAAGGAGAAGGGAGGGGAGAGAGGAGAACCAGGTGCAGCAACCAGGAGGCCCAAAGAGCAGATGGTAGAGCCAGGTAACCAAAATGGTTGGATTATATAGGGAAGGGCAGCTGGGGGAAGGGCAGCCCAGCCCCTGGGCTGGAGAAGTTTAGGGTAGGGGAGTGGGGTGTGCCAACCAGGAGGGCTCTGTAACAGGTGGGGACCAAGGGATTGCAGGGAGAACCTGGTGGCCAGGGCCAGGTCTTCTTTGATAGGTTCAATATGTATCTCAGCATTTGTCCCAGGTTTGAAACCGAACATCATCCATTCAGTAACATGAAACTTTGCTTTAATAACAGTCAAGTCACATGTATGCCAAAGAGCTGCTTTAAAAGAATTCTTTATGATTTCATAAATGTCTCATTTTCCTACCTAGTTTATGCATATGGGTGCCTGGAGTCATGTAAAGAATTCTAGAGTAAAGGGGGTTGGCTAGTGAACATTTTAAGCAGCCGTGGTATAACTGCTTTTGCTGGGAAGCCCTGACTCCTCATTTGGGCTCATCAGGTAACACAAAGATAAAAGCCTGGTGTCTGCCTTCACTGTGTAGCTGCCTTCTTCTATTGGCCAGTCATCTGTTTGCTTCTGCGTGGAGGCATGTTAGTCTCTCAATGAATATCTATCTAAACACTGGTGGCACTTAACGTCTCTCATCCCCTTTCAAGGCTAAAGACACAAAGACCCAGGTAACTGAAGCATCTTCCCTCAGCCATTGTCCTAAACCTGCAGTCATCTGGAGGCAGAAGAATAGGACACAACATTAGGACAGGAGAAATACCTGTTGGCAAAGAGGCAGGCTAGATCTGCCCCCTCTTTCCCCAAGGCTAACGAGAACTGGCCTAGGCACACAAAGGTTCATGAAGGTGACCTATGGCTAGTTACCATAGCCTAGATACACTCCCCTGGGTGGAGCCTTGAGCTCACAGAAACCCACCTGCTTCTTCCTCCTGAGTGTTTTGATTAAAGGCATGGTGATCATCTTTGTATGGGTCATGAGTGTTTGGATTAAAGACATGGATACAGGTATCAGATACGCCAGTCAGGTGACCATAGTGACAATGACTTCTCTGAACCGCCTTAAAGAACCAGAATGAGGATAATGGTCAACCCAACTGCACCTTGACTGAAATTGCTAGTTATACATCTCCCATTCCAATTTTTCCTCTTATTTAAACCTCAAGCCTACGGCAACACGTTGGACACAGACTTAGGGGCACCGAGTCCCTTTATGTGTACTTCCCAGTGTGGTCACACTGATTAAATCTGCTTTCCCTGACTTTTGTCATTAATCTGGATGAATTACTGGCCCAGTATAATCTCTTGCAACTTCTAGCCTTGGGGCTTCTGCCCTAAAACTCTAGCCACATCACAATTGCCATCCAACGAATAAGGAAGCAACAACCATGTTGTTGCTGTTTGTCCTCTCTTTGTTGAATAGCAGGGTTGAGGCGGGGTGGGGCACAGAACAAAGGTGAAGCAGTACAGTGTGCCAAGGGTTTGCAAGCAGTGTTAGCAGCGAGAACAAATGACCTTTGCAGCCTCTGTCCTTCTGGTCATTTCATCAAATGGAAGCTAGAACTGCTGCTCGTTCCTAGCACAAGTCCTAAAAACCACCTGGTGGAAAATACCAGTTCTGGGCTGTTGTATACAAAAAAAGTTTCACACCTATGTGTCTGATCCAACTTGAGTTAATTTTAGTAAAAGGCATAAGATCTGTGTCTAGATTAATACTTTTCCATATGGATGTCCAATCATTTCAGTATCTTATTGAAAAAGACTATCTTTTCTCCCCTAAAGTGCTTATATTCCTTTGTCAAAGATCTGTTGACTCTATTTGTGTGGGTATATGTCTGGGCTCCCTATCCATCAGACTACCTGTACATCCCTTTGCAAATACCATATTATGAGGTGGATGAACAGATACAATTCTACAATGAGATACCCTTTAACGGCTGCCACAAACATCTGCTTAGAATTAGAAGCCCCCTGGATGGTCATAGGGTACATCTGTTGAGGTGAGTGGATTTGAATTCATTTCTGCTGTGATTACTCCAAGTCCAGGCTCTTGTCTTTCAAATCAGGAGGCAGGGTGCTGAGGGCCACCATCTGTTAGCACATCAGTTCACCTTTCTCTGAGAAGTATTCAGCTTTACTGTGGGGGACTTCCCTTCTGGGGACTTCCCCTCCTCGTTCTTAGTCTCCATGCCTCAGTGGAACCTGAGACAACTCCAGGCACCAGTGGGACCTTGGCCTTTGGTAGAATTAGCAGTTCCGGACAATTTGTCTTTATAAGACACCTATGGATCCTTTACCCTGAAGGTAGACTGAAGAGTTTGGGGAACTTGGCTCGTGGCTGTCACAGCACCACCTTTTAGAAGTCATGACTGAAACCAGCACACAAGAAAGTAGAGCCAAGATACCCCAGAAATCCTCATAACTCGTATTGAAACCTGAATCTATTCTCTTGGAGCAGGCACCAGCTCGGAGTTTTTCTGTTAAGTCGTGAACCCATGAGCCAGCAGCATGGCTCAGTAGTAAAGGGATGTGCCACCAGGCCTGAGGATGTGAATGTGATTTCTGGGACCCACACAGTAGAGGGCCTGAATGGATGTCTACCAGTTGTCTTCTGACTTACACGCATCTGCTGTGGTTGGCTCATGCACACACATACAATAAATAAATAAACAAACACATCAAATGTGTTTTTTGTTTTGGGGGGTTGTTGTTTTTGTTTTTAAGATGAACTGTAATAAACTTGCATGGTTTGAGTTGCTCTTTCTGTTAGTTGTTGTATCATATATAGCTTCAGTTGCCAACTTGATACACTGGGAAGAGGGGACCTCACTGAGGGATTGCCTCCATCTGATTGGCATATCTGTAAAGCATTTTCATGATTGCTATTTGATGTAGGAGGGTTTAGTCCACTATGGGCAGTGCCACCCCTAGGCAGGTAGGTCCTAGCTAAGTAAGAAAGATAACTGAGCAATGGCTCAGCCCTTGAGAGCACTGGCTGTTCTTCCAGAGAAGCCAAGTTTGAGTCCCAGCATCCATATGGCCACTCACTACTGTCAGTAACTCTAGTCCCTGGGGATCTGATGCTCTCTTCTGGCCCCCGAGGGCACCAGGTTCACATATGGTGCACAGACAGACATGCCAGGCAAAATACTCAAGGTAATAAAATCATTTTGTATAAAAGGAAGGTACCTGAATGTGAGTCTGGAAGTCAGCTCCTAGGCTGTTTCTCCTGGCTGCTTCAGTTCCCGCTTCCAGGTTTCTGCCTTGAGCATCTTGGTTACCTTGATGATGACTATATATAACCTGGAAGTCAAATGTATGTTGTCCTTCCCTATGTTGCTTTTGGTCAGTGTTTCATCAGGGCAACAGAAAACAAACCAGAAAATGTAGTCATGAGGGTCCTAATTTGCATAAGGACATTTCTCCTCCCACTTCTCTTTTATGAACCTATATATATACACACACATATATATATACACCCACACACATATATACACACACACACATATATAGGTATATATGTAATAGCATAGAGCCACCTAGGCAGTGGGAAGGCAAAGTGGTTCAATGATGGCAGATGGTCTCTTTGAATGCAATGCAGGCCAGGAAAGTCGTGTTTTATTTATGATCATACACTGTACAGTTAATAGATAATAAGCATATGGCCTATGATTTTTGGAACCAAATACCTTTCCATTTATTTACCACACTTCTGATCACATTTGAACCACTGTTGAATAAGTTTTCTGGATAAACTGATTATATATAAAATTGTAGGTGTATGGTATTTTGCCTACATGTATGTTTGTGCACCATGTGAATGCCTAGTACTTAGGGAGGCCAGAAGAGGGTATTGGACCCGCAGGACTGGAGTTCCAAATGGTTGTAAGCTGCCATGTTGGTGTTTTGAATCAAACCCAGGTCTTCTGGAAAAGCAGCTAGTGCTGCTCTTCCAGTGATGAACCATCTCTTCAACCCCATATATATGTATATGTATGTATGTTCATGTACACACAGGTGTATGTATATGTGCTGGTGTTGTGCGTGTGCACAGAGGACAACCTTGGGTATTGTTCCTTGGGTGTTATCCCCCCTTTTTTGTTTTTAAAAACAGGGTGTCTCACTGGCCTGGAACTTGTCAAGTAAGCTAGGCTGGCTGGTCTGTGGAAGGAAGCCTGAGAATGCATTTGACTCCACCTCCCCAACTCTAGGATTATATGGGTGTGTCACCACACATGGAATTTTTATGTGGGTTCTGGGGAAACAAAGTCAGGTCCTCATGCTGACCAAGTCAACACTTCACCAACTGAGCCCTCTTCCCACCCAACCCCCATATATATTTTGAATTGCATTCTACAATGTGGTGGCTCCTATCCTCATACCCCACTTTACAATAAAACAGGAAACTCAGCTCTCTTCATGCTACTCACATTTCAAGCTTACACTAGCTACTCACAAATAGCAATGACTGCATTAGACATGGTAGAAACAGATGATTTCCACCATCACTAAACTTCCAGACAATATTGCTCTAGAGACCTTGCTTTGTGTGTTCAAAATTAGGGTCAAAAAGCTTGACATAATCTTTCCTTTCTACCAGGGCAGATGAGATCAAACAGACAAGTGACAAACCGTGGGCTACCAGTCACTTGTGTGAACTTTGCTTTGCTGTGGGTAAACTATCCAAAGGTAAACAACGTGGCCAGAAGAATGATTTCTTTTTGCTCATGATTTCAGAGGTTTCTATCTGTGGTCATTGTCTTGTTGCTTGGGCCTGGAATATATCATGGCTGGAAGCCACGTGATAGTGGAGGTCTGTTTGCTTCATGGCAGCCAGTAAAAGAGAGAGAGGTAGAAAGAGAGAGACAGACAGAGACAGACAGACAGACAGAGAGACAGGGACAGGGAGAGACAAAGACAGAGAGAGGTAGAGAGACAGAGAGGATGAGAATGAATATGAACTTGGGTCCCAGTGTACCCTTCAAGGTCCAGGGGCATGCCCCCAGAGACCTATGTCTTCCCACTATTTGGTATCACCTCCCAAGAGTTCTATCATTCTGAAAACAAGCCTTTAACAGACATGTTTCCTGAGAATATCCAAGATCCAAGTCATGATGAGCACCTGTCATCACAGCATCTAGAGATGGAGACAACGAGATCAAGACTTCAAGGTCTTTTTCAGCTGCGTGGCAAGTTCAGTGCCATCCTGGGCTACGTGAGACCCTGGTCCTCCCACCTGCGAACAAAGATCCAAATCTTAAGATCATTTATTGATTTCATACTTTCTCAGCTCTTCAGTGGAACGGATAGCCTAATTACTCATCTCAGGGATGGATAAATCTGAAACTCGTCTTTTAGTAAGGGATGATTAACTGGCTGCTCTGTGAAGCCCCTTGAGCATATTATATAAGTAAATATAAAATATGCATCTCTCTCCCCTACTCTGTTCTACCCTGTGAATACATACTTCTTGGGATTTAGCAGAACATGATGATTCATTCTCAGGCTGGTGGTTCATTAAGAATGCATTTCTCAACGACAGTCTCACAGATCATCAGTCTTCAAGCTGGAACTATTTCCCTAGGTCTCTAGACCTATTTCCTTTTCAGCTTAAAATGCTCTGAGAAAAAGATCTAAACATTTCAATTCTTTCAGGAAGTAAGCTCGCTGGCTGGAAATCTGTAGCAGATTTTCAAATTGGGAAATGATAACTATGGTGTGAAATAAACTTTTTTTATTGGACAGAGCATACAAATGAAAAATTATATTGTCACCTACATACCACAAGTGAGTTATTTTCCCAGCGGGAGGGGTGGGGGCGGGGAGCAACAACTTTGCTTTGCTTTGCTGTATGTCAAATGAAAAAACCAGAAACAACAAACAACAGCAAAGATAAACAGATAACACACGGGACTTGGAGTGACAATTGCTTTTGGGATTGACATCAATAGCATGTATTGCAAACATACCCTCATTCACTTGTGTGAAATAACTGGGAGGGTAAAAAAAACCCCACACAATTTTCACAAAATTGGAAAAGGAAAAGGAGGGATTATCTCTAGTGCTCCCTTGTCAGGTGGGTAATTTTGTATCAGGAGGTAGCCATGGCGACCGTAAAAGTTACTCACACGACTAACGATGCAACTAATGATGCCCACAATTACTTAATTGCAGGCATGCTTAACAGCTTTTGCCATTTTGGGAGGGCGCTTGTGGATAATTGTGGCTGCAAGTGGGTAAGTACAGGTGCAGTCAGGTGTGTTCCTAATTTTTACATTTGTGCTGACAGCAGGGGAATAAATGGTCCCATCTAAAGCAGGGAGCTACAGGAGGAAGGCTAAAATTAGTTCTTCTAAGCCCAGCGATGATGGAACAGCCCCAAACATGAAAACAAACACAAGCCACTTTGTATTGAAGCAAAGGTCTTCATCAGCGACGACTTGCCAGACCCCAGAACCACCTGAGCTCTCTCCTGAATCCCCCACTTGGATCCCTGCTCCTTCTACGACCAGTGACAGGGGACTTTAGCTTTTCACTGTACACAACTCCTATTCCGCCATGAAATGAATATGCTTTCGAATGCTTGTGTGACACGCTCTGTATTTGCAAATGCTTTTGTTTCATATTCTGATACTTATATGTTCAAGGAAACGTTAATATATACCCTAGGACAATGAGTTAGCTTTAGAAGCTCTCTCACTGGTAATTAAAACCCCAAAGGTGGCTATACAATATTTTAAAACCTTTATCACACTCCTATATGAGGGTTTTAAACCAGTAGACATAATGTTAGGGAGGTTGTTTAAGATTTAAAACTTTTTATTTTGTGTGTATGAGTGTGTTGTCTGCATGTATGTCTGTGAACCACGTGCGTGCAATGCCCTCAGAGGCCGGAAGTGGGTGTTGGATCCCCTGGAACTGGAGCTATAGATGGTTATAAACTGCCATGTGAGGGCTGGGGATTGAACCCAGGTCCTCAAAAGAGCAGTCAGTGCTCTTAACCACTGAGTCATCTCTCCAGCTCTTAGAGAGGTTGTTGAATGGCAATGATGAGACTGTTTCAGTGTTGTGGGATATTTGTACACTGTGTGAAAATGTATTGCTATGGTTAGTGTATTCAAAAGCTGAATGGGCAATAGCTAGGCAGGAGGTATAGGCAGGACTTCTAGGCAGAGAAACAACTCTGGGAAGAAGAAGGCAGAGTCACCATCCAGACCCAGAGGACACAGCATAGGCAGTACAGAAAAAAGAGGTAACGAGCCACGTGACAGAATGTAGATTAAAATAAATGGGTTAATTTAAGTTATCAGAGCTAGTGGAGCAAGCCTAAGCTAAGGATGAGCTTTCATAATTGATAGCTAGTCTCTGTCATTATTTGAGAGCTGAATAGCAGGACAGAAAGAGACTTGTTACATATCAAGACATGATTGACTAGAAAGATTGATTCTCTACTCTTGCAGGAAGAGAGCATAACAACCTAACAAGCTCACAGGTCAGCCTTGGTATGAAAGCCCTATGCTCCTCTTATTCAGTGAATACCGTGACTTGACCCTGGAGACAGTGGGCTGGTCCTACACTGCCCTTGTAATACCCTTGGGTACTCTTTATCATGCTTTTGTCTATCACTTGTAGTGCGCAAGGCAGAGAACTATCTTCTCCAAGCCTCAAGAGCTAGGTGTAAGACTGTTATGGTTCCTGCTGGCTAGGAAACTTTTGTAACTTTGGCTGAATTTTGCAAAGAACCTACCTGGTATGCAAGTTATAACACACTGAATGTATGCCATCACCTACCTTAAACAACTGGACCCTACTGATATTTACTCTACAAACAGGGCAGTTATTGAATGGCCAACTCAGCTTCAGTCAGTCCAGAACATCTTGATTTCTCCATGAAAAAACTTCCACAGGCTCATGTTTACAAAAAAGAACAAAATGAAATAAACAGGTGCTGTAGCATGGCACCTTATACCGGGTGATTTATATGGACAACTAAAAGTTTTTGCTCATGGTTCTAGACATCGAGAAGTCCAAGATGAATGCTAGAAGAGTCAATGTCTACTGAAGGCCTCTAATTCTTTATTTTCTTTAAAAAGTTTTTATTACATTAGTGTGTGTGTGTGTGTGTGTGTGTGTGTGTGTGTGTGTGTGTATACAACTTTCAGACTCAATTCTTTACTTCCCCCATGTGGGCTCTAGGGATCAGATTCAGATCTCAGGCTTGGCAGCAAGCATCTTTTACCCACTGGACCACCTCACTGTCCCTCATCCCCAGGTATCTACTTCTTAAATGATGTCTTCTTGTTAGTGCTTAAATGGGAAGGGAACAAGCAAGCTCCTCAAGCCCCCCCTTTTTTTTTGGTGAGTCAGGGTCTCATGAGCCCAGGCTGGCTTTGACCTCACTGTGTAGTTGAGGATGACCTTGAACTTCTTTCCTCTTACTTCAATCTCCTGAATTCTAGGATGAAAGGCCTGCACCACCGTATCTAGTTTTCTGTGGTGCTGAGGAATCAAACCCAGGATTTTGTGCCTGTTAGACAGTCACTTTGCCATTTGAGCTGCATCTTCAGCCCTCAAACCTCTCTTACAAAGACATTACTCACGTTTATGAGCACCAAGCTCTCATGATTCACACCATCTGAAGACCCCAAGGATTAAAAAAAAAACAAAAAACCTTATCATTATTATGCGTGTGTCAGTATGTGTGCACATGTGTGTACAAGCAGGTATACATGTGCCACTGGGTGCATTTGGGGGTTAGAGGATGACTTTGGGGAGTCACATCACCTCTCACCTTGTTGTCTGTTTTCTGCTGTCCTATGTACTCCAGACTAGCTGGCCTGGGAGCCTCTGTGCTCTTCTCCCATCTCTGCCTCCCGTCTCATGTAGGAGTGCTGAGACGACAGATGTGCACTGCTGCACGTGGCTTTTTGCATTGGTTCCAGGGACTGAACTCAGGGTCTTTTGCTTGCTTGGTCAGTGTTTTTACCCACTAAAACATATTTCTGGGTCTGATCCTACCTCTTCATGCCATCACATTGGCGATCAAGTTTGCATGCATGAATGCTGGTAGAGGACACAAAACTCAGACTGTAGTGAGTAGACACAAAGGAGAAATGTAGTTGTAAAAGTCACTTCATGGAGAAACAGAAGCATTTTCTAGGAATACCAAGCTGCCTCTTGTTGTTGGAGGGCTTCTCTCCAGGTTCTCCAAGCCCCGCAGTCCCACAATCTACTTATAAAATAATCACTCAGATGCTTATATCACTTATAAACTGTATGGCCATGGCAGGCTTCTTGCTAACTGTTCTTTTATCTTAAATTAACCCATTTTTATAAATCTATACCTTGTCACATGGCTGGTGGCTTACCGGCATCCTTACATGCTGCTTGTCCTGGCAGTGGCTGCAGTGTCTCTCCCCCTTCTTCCTGTTTCCCCAATTCTCCTCTCTCCTTGTCCCGCCTATACTTCCTGTCTTGTCACTGGCCATCAGTGTTTTATTTATATAGAACGATATCCACAACAGCCTCTACCCAAAGGACTGCTGTCCCTTAAGGCACTCACATTTTGCCTGGCCTCTGACCTACTGAGCCTTTTCCCAAGTACTACACATTGCTTTTTTTCTTGTCCCGTGAGATATGCTGATTATGTTCAAACTATTCTATATTCCACAAATAGTACTGTATAGTTCATTATGTGTATTAGGCACTATCTGGGCATTGTGTTGCTTTAGTGAATTGAACTGCATAGGCTGCTCACCCAAGGAATGATTTCCTGTGAGGAAGCTGTAGGCTTTAATTGTCCACACTTTTTGTTAGGGGCTTGAGGTACAAGATTTAGCCACAGCCAAGTGACAGGACTATGAGGACTTGCAAGTAATGAGGTTGAGAAAGTGTTGGCCACCAGAACCCTCTGAGGAGGAGTGCTCTATTTGATTAGATGGAATACTTTAAAATGACATTTGGGGTGGAAGGTGAAGTCCCAAAGGCCTTCTCCATCACGACAGTGTGTCTGCTAAATTGCTTTGCATGAGAGAGGAGATGAATTCTATGGCCCCTGGATAAAGAGGCAGGAAGGCAGAGAGATGGAGGGGGAAAGACCTACCACATGCTATGGCAGAGTGATGGCTGTGGCCAGTGCAACCCTTCATGGCAGAGCTGTACCACTGATAAAATATGCTGAAATAATGAAATGTTTACAATATGTGACTATCTTGTGAATGTCAGTGAGGAGATTGGGCTTGGTCTCTGGACTAAAGCTGAACACTTCAATGTCTCCCTCTCTCCCTCCAACTCCTTCTTTTCCTCCCCTGCCTTTTTTCATTGCCTCCCTCCTTTCTTCCTATATTTTAAGTATCTTACACCGTAGCAGAGAACAACTTGGGAGATAGAACAAAGTGTAAGAATATTCTATAACACTGTGACCTGGCAGGCTGAGGGTACCAGCCGGCTTGAAGAGAGGGGTGTAGCACCCAGGCATTGCAGCCATGACTCAGAGGATGGTGAAACAATGGAGAGAAGCAGCTTACAAGGGCTGGAAGACGAAGCTACAAGGATTGTTCAAAGCCCAGGCAGACGATCTCCATCCAGACTGGTTTCCTGTGTTGTAGGATTTGAGTGGGCAGAGGTGAGAGGTTTGAAAATGTTCTGGAGTTCACGATGTGCCTGGCCCCGTGCTGGGGCCTCCAGGGAGATGAAGCGACTACTGCTCACTCTGAGGCAGAGACTGTTAGAACACAGTAACAGAACTGTAGCTGGGGCAAGCTTCCTGGGGGACACATGCCTGATATACTCGGAAGGTGTGAGGGGTTGCAAAGATGTGTGAAGAAGCCTTCTGGGCAGGGGAGTGAGGCAGCGGGCAGAGAAGGGCTGAGGGCGGAGGGACACTGAAGCAGAGCAGATGTTCTCAGGAATTAGAATGGCTTTGTTAACCACTTGAGGAGTCTGACCTTTATTTGAAGGAACTGGGAAACTATGGGATAATTTAAAGCTGGTGAAAATGATTTCCTGATATGAAGACCTCCCTGAGCGAGGCTTGGGAAGATGGCTCAGCAGGTAACACTTGCTGTGTGAGCCTGATGGCCCCAGCTTGACCGCTGTAACTGATGGGAAACCCAGATGCAGCTGTGTGTAGCTGTAACCCATCACTCTTACAGTGAGATGGAATGCAAAGACAAGAAAATAAGCTGGGAGTGGTGAGCAGGCCAGCTAGCCTGTAGTACACAACATGACAGAAACATGAGGAGCCATGCCTCCACGAGGTAAAGGTGAGAAGAAACGCACGAATTGTCTTCTATACTTGTGCTGTGTGGGACACTTAAACACACAAACACACACACACACACACACACACACGCACGCACGCACGCACGCACGCACGCACGCGCACACGCGGTGGAGGGAGGAGGGAGTACTGAATGAAGATGGAAGTAGTGAAAGCCTGAAGGAGAATGTGAGGATAACTGGGACTGAGAGGCAGGGCCTTAGCTAGAGACATTCATAAAGTGGGGTCCCCTAGGCTTTGGGGTTAGTGAGGAAGACTCCTTTGTTTTTTACTTTGGTGACTTGGATCACAGAAACATACAATCAGAGGAGTAGGTTTGTTTGGAGAGGGGGTAGGGAGGCTAGCCTATCTATAGTCTATGCACCATCTGGAAGCGACACACCGAAGACTACTTTTGGGGTAGCTCATGTCCTCTAACAGGGAGACCACAGGTTAGAGGTAATAAGCATACAGCTGGTCTTTGAAGATGTGAGGGTGGATATGATCTCATGAGCAGAAGACAAGAGGAAGAATGATAAAATCATGGTAAATGTCAACATTTGGGAGAAGAATGGACCAAGTTGCTCTTGAAGGCAGAGTTGGTGCCATAGAAAGAAAGAAAACTGGAAGAGAGAGAATTGTTGTAGGTGTCGTTGTGATGGAACACTTACACTTGGTGTCTGTCACATGCTCTTCCATAGCTCTCAGCCCCTTGTAGATAAGCGGGCCACGTGACTAATTCTGCCCAGCGGTCATGATGTAGACGTGATAAATGACAGGTGTTCCTTCTGAGCTGAAGCCGTTAAGAGCTGGCAACGTGAGACTTGAGCTCTCTGAAGTTCTCTTTGTGACTTGATAGGGCCAAGATGGAGATAGCCTAGGCAAGAGTCTCATGGCCACGGAAACCCCAGAGCAACCAGTTTTGCAGGAGTGAGAAATGAGCTTTTGTTGTGTTAAGCCACTGAAATTTGAGAGTAAATTTGCTTCTGCTGCAAGGCAGCTTATCCTGACTACTGCACCAAGAAGTTGTACGTCAAGAAGCCGGTAGAACATGATACAAAGTAAAAATGACCAGGTAGATTAAAAAAAAAAAAAAAAAAAAAAAAAAAAAAACTAATGGGTTTAAAACATTAGGAGACAAAAAAAAAATGTAATAGAAGTGATATTTATTATGAGAAGCCAAGGCTTGAATACTGAGAAGGAACTGGGAATTGTGAATACAGGTACAGCCTTCAGAACTTCAGGAAAAGAAGTGAAAGAAAAAAAAAAGGGAGACACAAGAACACACAATGATTGCTTTTGTCCTTAGGAAAAGATGATTGTGGAGTTGAGTGGGGCAGGACGAGAGAGAGAGAGAGAGAGAGAGAGAGAGAGAGAGAGAGAGAGAGAGAGAGAGAGAGAGAGAGAGAGAAACTATAGGAAAGAGCTTAATCCCAGCACTTGGGAGGCAGAGGCAGATGAATCTGAGTCCAAGGCCAGCCTGGTCTACAAAACCAGTTCTAAGACAGCCAGGGCTACACAGAGAAACCCTGTCTCAAAAAACAAACAAACAAAAAACATAGGAAAGGAAGGAGATAACAGAAAGGGTAAAGTCTCTGAAAACATCATGAGTATGAGCCCATTAGGACGGAGACAGCTGCAGAAAAATACTTCTCCATCTCATATCCCATCCAGGATCTTGTCCTCATTCTGAACTAGGATGCTAGGACGCTTCTCCATCTCACATCCCATCCAGGATCTTGTCCTCATTCTGAACTAGGATGTTAGGACACTTCTCCATCTCACAGAGCCGCTTAGCTGGACTTCCTCTCACTGAACAATAAACTGAATGGATGACCATGCTTAGCAAATTGCCATGACTCAAAATGTGAATTCAGTGTACCCTGGGTTTACCCCAGGGCACTGTCCCTTTCGTGGTTGGCTGCTTAGGGAACTGAGTGAGAAGCATTCTTCTGGAATCAAACTGTGAGGATGGGTTAGACCAAACTGTGTTCTCTCCAAATTCTCACATTAAAGTCCTACTCCCTAGGACCCTAGAATGCAAACATGTTTGGAGACAGGGTCTTAAAGGGGGTAATTGAATGAGGTCATGGACGTAAGCTCTAATCCATTAGGTCTGGTGTTCTCTCTGCCCGTCTTTCTATGCTTCCCGACTCTGCTGTCTCCTGTAATGCCATCAGCATTTTGACTCTAATGGGTACATCATGGTAAAGTTCAAGTCCTCCCAGGCTGGTGAGAAGGAGACATGCTGAGAAAACTTGTGTTCTGCTTGGCCAAGAACTCCAAGTCAGAGCCCTGCCTGTGTTCCTGGTGATGAAGATGACACACAGCTGTCAGATGTGGGAGGGGCAATCAGTAAAGTAGAAAACCAGCTGGACTATTTTCTTTCTGACCTGCTCAGAGCCCTGTGATCTGAAGTCCTGTGGAAATTCTGCAGACATTAATTATTTAGAACTTCCTGACGTGTCGAGTTGGACTATTGCGGATAGAGAGCCAGACATTATCACAGGCTATCTTTAGTCCCTCTTCTGACGATTTATAACAAAGATCTGTTACTGACTAACATGCCTTCCATGTTCAGGTAAAACCTTTTCAGATGTATCGGTTTGCACACCATTGGCTTCCACCGACTCAAAGACCAAGAACCTTGTCAGCTCCCGTGGAAAGCGACTGGCAGAGGCTTCTCTGCTTCACTGTAAGCCTCCTGCTGCCTCAACCATGCTCTGACAAATGTGTTGATTTGGGTCTATGACTGCACAAGTTCCTGTAACCACTTCCGTGGTGGAACATGCCATTCAGAACAACCTGTCTGTATTCCCAGGCCATGGTCACACATATTTGGTGCAGGAAAAATGACCCCTTATTTCCTCTACAGTGAAAGCAGTGTTTTACACTGAGAGACCATTTCCTTTCCTCTTCCTGCCTATTTTTAAAAAAGCAGTACTGGAGATTAAAGCTAGGGCATCATGTGTCTGAGGCAAGTGCTCCTCCACTGGGCTGAAGCTGTAGGTCTAGAAATTTGATTTCCAAGTACAGATTGGGGGATGGTGATAGGAATTAATGGGTAAAGACATTGCCGCCAAACCTGGTGATCTGAATTTGATCCCGAAGACCTGCATGGTAGAAGGGGAGAGATTCCTGCAAATTGCCCTCTGACTTACACACTTGTGCTATGGCAATCTTACCTCCTCTACAAAATAAATAAATACATTTAAAAAAATAAGTACAAATCAGTTCTCAAAATGTAATGCTTGAAGCTTAAAGTCTGGCCATCATAAGTAAATATTGAGGTCCCTTAGACATTGATTAACAAATGGTTTCTATACATGAAGAATTTGCTTATTCATATATTACTTATACAACTGTAGAATCCATAACCAACTGTCTGAGGTATTTTTCATTGATTGGGAGTATAGAGAAGAATGTTGCCCGTCATTGAAACCAGATTTTGTCTGTTTAGAATGTTTAAATTGCATTTTATTTATTTATTTTGTATGTGTGATGGAGGACGATCTGAGGGAGTGGATTTTCTCCTGTCCACCTCCTTATCTCATTTTCCCTCCCCTCCTCCCAAGACACAGCAATGTTTATGAAGTATCTATTTCTACTTTATTTTTTTTCACTAGCTCATTTTGTGTTGTTGAATCCCAAGAAGAGCAACATTCATGGGCTGCCCCATACCATTTATGTTTGGATCACCTTCAGATTTACACACAGTTACAGAAGGCCATCCTAGTTCCTATCTGACATGCCTGTGGGTCTCTGCTTCTTTGTCTGAGTTTTTGTTTGTTTGTTTATTTGCTTGTTTTTCCATTCCAGACATTGTGGAGGTGTTGGAGACTTCAGAAGGAGCAACCGTCAGCCCCTGAGTGGTGAGTTACACAACTCACAACTTGCCAAGATTTAGTGGGACAATTTTAGGGTGTGTTCTACTCTGCCCTTCAGAGGGCTCACTGTAGGACCATGGTAGGCTTTTGTGAGACCAAAACAGGAACAATATACCTTGCATGTTAAGGGTTCTGTCTACAGTTAAGAAAGTTAAGAATAAGTTCCTGTTTGTCATATGTTTGTTTGACCCATCTGCACCAGGTGTGCTTGGTCACATGTGGACAGGAGGTACGCAGGCAGGAAATACATCAGGGTGTGTGCTTATCCCTGATTGGGCCTTATGGGAAATGCAGTGAATTATGGGTTTTGCCATTTTAAGACCCTGCAAACCGTGGCTCATGGCCATTTTCTGGGAACCCAGGGGTGGACCTGGCCAGAGTCTGTCCTCCTGGCCAGTAATTAATTAAAGCTTGCTTCAAATTTGGTTCAAGATTGTGGTAGTGGTCTTATTCTTGACTGGTGGGATTAACACTTTCCTGCTCAGTAATTTGACTACTTTCCTTTCAAGGCTCACTTGAGCTTCCAGGAATTATTTCCCAATTAAAGTGCCTACAGCCAGGAGCTGCTGGGAAGCACAGGGTGGGTAGACAATGCCAGGAAATGGATGTGTTGGAACAAATGTGTGTACATAATTAAAAATAACACTAAGCACTATATTCTGGGCACATCCACATGTCCTATATCGTCAATCTTAGCAAGCTACTGATATGCCCATTTGCAGATTAAAAAAAAAAAGAGTAAAACAGGAACTGGGGAAGACAAGCTCAGTCCCTAATGTG
Source organism: Peromyscus leucopus (assembly GCF_004664715.2). Taxonomy (NCBI): domain Eukaryota; kingdom Metazoa; phylum Chordata; class Mammalia; order Rodentia; family Cricetidae; genus Peromyscus; species Peromyscus leucopus. Next base: position 68,305,951 of record NC_051064.1, read on the forward strand.
TTTGCTAAGCAATCTTGAGGCCCCTGGTTCAGTCTCCAGATCCACATAGAAAGCCATCCACGTGTTGTACTTTTAGTACTGGGGAGGCAGATACTTGGGACTCACTGGCCAGTCCACCTAACCACAGCCAACGAGGGACCCCATAGAAATGAGGTGGGTTGATCCTCAGTCCACTTGGGAGATGAGGCAAACCTCTTAGGTGGCACCTATATTCAACTAACCGGGACGGGAAGACCTGCCCATTGTGGGTGACACCATTCTGTGGGCTGAGACAATAGACTGAATGAAGAGGAAAAATGGAGCCAACCTTTCATTGCTCTCTCTTCCTGGCTGCAGATGGGACGTGAGCAAGGCCTCCCCAGCCTTGACGTCCCTGACATTGTATACTAGACTTTGAAGTGTGAGCTGAAACAAACTCTTCCTTCCTTGAGCTGTGTTTGGTCAGGAAGAGAAACTAGGGGACACACACACACACACACACACACACCCCACGTAAAGAATCACCCAAGATCATGTAACTAATAAGAGCTGTCATGCAAGTCTGTAGCTGTCATCCATATATATATTTTGCCTCTCCTCTGTTTTGTTTGGCTAGCTTTTCTCTAGCAGTCAGTGGCTTTTTTATCTTCCTACTTTTCCTTTTTAAATTGTTCCATTTGCTTATCTGCATTTTGAATGGGAGAATTTCCTGCCAGTTGAACTTCAAGTTGTAAGTGGAAAAAAAAAAAAAAAAGCCCATCTTGGTGTGGTCTCCTAGCAACAATTTATGAAACACTTTAAGGTAATTATTCTTCTCAAGCACGTTTCAAAATGTTGAAGCGTGTTCATTCACTTTGATCATTAAGACTCCCAAGAACACTCGTTGTACAGCACATGGTTCCAGTAATTATAAGCTCGTCAACAGGTTGCTCAGGGGGTTGAGAGCAAAGGCAGACCACCTTCTCTCTGAGAAGTCAAGCACATTGTTTCCGGCCTAGCAGGACAGGGTGGATCCGCTTCTCTCTGAAAAAAAAAAAAAAATAGCTTAATTGACTGGTGGGGAGGGATGGAGGGAAAAGAATATTTAATCCTCAAATGGCCACCTGTAAAATGTGTAGCCCATGACAATACATAACATCCCAGGGAACACTTGAATATCTAAAAACCAATCAGCTCTCCAGAAAGCTTTCTGCTCCTCCTTCTGTGGACCCTCTCCTTGGACCTGCCTAAACATCAAATAGCCTCAGCAGCCTTCTCTGACCCCTTAAAGCCGGAATGCTGCTTTATTTTCCTTTTAAAATTTTATTTATTTTTATTTTTGAAGGAAGGTCTCAGGCTTGCCTCGATTTGTATCCCAGGCTTGCCTCGATTTGCTGTATTACCAAAGATAACTTTGAACTGATCTTGCCTTCACCCCAGTACCAGGGTTACAGGCATGTACTCATACAGCCAGGAGGATGAAATGAGAACCCTCTGCATGCTAGCAAGCACTCTATCAGCTGAGCCACAACCGTAGGCCCAGCTCTGCTTTAAAGCAGTGATCAGTTGGGTATCTTTGTTTTTAATTCTCTTATATGTTTTTGAATATATGATTGAAAGGGAAAAGCCATTTAACACATGGAACTGCCATCTGGCCTTTGGTGCTGACTCCGATTTTTTTTTTTTTGGGGGGGGGGAGCGGGGAGCGGTGAGAAAATCACAACCAGTTTGGTTCCTTGGGACAAAAGCTAAGGTGCCCTGGGAGGTTTTAGAACTAAGACTTAAGGGAACTGTGGAGTTACTGGCTGATACAGGCAGCTGATGTGTGTGTGTGTGTGTGTGTGTGTGTGTATAGTGATATTTTGTGTATTCTCTAACAAGCTTACCTGAAGATCAGAGGGCAAAGCCAGCCACTAGTTAGCCATAGAGGCCAGCAGTGGTAGCACATACCTTTAATCCCAGCACTTGGAATTTTATGCTTTTGTTCCTATTACTTGGGAGACACATGCCTTTAATCCCAGCACTTGCAAGAGGGAAACAGGAAGTGATAAGGTGGAGAGAGGAGCTCGGCCCTTTCAGGCTGAAGATTCCTGGAGGTAAGAAGTCTTTCTAGTGGCTGGCTGCTCTGTTTCTCTGATCTTTCAACTTCCACTCTGCTATGCGGCTCTGGGTTTTTATTATTAAGACCAGTTAGAATCTGTGCTAGAGGCATGTGGTGACTGAACGTGTTTATGAGGCACAGTGTGACAGAAGGCATCACACGCTTTACTCCTGAGGACTCTTCTGACTAGGGCTGCTTCACTGTCACAACCTCGAGGCCATTATTGTGGTTTGAATGCCCTCCTAGGCTCATGCATTTGGCTATTAGGTCTCCAGGTAGTGACGCTGTTTTAGGAGATTTTGGAACCTTGAGAGGTGAACCTGTTTTGGAGGAAGTGGGTCTCAGGGAGCAGGCCTAGACTGTTTATAGGCTGGCCTCACTCTCTGTTCTCTGTCTTCTGACTTGATACTCATGTGGCTAGATGCCTCACGTTCCTACCCATGATTGTGCCACCTGAGTATGGGGAGCATTCTTTCTTGTCAACTTTGATTCATTAGGCATTCTTTCTTACATCTAAAATAAAAATACGTTTTTAGGTGACATGTTAGATAGGACCTGTTTCGGTTTATGATTTTGTAGCTCAGGGAAGTTATTTTATTTCTATGAGCATCGGTCTCTTGGTGTATGGGAGGTGTTCAGTGAACATTAGCTCCCTTTCCTCCCTCGTGTGGCTTCTCTTGGATTTCACTTAGTTCCAGGAGATGTCTCAAGCACATCTGAAGTTTGCCTTTCCTAAGTAAGACAGCGGCAGTGACTCTGCCATCATTTCTGCCGAGACAGTATCCTCATAATGCAATATTAGCTACTGAGGTCTTCTATCGTTTCCTGCCTGGAGAGTTATGGCCCTGGCATTGAGGATTTAAGACCTACAGCCTGAACACTACTTACTACAAATCTCTCACAAAGCTGCTGCAATAAATCTCCTGGAGGAAAAGTCATTGCATAAAAAATCCCCAACTCCAGGGAGCGGGCCATTTATTTTCCCAGAAAAGGGACTGTGATGAGAGAGATTCTATGAGCCTTTGACGCCACAGTACAGTCTCCTACAAAGCACTCATCAGGGAACGCCAAGTGATGAGCCAATCAGATCATTTGGGGAAGGAAACTGGAGAGGGAAGTACTTATCCAAGGCTTACCCCTTTCCTACCTCAGCTCTGGCTGTTTCTTGGCCTGGGCAACAGCTACACCAAGAGCCAGAACTATAGTTTGTGATTCCTCAAGACAGACTGCCAGCTGTGGTGCAAAGCCGGGGGTCTGCAGTGGGGACCCAGCTATTCCAAAGATTTATTTCAGCACACACACACACACACACACACACACACACACGCACACGCACACGCACACGCACACGCACACGCACACGCACACGCACAGACACACAGAGAGACAGAGAAAGAGAGAGACAGAGAGACACAGAGAGACACAGAGAGAGAGTGACACAGAGAGACAGAGAGAGAGAATAAAACACGCACTTTTCTTAGTTTCCAGTGACAAAATTTGAAAAATTTTGCAAGATGAAATCCAGATTTTTGACTTCTGTAAACCAATTGGAACATCTGACAATCATATCCCAACATTTCTGACTCTTTGAGACGCTATGTACTTGCCTCAAGTTGTTCTGTGTCCCACTCTGCCTTCGTTGTGGAGCTTGTAACCTCATACTAATTTGGTTACCCTTGGGTCCATTCTCTCACTCTTTGCCTTCAGGAGTATGCACATTGACTAGGAAAAACAGTTGATTGGCCCATCTGAACCATGGCCTCTAATGTCTTTAGGGAGGCAACCTGCTGTAGTTGCTCAGCTTGGGTAGTACCTAGAGACAGAGCTCAGCTCAAATCTCATTTCTCTCTTACTCTAGGATCTTTGCCAGCTCGCTCAACCTCTTGAAATCTAGTTTGCCTATAGCAAAATATGTATAATAGTTTTTATGTGTTTGGGTGATTGGGTGCATGCAAGCGTGTGTGTGTGTGTGTGTGTGTGTGTGTGTGTGTAGATGCATGTATGCATGGAGGCCTGATTTCGACATTGGAATCTCTCTTGATGGCTGTCTACTTTATTCACTGGGTCATGGTCTCTCACTGGAATCAGAGATCACTCATATGGCTTGTTTAACTAACCAACTTGGAGGTGATGTCCTGAGTGTTGGAGTTATAGGCAGGCTTCCATGCTCCTCTGGCATTTGTGTGGGGTCTTGGGATCACAGCTCTGGTCCTCAAACTTACTTCATGAAGTGGACATACTTCAACCATTGAGCCATGGCTTCATGCCCTAGTTTACTTATTATTCTATCATTGGACATTCAGTTTGTTCTAATTTGTTTGAGATAAGGTCTCATTATGTAACCCTGGTGACCAGGAACTCACTGGCTTTGTAGACCAAGTTGACCATGAACCTTTCATGATCCCCCTATCTCAGCTTTCTGAGAGTTGGGATTACAGCTGGATGCTTACATTGCTATACTTAGCTTTGTTGTTGCACTTGTGGAAGATAAGAATTTTTGTTTTTTCGCATGTCCTTTTTCTGCTTTGTGGTTACTTCTTGATATATAGTCTCATTTTTACATTATGCTACACCTTCTTTTAGTCCTTTTCTTCTCTCACTCTCTTCCTAAGAGCTCAGGGCTCTCATATGTCCTTGATTACTTGCTTTTTAAAATGTGATCATAGTAAGTAAAATGCAATAAGGCATTAGCAACTGATACATTTAAGGAATTAAATCTTTACTTTTGTGATAAAATATGTTTTCAAAATTGCATTTATTTATTTGTGTGCTTGTGTACATACATGTATGCATGTCATGACAAATGTGACAGAGAACATGTGGAGGCCAGAGGGCAATTTATGGGAGTCAGTTCTCTTCTACCACATGTGTCCTGGGGATTGAACTCAAGTCATCAGGTTTGACATCAAATGCCTTTAACTGCTGGACCTTCTAGCCAGCCTGAGACAAATGACTCATCTAGGGTTATTATTTTCTTATTCTTTTCTCCAGTCAGAAGTAATCATCTGGTAGCCAGACACATTTTCCATCTCCCCTTGTCCAAAAGGGAAGAATCTTATTTAATAGAGCAAAATTACAGCAGGGAAAGTGTAAAAGAAAAAAAGAACTGTTGGAAACAGCTTGTTGGTTGATTCTTATGGGGGATGGGCTTTGGGAACCCAGCTAGGAGCCCAGCTTCCACATTTTATGACAGGGTACTCTTGAGAAGATAGGGGTAAGAGATATTAGATAGAAGGATAGACAGGGAGACAAACAGATAAAAACACAGGATAGCTTCAGGAGGGCCTGAATCATTATCCACTGGTCCTTCCAGTTTTTTCTAAAGAGCTATTTATAGGAATGCCCAGAGGTGGAGCAAAAGACCTCCTCCTAGCTCAGCCAAGTGTTGACCCTTCCAATCACCTAGTAACCATGCACATGGTCAAGCAATCCTCTAATGCAGCTCTGCTGGGTAAAGCAAGCTTAGATCTCACTAGGAAACCTTTGTGGGCCTCCACAACTCCCCCCTTCTTGATATAATAAAGGGCTCCCCAGAGCCTTTCAGATAGACTGTGCCTACCTTAGGTGATGCTTCTTAATCGATTTTACATACGTACCTACATTCAGGAAGCTATCAAGAAAGTTGCCTGTCTTTGGCTACCGGCCTCTGGCAAGAGGGGATACAGAGTTTAACTCAGCTCTGTCCCAGGTCCCTACTAAGAGCTTGCAAATATCCACAGTGATCTCCATAGCTGCCACACCTTCCAGTAAAGGAGTAGAGGATAATAAATATGGAATATCCTTTTTGGAATGTGTCTAAGATGACCATAGCAGTCTTAGTTGCACCAAGCCCTTTTGAAAACTCTCTCCTAACAGATGTTCAATAAAATTTTCAAGAGACTTTTGATTCTCAGGAGAAAACAGTCATTTCAAATCACTTCAAAGTATTCACTCATGTAAACAAAAACCCATGCTAATTATAAAAACACTTTTACAAACTAACTTGATTGTGAAAGGCTTATCCCTTTGTTGGAGACCTACCCCTTTCTAAATAAAAACAGAAGGAGTGGAAACTTGTAGGAAGAAGACAGAAAAGGTCTCCTAATTATGATACCTTCACTTAAGTTTTCCAGGGGCCATTAAGACCATAAAATTATATTTTGTCTTATCATGAAAAGTATTCAAATATATCTGAAGGTAAAAGAGTAATAAAAACAGTTCTAGTATGAGCATCACTATATACTTTTTACAAACTTACATTCAACATTTACACTTTTTACATTCAATATTTACACTTTTTACATATTTACATTCAGCAGGAAACTTTACAGAACTACTTTATAAACTGAATCTCTTAACAGAACTAACTTACATTCAAAAGCAAACTCTATAGGACTACTTTACAAACTTTAGCAAACATCTAGAAAAAATTTCTTAACAGAACTATTATATTTTCTTTCAGCAAGATAGAGAGTATGCAAATCATGAGTTACCACAGTTAAAATTGTTGGTGAACTCAAAACTGCTTCATTTCTAAAATTTAGAGTTTATGGTTAACTTAGCTATGAGAGTCCTGTGGGTAGCCAGCAAGCTTCCTTTGGTGACTAAGGGTAAAATTCCCTCTTTTTAATTTTTTAAAGCTCCTTATTAAGATTATCATGAGTGTTTCAATGATGTCAATGTTCCTTTCTTGCATTTCAAGCACAACCCAAGTTTCTTATTTTTTTTTATTTGCCCATAAGTTTTTTTCTTTTTTCACAGCCAAAGCAATTTCCCAGTGTATAGACCTCTTTCCCTAATTTTCTAAAAGGTTTCAAAGTGATTTGTTGACAAACAGCATTTTAATTGCCTCCTGACAGGCAAGCTGTTTACCTGCTTCTAGTTCTCAAGAGGCAAGCTAACAAGGCTTGTGGAAAAAATAACATTTTGAGCTGAAAAAACAGAATTTTTGGGCAGTGCAGTACAGGTATCTTTTTTATGGACTTAATTTCCCAAACTGCCTTTCTCTAAAGTATCACACTGTTATAAACTAGATTATGGACTACATTTCCCAAGTTGCCTTTCTCTATATTGTCACACTGTTACAAATGAACTACATTTCCCATGTTGCCTTTCTGGTTCTGGGAGAAAACTTCCATTCACATGGACTGTATTCAAGTTTTGCTTTTACCATGGGAAGTTTTTGAGTCAAGATTTTGCTCTTTTATCACGGGAGATTTCTGTTCTCCCTGAGCTGGCATTGATAGGTATATTTCCTTCACCTGACACTTCCCGGAGCAGGCTGTGTCTGTCCACCTGAGCACATTCAGACAGGTGCTTTGGTGCCAGAAGCAAAAGCCCCTTGGGGCTTGCTCCCTGCCCCCTCACTGGATCAGTGAAAGAAGATGAAAGTACTTGAAATGAAAACCTTTTCAGAGAGATTTTTTCCCCCTGATAGATCTTCTGCTTGTCCCTTCCCCAAGATGCAGGGTCTCTGATGCCTTAGCTGAGGCCCAGTTACTGTGCTAACTGCTTTCTCCATGCCAGCAGCTCCTCTCCAGGTCCCACACTGCCGCAGTTCCCAGGTATAAGCTCTGTCTGCAGGGGATTCTAATGCTGGCTTGAAGGTGAGATAGGACTACCAGAGAGTATTTGCCATCTTTCAAGAGTTTTTTTTTCCCCTAGGGCAATTACAGATCTTCCCATACTGATAGATGTTATTTCCAGGTGAGTTAAATGTTTGGCCTTACAGAAAGAGGAAAAATTTGAGAAGGAAAGACCTGAAGAGCTTCCAGGTTTTTAGAAAGAGATTACTAAGTTTTTCCCAAGAAAGCTTTCAGTTTTTGAGAGAAAGATTACTAAATTTTTCCTAAGACTTCTGTTCCCTATTCTTGGCTTCATGGCCAAGGACACTAATTATGATGGTACAATGTTATCATATAGTAACAATGTCAGTGGAGTGAAGAGTTTTATTTCATCCACATCTACCTCAGGGAAGATTCTTTCCTCTGCCATTCAGGACTTAAATCTAAGCTGTTGACAGGCAAAAAACTTCCACAGGAATCTTTTTCTGCCCATTTTTTCATCTTTGATAGATTTTTCTCTGCTTCTTCCCCAGGAGTTTGCATTCATAGTTCCGTAGTTGGAAATCAAGGACATAGTTCCTCCATCTTGTTGCTTATATCCTAAGTTTTTTCTTATACTATATCCCTACATTCTACCTTATATTTTTTTTTTTTTTTTATTTTATTTTATTTTTTTGAGAGAGAGAGGGTTTCTCTGTTTAGCTTTGAGCCTTTTCTGGATCTCACTCTGTAGACCAGGCTGGCCTCAAACTCACAAAGATCTTCCTGGTTCTGCCTCCCGAGTGCTGGGATTAAAGGCGTGCGCCACCATTGCCTGGCTTTTTTTTTTTTTTTTTTTTGGTTTTTCGAGACAGGGTTTCTCTGTGTAGCTTTGCGCCTTTCCTTGGACTCACTTGGTAGCCCAGGCTGGCCTCGAACTCACAGAGATCCGCCTGGCTCTACCTCCCAAGTGCTGGGATTAAAGGCGTGCGCCACCACCGCCCGGCTTTTTTCTTAATTTTTATAGCTAGAAAAAGATCGGAACCTGGATAAAGAGAGAGATTTGCTGCAGACTCACTTTTCAACTTTGGCATTCAGCTGCCTTATTTTCACTCCTGAGAATAAAATACTGTCAATTTTATCTTTGATTCCTTAATGGGCATGCCCCATTTCACCCGTGATGTCCCTTCTCTCCCTTTGCTAAGTCCTCTGTCCCTGTTCCTGGCACCATTTGTGGGAGTCCACATATTTTAGGACAGGGAACTCTTGAGGAAAGAGGGATAAGATATTTAGATAGGAGGATAGAGGGGAGAGAAACAGATAGAAATACAGGATTGCCTTGGGTGGACCTGGGTCCTAATCCACCAGCCCCTCCTGTCTCTTCTTAAGGGCTATTTATAGGAATGCCAAGGGGTGGAGCAAAACCCTCCCCCTAGCTCAGCCAAACGTAGACCTAGTAACCATGCACATGGTCAAGAAATCCCTAATGCAGCTCTGCTGGGTAAAGCAAGCTCAGATCTCACTAGGAAACCTTTGTGGGCCTCTATGATGGGCAAGAGGAAGATTCTAGAAAAGCCTGAGGAAGGTGACTAAACAAGGAAATGGAATTTTAGTAAGAGGAATATATAGACCTTAAACATGGAAATTTACTTAAACATTTTCAAAATGGCAAGTTAAAGAATGGAATTATGGGGCTATAGGTGTGGCTCATTGGTTGAGAGTGCTTACTGCACTTGTTCAGGACTGAGTTTGGTTCCAGACACCCACATCAGGTGGCTCACAACCCTTTGTGACTCTAGCTCCAGGGGGGAAATTATACCTTTGGGCCTCTGTGGCCACCTGTGGGCACATTCACACACACACACACACACACACACACACACACACACACACACACACTTCATTAAAAGGAAAGAAAACAGGAATTCTCTTTAGATGAGTTTTGCTGATTAAGTGTGTTAGCATTTTGAGAATACTCTATGTGTATCCTTGGATTGCCAGTTTTCAGTGAGTCATGTTTGCCCTCCTATTCAAAAGTTTTATGATGCCTTACACAAACACAGAAACTATAAGGGAATAAAGAGTTTAGTGGGACACTTGATCAAATAAGGGGGATAAAAAAGACAAAATTTCATTGATACCAGAAGATCAGGATGTAAAATTCTGAGGTTCTCTGAGTTCGACTGTACAGTGAGTTTTCCCGGCCAGTTTGCAGGAAGAGACTTTTTTCACAATGCTCAGTAGGTCAAATCCAGTACCCAGAGCTGGGAACGGAGAGAAACTTCTTCCTGTGTGATTCTCAAGAAAACTCTTTGTGACAAGTTTTGACGTGTCTATAAAAAGCTCTCAAACGACACTTTGATGGCCTCTTAGAAACAATTTCCCTTCTTGTGGGCTAATGTCAAAACACCAGATACAACTAGCAAAAGCCAAATCAATTGTTTCCTGACGGTCTGACTTGATCCGAAGATAACATTTTGACAGCTCAGAGGAATGGGTGGGCTCCACATCCTTTAGAAAAGGCTTCACAAATATTGGTTTCTGCAACTGCAACTTGATAAAGATTGGACATTCAAAAGTTTATATTGTCATCTATATAGAAAATAGTCATATACTCTGACAATTGACTTGTCAAAAAGAGCTGAAATATTTGTTTGGAATAATGGAGCAAGAACTTAAAGTACAAATATTCTCAAAATGGCCTCAGAAAAGCAAATGCGTCAGATCTCTACAGATCTGTGCCTCCTTAGTGTAGCGCTGTCTTTGAAAGCACTCTGCCTTCTTTATCCATGTGGCTAGTCTTGGATAGAATAGAATAGCATCTGGAGAAAATAGCATCTAAATTAAGGAAGGGATCAGTCCTATCCGACTGAGAGAAAATAGTAATTTGGAAGCAAAGCAGGAAATGTTAAATTCACTTAATGAATTTTAAGTATTTGCTCCAAGCTGGCATGTGGCCTAGACAGTGCTTGGCTCATGAGTGCTTGGTTGCCAAATGGATACACATAGATAAAGGCGAGACAGAAAAAGGCAGATCTGGTAGGGAGGTAAGGGGTGTAGCTACAACCCGCGGAGAGGAAGTGATGGGTAGCCATCAGTGAGTGGCTAGGTGGCTGTCCTGGGACTCTACTTTTCCTTATGGAGTCATGCCTCACTCGTGGGCACCAGAGTAAAGGAATGAAGACATATACTGATTTTACACTAAGTGTGTTTGGAGGGTTGATTGTCCGTGGGAAGTCAGCTGGTAGCACAGAAGCAGGCAATGAAATGTCTCAAAGTTACCCGAAAGGAATACGCCTTTCCCTGCAAAGTTTCTAATAGGTTAATTCTTTTCTTGCTCACTGTAATATCTTCTTCACTTCCTGCCAGATTTAGCATCCACTTCCTGTGGCAGATTAACAGCCATGTCCTATAAGTAGGACTCTCACCAAGAGGGTAGAAAGAGAATCATTTCCTCCTTTTCTCTGAGGAGCCCATTTCCAAGCTGCTCTCCATGGGGCTGTTTGGCCCCTTGGATCCCAGTGAGGCAGGAGAGCCTCTTCTAACATCCTGGATCCAAGGATACAGTAGACATTATCCTTGACCAACATGGAGCTTCAGAGCCACACAATCTTAAATACCGGGCAAGAAAGGAATATGGCTGCCAGATTGGTTAACCAAGTTGTCAGAAATTCCATCATCAAGAGAGAGCAGACTAACCTTCAGCTGCTTCTACTCTTTAAGACAAAATTCAGCATGCTAGGGACTCTGAAGAGGCAGATGGGTTGCATGTTCCTGGGTTGCACACTGGAATAGTGCCACTCAGCCCAGTTTTGCTGAGGTGCATTGCTTTTAGTGGAAGGTAGGGTGAGGGTTTGGGCTGCTTTTGACACTCTGAAGTTCCATGTTGTTCATTTTCTGCAGGAGTACCTTAGAAAGGAGAATGAAGAGCAGCCTTGGGGGGTCCAGGCCAGAGAAGAAAGAGTCTAGTGTCAAGAGGGTTTTTGTTTTTTTGTTTTGTTTTTTAATTATTATCAGAAGGAAAATAGTATGCTGATGAATTCAACACAGTCTTACACAGCCTGACAATACTATTCTGTCACAGAACAAATTGTCCTTCCCTTCTTCCCCCTTCCTGTCCTTCCTTCTTCTTTAAGCCCCCCATTCCTTCCCCTCTCCTCCCCTCCCCTTCCTTTTCTCCTTGTAGTGGGGTTGAATTCAGAACCCCGAATGTGCTAGGCAAACCTTCTAAGCTGCATTCCCCAACCACTGGAAAGAAGTTTTCATCTAAGCTCACATTTCTGCAATACTCAGGGGAGTTTGTAAAACCAGCAAAATCCCAATTTAGTGGATCTCCTACACTCGTCAAAAGCACTCTGACCCTCTCTTTTGTTTTTCTTGACTGAAGTAGCTGGAGCATTATTGATTTGGCTGTCCAAGTCTATGGTTCTAGCGTGGAGTGGCATAATTTCCTGGGTCACTTCTTCCAGGCAGCCACACCCAATTGTGCAAGCTCTGGACCTTTGACCTACATAGCAGCGAGCATATAGATGAGGGTCGTGTCGAGCCATATGGTGCAACAACAGAAATCAGGTGCTCTGCCTTCCTCCTTCATTTCTCAGGAGCAACTCCAAAAAACCCATTGCTCAGCTGTAGTGCTAGTGAACAGCGTCCCAGAAAGGAGCACCCATACTGCCCTCTGCTGTTTGCTTTTGATAAAACAGGCCCTGGTGAGTGAAACACCTCTTCGGAGGTCTGGTCGTGGTAAACTGTGGAAATATTGATGCCAACCTGGTATAGGAGTCTTTTCTCTTTGGAATCAAGCAAGCATTCAACACAACACGTCTACATCCAAAGCTCTTATGGGCAGGGAGAATGAACACAGACAGCAAGACACCTGAGTGACAGGAGCGAGGACCACCAGGGAGGGTCAGCTTTTCAGAGACCTTCCACTGCCCAGTCCATTGTTCACTCAGGCATGCTGGGAGCTCAGACGCATTGAAAGCAAACCTGCTCCCTGCTAGCTCTAGGGCCTGTGTCTGGTCATTGCCTCCGCCCAGGAACAGGAGGTCCTGGGGAAGAAAAAGCTTGTCTCAGTCTCCATAGCAAATTATCCTCAAAGCCACTTCCCCACCCCGGAATAAGGACAGACCCACAAGTAGCCCCATTCAAGCCATACAGGCTCCTCTACAGCAGGCAAGCTCAACCACATCTACACAGTCCAGCCTTCCTTCTTCCTAGACTGGCCACCTCAGAGACTAGTAGGGCCGGAAGAGCTGTTTTTTTGGGGGGATTAATGAGGTTATGTTTATTTATCCAGGTTCGTTCTGGGCCAGGGCAAAATACGTTCATTTGACAGCCTTAAATAATCATAAAGTCGGGCTGGAGAGATGGCTCAGAGGTTAAGAGCACTGGCTGTTCTTCCAGAGGTCATGAGTTCAATTCCCAGCAACCACATGGTGGCTCACAACCATCCATAATGAGATCTGGTGCCCTCTTCTGACCTGCAGGTGTATATGCAGACAGAACACTGTATTCATAATAAATAAATAAATCTTAAAAAAAAAAAAATCATAAAGTCACGCTGCAGGGACCAGGCACTTTTGAACATCATCCTCATGACAACCTTGTGAGGTAGATAACAGTGTCACCACACGACAGAGACTAAGAAACAAGACATGGCTGGTCTAATTGTAGCACAGGAGTCTGAGTCAGATTTACAATTCATACGCTGGCCCCCTCCCCCACCTCCTTCCGCTGTGCTGGAGATCAGCTCAGAACTTGGTACATGCTACTCCAGAGCTCACTGAGCAGCCCTCCCAGCCCTTCTTTTTTGAGACAAAATCTCACTGTGTAGCCCGGGTGTCAGGCTGGAAACACAAGAGAGTTGATATTACACATAGTTCAAGGCTGAAGGTCATCTCCTGGCTTTGAAAGGTCAGTGTTTTGTTTTACTCAAAGTTCACTGATTTCATTGTTAATCACACCCCAAAACACTCTCACTGAAACAGCCAGAATTTTATTTGCCCAAATGTTTGGGCCCAGCAAGTTAATACATTAAAAATTAAAATTTAATTAAAATTAACAATCACAGACAATGAAACGGACTCAGTCCTTTAAGAATGTGATGTTTGGGGCTGAGGTGACTCAGTAGTTAAGAGCACTGGCTGCTCCTCCAAAGGACCTGGGTTTGGGTTCCAGCACCCATATGGCAGCTCACAGCAGTCTGTAATTCCAATCCCAGGGGACCTGACACCTTCTTCGGCCTCTGTGGGTACCTGATATGCACAGACATACATGTAAGCAAAACATCCATTCACATAAAAATACATTTAAAAAAAGAAGGGGATGTTTATAGGCATTTAAAGACAGGAACCTCACTGGAAGATCTCTGGGTTAAATACATAACCTGTTAAATACATAGATTGGTTAAATACATAACATAGTACTGTAGGGAAGTCACTTGCGATGTCGTTGGTTCTGTGCTTGTAGCTAGTAGAAGGTACCTTCTCACTGAGAATTAAATAAACCTCAGGTAGGCCTTGTGAACTGTGGTTCCGTATGGCATTGAAAGGAAAAGTTGCAGTCTCTTTAATTGTTTTACACAGGTTCTCTTACCACCTAGCATCCGATGCCTCTCCAAAGTAATTACAAGAAAGCATTTTGCCTTGCTGGACAGGCCCAGTGACCTCCTCCAGGCTGTGCTCTGTCCCACTCTTCTTAGAAGGCAGGTCACTCACCTCTTTTACCCAAATAACCAGAGAGAAAGGGGAGATCACGAAGGGACATCAGAGAAGATGGCACGAGAAAGCCTTCTGGAACCTCGTTTTTGCTTTCCCTTTCACACTCAAAACCCACTTCCCGTTACAGTGGTCCAAGTGATGTGAAAGCTGACCCGTCCATAGGAACACCCTTTTCTTTACTGGTGGGGTAGACTGAGGCATGGCAGAGTAGAGAGAGAAAAACAGCCCACCCACAGTTCAGCCTTATCTGAGAGCACTCATTTTATCTGAATATTGAGGACCAGTCTGTCCCTTGCAAAGCTTTGCGTTCTTCACTACATCTGGCACCAGGCCTGATGTATTTGGAGCTGGGTGAACTGCAGCTGCATGATTGGAAGGGGATATTATGGGCTCGAGGTTTTGTTAGAAATGGAATCATGCAGGAGAAAACAGTTTGAAATGGGTACACCAATGACTTGCTATTTCAGAGGCCACACTTGGAAGCGGTATCTGGAGGACATGGTACCCTGGACGGGGTAGCTCTCAAAAGCATAAGAAAACCTTTTCATTAAAAAAAAAAAAAATGTGACCCAGATGGCAGTACCAAATAATAACAATTATGGTGATACATATGTATATGAAACCGAAGCCTGACAACGTCTGGCTTTAGATTATAAATTGGCTCATTATCAGGAAAAAGATATTTATTGAAACACAGCAATGATCAATGGGCTCATTATCCTCTTGTGGCAGCCAAGAAGTCCTGAGACACAGCCTGTCGCAAAAGCCAGGCAGTTTTTTTTTTTACCAGTCCTGTCTGGCTCACAGCCTCTCCACAGGGTTGATTTGTTCCCAGAAGAGGTCCAGGGACAAGAATCGGACTTCAGGATCGTGATCTGATTGTCTGGAAAATAGAACTAATTGAGATGCTCCCCGGGGGGCTTGCTCCATTAGTGCCTGGTTGAGAGCTCAGCAAGCTTGAGAAGGACGCCTTAGTGTGGCACATGTCTTATTATTTAAATGTAAAACCGCATATAGTACATAGCATCCTTTACTTCTTTTCTGAAAACAACTTTTATTAGTATATATTAAACATGCACAGCAGTGGGCTTCATTATAACACTTCCTTGCATGTGTGTGATGCATTTTGATCATATCTGCCCTGTTACCCTCTCTTGGTCCCCTCCTGTTCCCACTGACCTCCTCTTCCCATCTAGTCCCCCTTCGATTGCATTCTCATGCATTTTTGTCTGTGTGAGCCAGTGAGTTTTAATTGGGGTTACTTATAGGAACATGACCATCTCATGGTAGCTATAACACTGAAGGAAACCTCTCTCCCTCACCCTGCTGCACTTCTTTTTAAGTTTCTGGCTTTTTTGTTGTTATTATTGTTACATTAAGGCTCTTTAAAGAAAGTAATTACCTCTATCTGTGCCCCTTGAAACATTTTAAATAGTATTTAGTGTAGAATACATAGAAAACCCAAATGCCTGAAAGATCACAAACAATCCAAGAGGATTAACCAGGAGACCACCATGAACAATGGTTTATACAGTAAGCAGCCACTGAAGGGGTATCAGGAGCAGAAGTATAGCATATTGTAGACGGGTTGTTTAGTATTATTGGATCTCAGTGTGCCTATTAAGAAGAATGGGAGCATTGCTTGCTTTGTAGGGAGGCCTTAGGAATCAGGAGCGTAGCAGGTGCTTAGGAAATTATAGAAATCTGGAGCTGGAGAGTTAGTCCAGCGATTAAGAGTACTTGGTACTATTGCAGAGGTTCCAGGTTCAGTTTCCAGCACCCACATGGTGGCTCGCAGCCTTCCTAAACTCCAGTTCCAGGTAACCCAACACTATCTTGTGAACTCTAACACTATCAGACATGTACTTGCTACACATACATACATACATACATACATACATACATACATACAGGCAAAACACTCACATAAAATAACTAAATAAATCTAAAAGAATTATACAAATCATTATCCTTTTCCTAGAAACACCAAAGGTTGGAGGTCTGGTAGGGAGCTGTGGACATTTAGGGACTCTCTTCAGGACATCGTGGGAAACATAAAGAGTAGGGACATTTCTGGTCATAGACATAGTGGGAACGTTCATTGTCAACTGTGGACTCGCTGGCTCCCTTTAGAATAACCAGCAGTGAAGTATACATGCCTGACATGTTCAAGGATGTCAAGAAGGCACACGATGAGATGAGTGAGGATCAGAAGGGTGGGACTGACAGACAGACAGGATTCACAGTCTCACTTCCTAAGTCAGGAATTAAGACTCATAGACATAACACAGCAGTGGTTAGGTACCCAGAGGATAACCTAGCCTATGCTGTAATAACCAGTGGTTCCCCAAAACTTCAATTGTACACAACAAATGTCTTCCATAAGTCACCTATGGCTCTGCTTCATAGCTTCATTATCTAAGGCACAGGTAGTCAGGACAGTTCCCTGTTGGGGACACGGCAGTCATCATGGCATAGTGGGAAGGGAAGATGGCTGTGTTAGTCAATTTCTTTCTGTTGTGACAGAATCAGCTTAATTCAAGGAGAAAGGGGTGACTTAAACCATGTTCTCACAAGTTTTGGTCCACAGTCACTTGGTACCATTGCTGGGAGCCTTGGGGCCAGACATTATGATAGGGAGCATGTGGTGGCCAGGAAGCAAGAGAGAAAAGGTGTGGGAGGGGTGCCGGGGTCTCAATCGTCCCTTCAATGGCAAGTCCCCAGTGACATAACTTCTTCTTGTCATGCCCCTCTTAAAGGTTCTTCCAGCTGTCAGCCACATCAGCTGGGGACAGCCCCTTTAACACCTTTGGGAGTCCCTTGAGATACAAACCATAACAGTGAGAAAGCACACAAAGATATTTTAAAAACTGCATTTTAGAATTATCTCCTGACACTGTCTGAACTTTATGGCTAAGGACAGCCACATGGTCACTCCTTAGTTCATCAGGGTGAGGGATGCGGAACACCCACAGGCGGGATAACTAAAGGAAGGAACCAAAATATTTGACAAACAGTAAATGAACTGATCACAGGTGTTGACAGAGGTCCCTCACAGGTTGCCCTGACAACCAAACAAATTATTTTTATACATGATGTGTGAGTGACACATTAATTGTAACATGTATTTGCTATGAATATGATGATTATACAGTGGGGTGGTGGTGGGTCTAGTGAAATAGATCCCAGGTGTACTAATTTGAAAGGCAAAAAATATTTGTGTGTAATGAGAACGATGGATCACAGACAGCTGTAGGCCAAATACCTATAAAGCTGATGGGGCGGGGGGTGGTGGTGGTGGTGGTGGTGATGAGAATAGATGGCGGAAGGGTGAAGGATAATGGAAAAGAAGGGAGTGATAGTAAGGAGGGCCAGGGAGATGAAGGACAGATAAAGCCCGACTGTGGAACACAGAGTGTAAGAACCTCCAGGGAGACGGGTCTCCGCAGCCTTTGAAGCGCCCTGCCACAGAGGCGCGTGTCCTCAGACCCTTCTCCACCTTGGGCTGAAGTCCTACTAATGCATTTGCTGCGTCATCACAGACATGCAGACTTCCTTCTGTGGCTGTGCCTCTGGCCCACAATCGTTCTTACCAGCCTCGAGTCAGTGCTGGGTGGGATGCTCAGGGCCTCCCTCCCTGTGAAAAGAAGTATCTCCTGGGTCTTAGTCATGGGCGATGAGAGCCGTTGTGTCTGGGAGGCTGCTGAATGGGGCCAATGTAACAGGTCACCTTCAACTGTCACCAATGTACCCAACACTCCAGTAGGTTAAAAACCCATCTTGTGTGTAATTCTGAGTTACCTTATTGTGCCCTTTATCTAGATGGGGAAGCTGAGGACACCAAGTTCACAAGCTTCGGTGAGTTCACACAGTAGCAAGGAGTTGATCTGAGGATTACATTCGGTGCTGTTTGTGAGCATAATGTGACTGCTAATGCCCATTTGAGGGACCGCAAGGGTTTCGTGCCTTAATAAAGCAATGGAATTTTGATTTTAGGACCTGGATATACACAATTAAAGAGCTTAAGCTGAACTTGGCGGCATAAGTCTGTAATCCTAGTCACCTGGGAGGGTGAGGCAGGAGGATGTCAAGCTCAAAGCTTCACTGGGCTATAGAGTGAGTTCAAGGTCAACTTGGGCTATTTAGTGAGACTCTGTTTCAAAATAAAAAGTAAAAAGAAGGCTGGGGATGTGGTTTAGCTATAGAGTGCTGTTCTGGTCTATGCAAATGGTAGAGGGCTTTCCTAGGTATATGCAAAGCCCTGAGTTCAATCCCTGGTGCTACCTTCACGAAATAATAATCAAGAGATCACTGTGAGAGGCTTATTCCTTTCCTCCACACCTAGGAGGACAATATAAAATAACATAAATAGCAATTGGCAATTTTTCATTGCTGCTGATTCTTTTTACACCATTGTCTCCAGAAACAGCCAGTACACACATTACCACTTCCTTAGGGCCTGCAGGGGGAATGTGGGTGGGACTCAGCAAGAGGTTCCTTTTGGAGCAGTGGTACCCCAGAGCCCTGGATGCAGAACCTTCTCCATGATCGTTGTAAGCATCTATGTCTGCATTGATCGCCTGCTCTGCTCTCCACCAGTCTCCTGTGGACCATCCCTAGCTGGGCCAGCTGGAATTTTATTGCTGAGTCAGACAGTCTGCCCTAATTGCCTGTATCAACCTCCAGCTGCGTCTCTTCCTTAGTCAGGAAAGCTTTTCTCTTAGAGCTTGGAGGCCTGCCTAACTGGATCAGGTGCCCAGGTTGGCAGCACTGGCCACCTAGAGGGTCTTCTGTAATGTTTAAGCCCACAGGTTGTGTCTAGAGGAAGATGAGGAGCCTGAAATCTTTTATACATCCCTACCAGCTCCACTTCACCATCCCACACTGTCACATGCCTAGACATGCTGCCCTTTATGGACCTTATCAAAAGTTCCTTTGGGTTGTGGCTTCTGACAGGGATTCCCTGCTCATGAGTATCCAGGGAGGAAACATGAGGAAAGTGAGGGAGTGCATTTCCCTGGCATCTTCCTGTGGGATATCATCAGTTTTTTTCAGAGAGAAGGTCAGAGCTTCCTTCAAGGGGCCCAAAGCTTGAAATTCTGAATTCTGTTAGGTACTCCTTCCCCTTGTTTTAGGGGTATGCTGCAGACTGAATGGCTGTCTCCAAGTCGTTGCTCTTCCTGGTATCCACCTGCTCTGCCTGGGTGTGACTTGGCAGATGCTCACTTAAGAGGCAGAGTGTCTTACTCCTTGCCCTTGACTTGGCTCTTTTATGACCTGCTTTGTCTGAGGATGTGTGCCGAACTGTCTGTACGCTAGGTCAAGCCAGAGTCCTAAGAGGCATGTCGTGTCTCTGTGTGCCTCTGCCATCTCTAGAAGAGTTTTTTTCTGGGCAACTGGTGAGCTTAGAAAGAACATCTGTGGGATTGACCAAAGTTAAGTCAAGTACAGCTGGAAATTAGTTGGAAGCAGAGTCCTTAGTAAAGACCAGCTACCTCCAGTCAATCCAGACACCCAGGGAAAGTAGACACTTGGGGCTGCATCTTCCCAAGAGCACCCAATAAAGGGCGGCAGCATCTTGTTTCTCCCAGAAATTCTTCAGTATCCCTTGTCTCTATAGTCTGTCCTACACTGTAAGTACCTCCTTTATTGAACCCTTGAGAAGCCATCCTAATTTGACTGACACTGAAGGAATGATACATGCACTGGGCAAGTGCCTCCCCACCACCCACCACATCACCATGAAAACACAAAGCATGACAGGACCAGATGCTTTCTCTCTTTGTTTCCGGCTGGCTACTCAATATTCAGTTGAAACTTTGGTCTTAGAAGCTCACAGGAGCTTATTTTATTCTTTCTACGCATTAACTTTTAATTTGGAAATATCTTCAAACATACACACAGAGCGAGTTGACGTTATAATGAACACCTATGTACCCATGTCTGGGCTTCAGTGACTGACATTTTGCAAAGTCTTATTTCATCTGCTCCTCTCTTATTTATTTTTTTTCTCTTGAAATCTAATGGCCTTTGAATTTGGAGGAGAGCAGGGAGTGGTATATGGGAAGGTTTGGAATGGAGAAAGGGAAGGGAGAAGTATTGCAATTAAACTATAATCTCAAAAATAACAACAACAAAAAATGGGGCTAAGAGATGGTTCTGAGGTTAAGAGCACTGGCTGCTCTTCCAGAGGCTCTGGGTTCCATTTCCAGCACCCACATGGCAGCTTACACTTGTCTGTAACTCCAGTTCCAGGGCTTCTGACACCCTTACACAGACATGCAGGCAGGCAAAACACCAGCGAACATGAAATAAAAATAAATTGTATATGTTTACAAAATAACAAAAAATGTAAAAAGAAAGAAGGAAGGAAAGAGAGAGAAAAAAGAAAAGAAGGAAAGAAAGAAACAAAGAAAGGAAGGAAGGATAGAAGGAAGGAAGAAAGGAAGGAAGGAAGGAAGGAAGGAAGGAAGGAAGGAAGGAAGGAAGGAAGGAAGGAAGGAAGGAAGGAAGGAAAATCTAATGTTTTCTAGTCTCAGGGTGTCTGGAAGTCCCACTGCAGTCCTCATTTTCTGTAGCCATGTGATGTTGCTCCCCTTTCTTCTCTGCTTCTGTTTGCTCTCTCCTGCCCACCAATCTCTGGTGGTGGCTGTTTGCTTGTTTCCTTTCTTTCTTCTAAAAATTTTGATGTGCGTGTCTGTGTGCACAAGAGACCAGAAGTTGAATCGAATATCTTTGTCAGTCGCTCTCTCCACCTTCTTGCTGAAGACGACAGGGTCTCTCACTGACTCTGGAGCTGACTGGCTAGACTGCCTGGCCAGCAAGCCCCTGGATCCTTCTGTGTCCATCGCCCAGAACTAAGATTGCATCTACAAGCCACTGCACTCAGCTTTCTGGATTCTGGGGACTGAACTCAGGTCTTCATTCTTGAGTAGCAAACACTTTTTTCAACAAAGACATCTTCTCAGGTCCCGTTTCTTATTTTTTTAATTCCTGGCCTGGCTCTTTGAAATCAGTGTTCCTGAGCTAGAGAAATGCCTTAGCATGTGAGGTACCTGCCACCAAGCCTGATGACCTGAGTTCAATCCCTGGGATCCATGTGGTGAAAGGAGAACCAATTCTTAGGGGGTGGTTCTCAAATACAAATTTGAAGTATCCTTTCCAGAGCTCTTAAATTTCCCCTTGCCATTTAGAGATTCTTGTAACATTTGAATTGGTTATTCCTGCCAAAGGAGACAGTCAACATGCTATGTAATTTTTGTGTGTGTGCAAGCTCATTAGCATCTCTCTGTTCAAAAGAGGCCCATTTGCCTTGGCAGTGGATATTGTCGCCATAGAAATACCAGCAGGGTGAAGTTTCTAACTCTTCTGGAGGACTTTGATGTCCCCAAGGCAGGAATGGTGTGTTACTCATCTGTTTATATATCCCCAGTGCCTGGCACATAGGAAACAACATTTATTTGAACTGCATCTAAATTAGCAATGGGACTAGCGAATAAGACCCAGAGAAGGCACAAATGTCGCCAGCCAATCACAGGGAAAGCTGCCAAACACACCATCTATGAGCTGAAAGGCTGGGGTCCCTCACTCCCTGCAGCAAGAGCCTCCAAGCCTGCCCGACGTCAGCCGCACTCTTGAAGCTAGGTGTTCAGGTGGACGGCTGGAATTTTCTTTGTTAAACTTGCCATTCCCCAAGGTGGGTCTCTGACAGGAACCCAGTGAGATGTCCAACAGAGACAGTTGTCGCCAAACCTGGTAGAGACATTT
The DNA here is from genome assembly GCF_004664715.2 of Peromyscus leucopus. NCBI lineage: Eukaryota > Metazoa > Chordata > Mammalia > Rodentia > Cricetidae > Peromyscus > Peromyscus leucopus. The sequence continues at coordinate 68,328,021 of NC_051064.1, forward strand.
TGACAGCTGGGGATACAGCTGCAGCCCAAGACTTCATTTGTAATGCTTTTTCTCTTTTTAGGGAGGTCAAAACGATCAACAAACAAATAGCAAAGTGAAGTCAGCCTGTTAGGTTGCAGATGAAATTAGAGAGGAGCCAGGTCACATGGACCTTGGTCTCAATTCTGCTTACTGGTTGTGTGACTCTTAGTGAGTTATGTCTCTCCTCTGAGCCTCGTATTCCTCACTCATGATGTTTTTATTGTAAAAACCAAATGAGATACTATCCACGGAACTGTCTTATATACTGTGGAGCATGGCTCAAGTATTAGGCATAATTGGAATATATTAAAATTGCATCTAGTCATTTCACAATATTTGTTGTGGAGAAGACCGAATGAAATAATATCCTTGGAAATGTTTTATTCTCTGTAAAGCACTGTTTACATGTTAGCTATAATTAGGATATATTAAAATTGCATTTAGTTATTGCTGTGGTTTGGATATGAAGTATCCTGCCCAAACCCATGTGTTAAAGGCTTGGCCACCACTGGGTGGATCCAATCATTGAGCCTGAGGACCCTGACTGAATCAGTGGATTAATCCACGGATAGGTTCATAATTTAATGATACTATTAGGGAATGGTTAAAACTAGGATAGGGTCAGGTTCAAGAAAACAGGTCAGAGATCTGTGCCTTCAAAGGGCCTGTTTTTGTCTTTGGCTTCTTCTTGTCTATAATGTTTAATGTTCAGCTTTACTTCAAGCCTGAAACGATCCTCTCTGAAATTGGTTTTCTCAAATATTTGTCACAAGAATAAAAACCAACCAGCACAGTCATTTTACAATACGAGCACACATACACACACTAAGTATGGGACGATACTTTTATATATCAAGTTAACCAGCGTAGGTGGCTGTAAAGGTTTAGCTTTAATTGCCAACTTGACACAATGTAGAATCACCTGGGAAGCATCTCCATGAGATATTGTTTACATTGGGTTGGCTTATGGACATTTCTGGGTGGAAGTGACTTAATTAAGGTAATTGATGTGGGAAAATCCAGCCTACTGGGAGTGTCACCATTCCCTAGGAAGGGAAGTGATGAGCTGTATGAGAGTGCATGGATTCATGTCTCACTGTTCTTGACTATGGGTGTGATGTGACCAGTTGCTTGAAGTTCCTGCCTTGACGTCCCCACAGTGGAATTATAAACTAAAATCAGCCCCCTTCTGCCCTAAGTTGCTTTTCATTGGGGTATTTTATCACAGCAATAGAGGTGCAGCTAGGACAGTGTCTATGCATTTGGTCAAGTGCTGTCCTGCATGTGTGTGCGAGGCTGTTTCTGGATGAGATTACCACTGGCTTGGTATACTGAATAAAGCAGACTGTATTCTCTTAATGTAGGTGGGTCTCACGCAACTGACTGAACACCTCAGTAGAACAAAAAGCCAGTAAAGGAATTTCTCTTGCCTGGTTGTTTGAGCTGAGACATAGGTCTTTTCTTTCCTTTGAACGTGAACAGCTGGCTTTGGTTGGAGATTAGGCTTGCTGCATTTTCAGTGGAGCTTTTGCTGTAGATTCTCCTGAATGCCAGGCAGCTCTTCAGACTTAGCCCTGACCTCAACATGGGCACTTCTGGCTCCCTAGCTTGCTAACTGCAGCTCTCAGGGCTTTGCAACTTCTATAACTATATAGCCCAGTCCCTTCCATTATCATCTGTCTGTCTGTTGGTCTATCTATCTTATCTATCTATCTATCTATCTATCTATCTATCTATCTATCTATCTATCTATCTATCCATCCATCCACCCACCCACCCCACCCACCCACCCACCCACCCATCCATCCATCCATCCATCCATCCATCCATCCATCCATCCGTTGCATCTATTTCATCTTTCTATCTCCTGTTGGTTCTGATTCTTTAGAGACCATTAATACAAATGGTCAAAGCGATGCATATTTTTTTACTACTACATGTTTAGCATTCTGCTTGGCACTGTGATAGATGTAAAAAATTTTATGTTACAGCTTCCTGACTTTTACAAGCCAATTGGGAGATGAGACTAATCTATTTCTTACTTGTCATGTTTCTTCAGGGACGGGAAAATTTCTGGCGTGAACAGGAACATTTCTTTCTGTTTCTTCTTTCAATCTTTCCAAGAGAAGAATGACATGACTGGTGAGCTTGGGAAAGGGCACTGAGCAAGGAGGCCCAGCATCTCTGGCTCCTCTCTTTCTGAGTTATGGAGCAGATGGAATGCATGTTTTCCCTGCTCAGCCACAAAGTAGTGCTGTTGTTGGGGTGAATGGAATGGGCATTGAGAGTCCAGCTCTCAGCAACAGTGGACAGGCTCTGTGCAGAGACTGTGGGAAGTGCATTGCACATTGGTAACATCAGCCTTTACTCTTGATCCTGTCTCCTTTAATCATTGTAGTTTAAATCTCCTTCTGTTTATGAGACTAACCTACTGCTTTCTCACATGGTAGACTTACCCTCAAACTCACTTATCTCTCAACCCTAGATTATTTAGGTTAGACCAATGCCTTAGGTATTACACAAAGTCCCCCAGATGGGCTGTGTTGCTGTGAAGGTATTTTATAAATGTAATCAGCATATACAGTCAGTGGTTCTGTGCTGACTAGTTTTATGTCAACTTGACATAAGCTAGAGACATCAGAGACGAAGGCGCCTCAATTGAGAAAATGCCTTTATAATATCCAGCTGTAAGGCATTTTCTTAATTAGTGATTGATGAGGGAGTACCTAACACATTGTGGGTAGGACCATCCTTGGGCTGGTGGTCCTGGTTCTATAAGGAAGTGGGCTGAGCAAGCCATGAGGATCGAGCTAGTAGTCAGCACTCTTCCATGGCCTCTGCATCAGATGCTGCCTCCAGGTTCCTGCCTGCTTGAGTTCCTGTTCTGACTTCATTCTGTGATGAACAGTGTATGGAAGTGTAAGCTGAATAAACCCCTTCCTCCTCAACTTGCTTTTTGGTCATGGCGTTTCATTGCAGCAATAGAAACCCTAACTAAGACAGGAATATTGCTCTGGAAAAGCTATATTAGCCTTACCCACTTAGTAGAAAAGACTTCAGAACGGAGCTCAGGCCTCCTTGAGGAAGTAGATATTGCCCATGGACTACAGCTCTTACTAGGCATCTCCAGCTTCCTTTCCTAGTAGTCTGCTCTATCAGCTGCAGGCTTGTCTGGCTGGCAGACCCTCAACGATGTAGGCCAATTGTAATACATCTTTTTACACGCTAAGAACATATACATCATACATGCATCCTGTTTCTAGTCCTCTGCTAGATACAGGGGTGGGGAAAAAAGAAGATAACAGCCCCAAACTCCCCCAGTCCGCTGCTGAAAAGAAAACTTATTTTACAAAGCCAAGATTTTCCATATACCTGGGATGGAATAAAGACAAAGAATGCCACACATAACAGTGTTCTAAAGGAACCCCTCACTTTGACAGAGGCAGAAATGAGTCACACACAGAGAATATTCTAGACTGTTGTGAGGGACCTGGAATGGCAAGGCCATCTGTTTACTCATAATCAACATTCAGACATTTTCCTTTAGCACTTTGGACATGTCTAGAATAGCTGTATTGAGTTCTTAGCTGTTCCTTCTGAAGTTGGGTCTGCTGTAAATCAGTCTCTGTTTGCTTTTCTCCCTAAAGTTGGGTCTGTTGTAAATCAGCCCCTCTTTGCTTTTCTCCCACACGTGGTTCACACGTTCTCTCCACTTTGCCATCCTTTTGTTATTGGCTGGAGACTGAACGAGCTAACTAGTAAGTGCATGGCAGACAGTACACTGCAGATGGAACGGTTTTGTATTTCATGGACAGGACTTAAACTATGAACTGTCACTGGGCTGTGGTGGCATATGCCTTTAAATCCTAGCCCCTGGAAGGCAGAGGAAGGTGGATCTCTGAGATCAAGGCCATCCTGGTCTACAGAGCAAGTTCCAGGACAGCCAGGACTACACGAAGAAATCCTGCCTTAAAAAAACCAAACCAAACAGCAACAGCAAAAACCTCTAAAGTGTCCTCCTGCAGTGTATACCCACTCCTATCCGTTTTTAAAAGTCTAAGATGTCTAGGCCCCTAGTGATCTCCTCACTGCCTGTGTATGTCAGCACTTTCAGCCAATGACTTGGACAAAATTAATTTTCGATATTTCAAGCCAGTGAAGCTTTGCCCTCTGCTGCCAAAGTTATGTGTTCATTTTTCAAGAGCACAGCGAATTTACAAGCATCCCTGGATTCAGTGTCTGGTAGGTCCTCTGCAACCTCCCCTGCACGTATAACTTAGCAGTTAGGGGTGTACAGGAGTTCATTCTATCATATTTGAAGCTCCTTACGTTTGTAGCTACTCTGCCACTTTCTTTGGTGATGCCACCTCTGGCTGTTTAAAAAAAAAAAAAGGCCTCTGGCAGAGACCAGTATAATGAGGTGGATGGGTTGGGAATGTGCAGTCAGAAGGTCAGAGATTCAGCACTCCTACCTGGTCTTGTCTCCATTCTCTGTCCTCTCCTTCTCCTTATCCCTCCTCCCACCCCAGCTTTTATTGATTCTTTGCAGATTTCACATCATGCATTCCAGTCCCACTTATCTCTCCATCTCCTCCCACCTGCCTTCTGCCCTTGCAACTCCCCCCCCAATAAAAAACAAATTTAAAAAGAAAAACCAAGGGACTGGAGAGATGACTCAGTGGTTAAGAGCACTGACTGCTCTTCCAGAGGATCTGGGTTCAATTCCCAGCACCCACAGGTCAGCTCACAACTGTCTGTAATTCCAGTTCCAGGGGACCCGACACCCATGGCAAAACACCAATGCACATAAAATAAAGTTTAAAAATTTTTTAAAAAGCCAAAAGCCAAACCAAACAAAGGAACAAAACAAAAACAGAACAAAGAAACAACAAAAGGAGAAGAATCTTGTCATGGAAGCTTTAGTGTGTTCAGGTGGAACACAGAGTTTACCCTTTAGTCCATTCATCTTTACTTGCAAGTGTTCATTGCCATGAGTCATTGGTCTGGCTCGAGGCCTCTGGTTTCTGCTACACCACCGATAATGGGCTCTCACTGGGGCTCTTCTTGGATATCCTGTTGCGCAGTGTCATGGAGATCCTGCTGTTTAGGATCTGTAGGTTCGTCTCCTTCATATGCTCCAACAGTTCATAGTTTTGGTGGATGTTGAGGTGGACCAACTCAGAGCCCTGGCTCTGGGCCTGGATGGTAGCAGGGTTGGTCATCTCACTAGCTTTCCCTCATCATCACTACCCAGATGAGCTCTCCAGCACTGTCTCGGCTAGCTCACTCAATGCAGCCTACAGCAAAGAGGAGGGCCAGTTCTCAGGCTCTCAGGCTCTCAGATCTGGGTCCCCCTCATTCACATCACCAGGGCCAGCTCTACTGTTTTGCCCAGGAAGGTGCAGGGCTCTCACTCCTGATTACTGTAGGGAGGTATGCAAGGGGGTACGGCTCACCTCTCCTGCTCTCATGCCCTCAGGGCTGGCTCACCTGTGCCCCTAACAACAGGGTCAAGTCTAGTGGCTGTCCAGGCAGGGGTCAGGGCCTGTTCTCCTTGTGTGCTGCAGCTGGAGTGGGGCAGGACTTCCCCTCTCCTTTTTAAGAGAGCAACTGCTTCTTGCTTTTTGCATTATGGTCTGCCTGCCTAACTTGGGGTGTCTTAGTACTACACAACAGTCAATTTTAGTGGTTTTGTTCAGTTTTCCGTGAAGGGCAGACATTTGCTTTCTTTCCCCTGTGGAAGGTCCAGCCCAGAGGCTCCAGTTTTTCTGTATGTATAATGTCTTTGCAATGCCACTTTTATTATCCTCAAATATTATAACTCAGAGGCAATATCACTTTACACATATAATTTCAAAATATCAATATATTTAACATAAAGGAACTATTAGGAAAACTAATTTGGAATGGAATTGCACACACCCAGAAGCCAGAAAGTTAAAACTCTATTTCAGATTTCTGAATTGGTCTTTCAGGTAATGCCACGTCCTTTGGAACACAAATACACACACACACACACACACACACACACACACACACATACCCTACACATGAACACCATACTACAGAGCGCACATAAACCACACACAGTGCACTACACACCACCCATATACACACACCATACACACACACTACACTACAGACCACACACACATCACACACACACACACACACACACACACACACACACACACACACACACACACGAACACCACACTTCACACCACACACACATACACACCCACCACACACATGAATACCACACTACATGCCACAAACACATACACACCACACACACCATACACATGAACACCATATTACACACCACAGACACACATCATACACATAAATACCACACCACACACACACACACACACTCTCTCTCTCTCTCACTCTCTCTCTCTCACACCACACACACACACACACACACACACACTCTCTCTCTCTCTCTCTCACACACACACACACACACACACACACACACACACACACACAGAGCATTTAGGTGACAGATGGAAAGTGGTCCACCTGGTTAGCACAGGCTAGCACCTATGTGCAGGAGCCTGAGTCGTATTTTCTTTCCCTGTGCTCTTGTAGCCCTTCTGGCTCTTGCAGTGGCCAGTGTTTGGGATTTGTGTATTGTTTTGTCAAACACTGTCCAAATTTTCTTTCTTATTAATAAATCCCATTTATTAGTCACAAAGCTAGAAACATCTAAGTAGTGGACACCTGTACTGGCTAATTTTTATTTTAATCAACCTGACACATAAAAATAGCCCGGGGGGAATTTTCTTAATTAATTATTAATGTGGAGAGGTCCAGCCCATGGCGGGTAGTGCCATCCCTGAGCAGGTGGTCCTGGGGTATATAAGAAAGCAGGCTGAGCAAGCCAGCAAACAACATTCCTCCATGGCCTCTGCTTCGGTTCCTGCCTCCAGGTTCTTGTCCTGAGTTCCTTCAGTGATGGACTGTTCTGTGGGCACTTGAAGCAAATAAACTCTTCCCTCCCCAAGGCACTTTTGGTCATGGTGACAGCAATAGAAAGCCTAACGAAGACAAAAGATTTTGAAAGTTCTCAACAAGATTTTGGCTTCTTAAGTAACAGGGTATTTTTAGGGCTAAGGACATAACTTTGTGGCCACAGTACTTGCTGTGTGAACATGAGGCCCAGAGTGCAGATCCACAGCGCCTTCACGAAACTTGGGTGGGAGTGACAGCTTGCCTGTAATCCTGGAGCTCAGGAGCTGAAACAGATCCCTATAGCAAGCTGGCTAGCTAGCCGAGGCCAACGGGCAAGCTCCAGTTCAGCAAGAGACATTACCTCAGTAAGTAGAGCATGATCAAGGAGGGCACCAGTTGTCAATGTCTGGTTTCTGTGTGCATTTGTTTGTTGCCTTATTTTTGGTCTTTAGAGACAGTATCTCATGCAAACCCAGGCTTGGCTGGAAGTCACTATGTAACAGAGGTTGGCTTTGAACTCCTGCTCCGCCTTGCCTCCATGTTCCAAATGCTGGCATGATAGGTCCAGGCTACTGCTCAAGTACATTTGTAAGGTTTTACTTTTTAAAAATATCAGGCCCTTGGGCCAAAATGTTTAAGAGCTAATAAGATGCTGACTATACTATTTGCAGAGGCAAAAAGACAAAGATAGCATGAATGGCTAGCTGACCAGATTAAATTCTGGTTTATTCATTCTTGACTGTGGAAATCATAGTCTCTTTGTGTCTCAGTTTTTCAAATCTGTAAAATGGGAACATAATACTACTCCATAGAATTATTAAGAAGATTGCATTGAATATTTCATAGACAGTAGAACAATATTTGGTATGGATAAATACTTGAACTGTGATTACTGATAACAAAATTTTAGATATTTTCTGAAGTTTTCTTAAGAAATTGAAAGATTTCCCTAAGCCCCCAAACTCTTGGGGGTTAGATATGTTTCACAGTTAGAATTTTTGGTTGTCAATTATACAATATAATTAGTAGTATCTAGAGTAAAAAGTAACCTTAATGAAACGCATTATAATTTTTTCATTGAAAATTAGCAACATTCACTAAGAGGTATGAATAAAGATTTTTAAAAGTTTCAGGTCAGGTCAGGTTTTACTGCCAAATAAATAAGCTTGCAAACTTCCCTAAAGTTTTCAGAGTGTTTGGGGTTATGAAATTGTGTATAAGTTCCACTGTGAAACATGTACTTCACAAATGCCACTTTGTCTGCATTCTTGTGGTGGTTTGGATTGGAATGGCATGTATGTTTGAATTCTTGGTCCCCAACTGGTGAAACTGGAAGGGATTAGGAGGTGTGGCCTTGCTGGAGGAGGTGGCTGGAGGTGGGCTTTAAGGTTTCAAAGCCACACACCATTCCCGCTGTGTTCTCTGCTTCTTGGGGTTTAGAGATGTGAGCTATTCTGCCCACAAGCCTTTACTCTGCCATCGTGGGTGCTAATCCTCTGGAACCATAGCCCAATTAAATGCTTTTTAAAATAAGTTTCCTTGATTATGGTATTTTATCACAGCAATATAAAAAAGCAACTAATACTATATAGAAAAGAAAATTTAAGCCATTGTCATAATTTGAATGAGAATGTCGCCCATAGGCTCAAGTATTTGAATGTTTGATCCCCAGTTGGTAGCATGGTTTGGGGGGTGATGAGGAGTTGTGACCTTGCTGGAGGAAGTATGTCAGTAGGGTTAGGTTTTGAGATTAAAATCTTTGCCTATATCTAACTTGCTCTTTTTGCTTTGTGCTTGCACTTTAAAAGGTGAGCACTCAGCTTCCTGTTCCTGTGGCCATGGCTAGTGCCTGCCACCATGCTTCACTGCCATCATGGACTCTTATCCCTCTGGAAGTAAAAGCCCAAATAAACTCTTTCTTTTGTAAGTTGTTTTTTTTTTTTTTTTGGTCATGATGTTTTATTACATCAACAGAAAATTAGTAATGCAGGCTTTATTGTTGAGTAGTCAATTTCCTTACATGTTAAGAGTTTTGAGAACTCATTGAATGCTACATTTCATGTGATTTCATTGCACTAAACAAAAAGAGACAGCCATATTTTCATACATATGTATTGTATTGGAAGTCATCTGGAAAGAGACATGACAGAGGGTTGAGAGTGGTCAATTCTGGAGAAGGGGATAGGGTAGGCTGAAAGGACCTGCCACTATTGCTCTGGATACTCTTGAATTCTGAATTGAGTTTTCTATAGAAATGTGACCACACATATTCAAGTAATCAAAATAGAAAAGAAAAACTGTTTGGAAAAGTGTCAAAATAGAACTGTATACAGGCCTGTTGACACACACAGGTCAATCATCCCAGCCACTTAGGAGGCTGAGGCAGAAAGAAACCAAGTTCAAGTTTTGTCTGGGCTAAACAGTGAGTTCAATACCATCTTAGGTGACTTAGTGAGATTCTGTCTCAAAATTAAAAAAGGGGGAAAAGAGGCTGAAGATGTCGCTCTGTGGTAGAGTGCTTGCCTATCATGTTCAAGGTCACGGGTTTGCTTCCAAAAACAAGAAAAGAGTGATCAAGAGGGAGAGGAAAGGACAGGGTAAAGGGAAGAGGGAGATTCATGAGAGAGAGAGAGAGAGAGAGAGAGAGAGAGAGAGAGAGAGAGGGAGAGAGAGAGAGAGAGGAGATACTAGCTGTATTTGTTTATTTGTTTGTTTGTTTTAATTCTTCTCACATATATTATATCCTGACTGCAGTTTTCCCTTCCTCCTTCCCCTCCCCCAGTCTGTCCCCACCCTGTCTCCATCTCCCCCCTGAACAGAGCAGGCCTCCCAGGGACATCAAGCAAACGTGGCATAATATGCCACAATAAGACCAGCGCGTACCATCACATCAAGGCTGGACTAGTCAACCCAGTAGGAGCTAAAGGGCCCCACAAGCAGGCAAGAGTCAGAGATGACCCCCACTACCACTGTTAGGAATTTCACAAGAACACCAAGCTACTCTGCCATTAAATATATGTAGAAGGCCTAGGTCAGAACCTTACAGGCTCCCTGATCTCTGTGAGCCCCCATGAGTCCTAGTCAGTTGATTCTGTGGGCTGTGTTCTCATGATATCTCTGACCCACCTGGTTCCTCAGATCCTTCTTCTCCCTCCTCCACAGGACTCCCTGAACTCTGCCTAAGGTGTGGCTGTGGGACTCTGCATCTGCTCCCATCAGTTGATGGATGAAGTCTCTCTGGTCTCTTTGATGACTAGTCTGCTAAGCTCCGGTCCCAGAACACTTTGCAGGCTGAACAAACTGTAGGTCGAAGGTTTTGTGGCTTGATTGGTGTCCCAGTCTCTCCACTTGAGGTCTTGCCTGGTCACAGGAGATGGCCTGTTCAGGCTCTGTATCTCCCATTACTAGAAGTCTTTGCTAGGGTTGCTCTAGTAGATTCCATGGAGTTTCCATTGCACTAGGTTTCCACCTCACCCCTCAAATACCCCCAATTCCAGTCGTTTCTCCCAGTATTTTCCCCTCCCTGTTTAATCCCTCCTGTTCTCAACCCCCCCCCAGCCCCCAGCCTATTCTATTACCCCTTCCCAGGAGATCTTGCATCTCCCCTTACACTAACTGTATTTAAATACCTAAATCCAGTGTCTCTTTGAGACTTGGTCTGTCACAGTTCCTTCTGAATTCTGTCCCAGTGGGTCTTTTTTTTTTTATGTTGGGGCTCAATTTCTCTCATTTGGTACACTAAGAATCCCGAATAAAAACCTCCCATTCTGTGTTGGATCCTCTGGGACCTCTAACGGGCACCCAAATGTTCTGTGTTGGTAGTACACTTTCGTTGCTGTAGCGGTGGGGTTTATGTGATTTTTTTTTGTTTTGTTTTTTTTTTTTGTTTTTCGAGACAGGGTTTCTCTGTGTAGCTTTGGAGTCTTTCCTGGAACTCACTTGGTAGCCCAGGCTGGCCTCGAACTCACAGAGATCCGCCTGCCTCTGCTCCGAGTGCTGGATTAAAGGTGTGCGCCACCACCGCCCAGCCGGTTTATGTGATTTTTATGGGATCCAAACTCGATGGTCTCTGCTTTAAGAAAAGTGAAGACTCCTCCCTAACTGATATAGCAAAAAGGATACGAGTGCAAAAAAGACGTACAGGACTTCAAAACAGCAATAACTAAGGCCCTGTATCTGTAAGACTTATAAAATGATGTCACAGTGTGAGGGGGGCTACCTGGGTGGTGGACATACTGTTCACAGAGGCGCAACGGCAAACCCAGCATGATGGGCTGCATGTCCGGGTTCAGTCTGCCTTGTCAACTAGGAACTGTGGGTAGGAGACGGCTGCTGAGGTCATCACGTAGAGTCTTTATGTCTGGGTTGTCACCGTGGTAGGCGTGAGAGCCGCTTCCCACTATTCTGGTTTTCCTTCCAGTGTCTTTCTCCTCCATGCTGGGCATAGCCAGGACATTTACTCTGACAAACAGAAAGCAAGTGAAGATGGCACACGCTTCTTCTGGACAGAATCTTCTAGAGCTGATGTGCATTTGTATGCTCCCTTCTTGCTGCCCTGGACACGGTGAGGACACGTTTGAAGTGAAGCCTCCACCGTTACAAGGACTGGGCGCACAGGTTGAGAATTCCTGCCAACCTGCTTTTGTCATATGGGGGAGAAATAAACATTTGTTCAACACGCTCGTCCTGATTGCATGCCCATCTTATCCCGACTGACGTGACCACCTAGGAGAACTGAGCACTGTACATTGTGGGAGCCTTTGCCTTTACACTTCAGACTCCGTAACAAGCCGAATTAGGGAGTGTGGAAGCAAAGAGACTGACTCATCGGTTTTGTAGAAGAGTCGTTTTCCCCAACTACTTCAGATTTTGTAGCCCCTACGGTGCCTTATTGGCAGGGTCTGGTAATCGCTCCTTCAAAACCCATCTTAAAGCCCCTGTAAGATCTCCTCATGCTTTATTGATTGTCAAAATCTACTATTGCTGATGACCTCAGAGCCATTTCAAACTTTCTTCCTTACTAATTCTTCAAGCTCAATCCAATTTAGTTACATTCAAAACAGGGCCACTCGGTGTTTATAAAGAGATATGCCCATTTCTTAAAATGAAAATTTATTTATGGCAGTTTACGATATTTTTCTTCAATCCTTGTGCCAGTCTTAGTCTTAAGAAAACTGCCCAGCCGGGCATAGTGGTGCATGTCTTCAATCCCAGCACTCTGGAGACAGAGGCAGAGGGATCTCTGTGAGTTTGAGACTAGCTTGGTCTGCATAGTGAGTTCCAAGACAGCCAGAGCTACACAGTGAGACCCTGTCTCAAAAAAACAAAAACAAAAACAAACAACAACAGCCACAAAAATAAACAAGATGATTAAGAGGAGGGGTGGTGGGGAGGAGAACTGCTTGAACTGATTTTTAGGACAGACATTTACTTGTAGAACAAATAGGCTCTAGTCATATTTACTCCATTATTTGTGGGAGCTGAGCTAGGCAGGTAAGATCTCCAAAGAATTTAGCACTACTTGTATTCATCTAGCTTAAAAGACAGAGATTTGCATACCCTCATTTAAAGTACATGTACAACTTTTACATTCTATTTGTTTGTATGTAAAATCACTACACAAAGCCCCCTTACACCTTCTCCACCTCCAGCAGCTGTATTGTCTGAGTAATGTAAGCTTACACACGGTGGTCTGAATGAGAAATGTCCCCTATAAGCTCATAGATTTGAACATCCGGTCCTCAGTCAGAGGCACTGTTTGGGGAGGTCATGGAATCTCTAGGAGGTGGAGCCTTGCTGGGGGAGTATGTCGCTGGGGGTATGTTGCCTTTGAGGAGTTGGAGGCCTGCCCCACTTCCTATTCTTCCTCTTACATGCTGATGAAAAGGTCACCAGCCAGTTTCTTGCTCAGGCTACCATGCTTCCCCTAACTGTTGCCATGCCTTCCCTACCGTGATGGGCTTCATCCTTCTGGAACTGTGAGCCAGAACATACCCTTCCCTAAGTCTGCTTTTGTCAACCTGTTTTACTATAGCAACAGAAAAGCAGCTGGAACACTGATATCCTTTAGTCCATCGCCAAATACAGCATACGGATTTTAATATTCATTTTGTTGGCTGTTGCTCATTGTGTGACAGGACCTGCTTATTTATAGGTTTCTTTCTTTCTTTCTTATTTTGGCGGTGGATATTCAACCCAGGCCCTTGCATCTGCTGACCATACACTCTAACACTGAGCTGAGCCCACAGTTCCAGCATATTTAAGTATGTCTTGATGCCAGGATGTTGGGACACCTCTGTCCAGGTGAGTGCTTTTGCAATGCTTGTTGATTGTTGGGTAGGTATTAAAAACATTTTATAAGATGCCAAGATCCCACAAGAAAGCGAGATAGTCACATGAAATCCTTGAAAATGAGTGGCTCTGACCTGGAGGGGAAGCTCAAAAGAGCAAACAACCCTCCCTTTTTTTCTCTCTCCCTCCCTCTCTCCGTGTGTGTGTATGTGTGTGTGTGTGTGTGTGTGTGTGTGTGTGTGTGTGTGTGTGTGTATCTGGATCAAGAGCTGAATTTTAGAGTTTACTTGTAATCACATGGTACCAGAGGCCATCACAAAGTCACAAAGTTGACATATTTTTTTTTTTTAAATCACTCAAATGAGGCCCCTACTTCACCTCACTACATCTGGGACCATAAGCACATAGCACATTGGTAAAATTCTTAGGATTCTGAATCCAACTGTCTTTGATCTCATTATCCGGGGAGACCAGGATGTCACAACTAGTAAGAGGAAAAGGAAATCCCAGAAGTGCTAACACCATCGATCACTGTGCAGAATGAGCTTGTGCAGAAATAGAGAAAGAAGAATGCAGCTGTAGCTTTTATTGGCCTTCCATTGGCCTGTGACTTCAAGCAGCATGAACCCAATATAGACACTCTATTATTGATGTTCCTACAAAACCTGCATTTTAATACCCCTCATGAACTCAGGATTGATAGAAATAGTCTTGTATCCTAATGATCCGAAACTGGAGATAAAAATAGATGTCTTACCTCCTGGAACAAGAGGGTAAGTGTCCTCCTGGGTGCTGAAGGAAATGTCTTTAATGTCATGGCCGGAGAATGGCCTTGGTAATTGGTTCTGAGTAATTAACCATGGTCAGTGCTCTTAATGCAAATTATTCCAAAGCTAATGTCATGATGTCTGTGACAGACACCCCTCCCCCCAAATTCAACTGATTTAAATAAACTACAAAGCACAACCAACAATGACATTAAGCATATTCAAAATCCATATAACTGCTACAGCCATTCAGCTTATATGCGGACCAATTCATCTTGTCAAATCCACTGAAAAGCTACATGATTCATCAATATGCTATCGAATTTTTTTGTGTGTGTCTGTGTTTGCATATATGGTGTGTGTGTGTGTGTGTGTGTGTGTGTGTGTGTGTGTGTGTGTTTTGCAGGCACATGGGGGCCATAGCATACATAGGGAGGTCAAATGCATACATAGGGAGGTCAAAGGACAATCTTGTCTGTCAGTTCTCATCATCCATCTTGTTTGGGACAGTCTCTTGTTTTCCTGATGTGTACACAAGGCTAGCTGGCCCTTGAACTTGCCAAGGATCATGGGGATTAGGAGGAGTGCTATTGTGCCCAGCTTTACCTAGGTTTTGGGGACATAGGTCTTCACACTTGCTCAGCAAGCATTTTACCCATTAATCTATCTCCCAGCCCTTGAATGTTTTCAATAACCATGGTAATTACTGTTAACTTATGTTTTGAATATTGCCCATCAACCATACCTCTGTAAGTTTGTGTAGAACCTGGCAAGACACATTTCAGTCTTTAAAATGGGGCAAGATCATTACCACCCAGGTAAGCATGTTCTGCCACAGCAGTGTGCTGGGGATGGTATGCTCCAGTATGCTCCCTGACTTGGGAAATATCTGTTTCCCTGCAAGTAGCCATGTTCAGTATTGTTGAGCTGGTAGCTTGAAATTGGTCATTGAGGGAATGCTTAAACCTGATGAAGTTTTTAGTTGTTGTTTTCAGACAGGGTCTCACTATGAAGGCTCAGCTAGCCTGGAACTCACTACGTTGACCAGATTGGTCTCAAACTTTGAGAGGTCCACCTGCCTCTGCCTCCTAAGTGCCGGAATTAAAGTTATGTATCTGAATTTTTAATGAAGGACATTTTGCCTCCCTAGAGGACATTTGACAATCTTTAGGGACATACTTTGTCACAACTTTGGGGTTGCTGCTGACATCTAGTGGGTAGGAGCCAGGCATGCCACTTAGTATCCCCGCGATGCAGAAAACAGATCCCCATCTCCATAGCAATAATTATCTACCCCATATATCCTTAGTGTTGAGGCTGATTTTGAACTATACCAGGGAAGTTGGCAAACAAAGCCCTGGACAGCCCATCTCCAGCTCAGCCCTCCCTCAGTCTCTCCCCTTCTCCCTGTTTTTGAATACCAGTTATCAGCTCCTAACCCAGAAAGTGGTTCCTTATACTCCCACCCAAGTAAAATCCCTAATTCTGTTCAGAAACCAACTAGAAGAATAAATGTTTTTGGAAGACGACAGAAAATTCTACCCTGAGTAATTCATTCAGACTATGGGATGACAGGCATTCTGTACAGGGCAGGAGAAGAAATATTTTAAGCTTGGTAGACCGCCTAGTCCCTATTAGAACTACTCATATAGTGGGATGCATCTCAATTCTTAAAAGAAGAAACGTGTCTGTGTTCCAATAAAACTTTATTTCCAAAGTGGGGTGATGGTTTGCGTATTTGGACTAACAACTCATTCCTGCCCCAGACACTGTCTCAACCAAGGTTTTATTCTGGTGTTGTGAGCCTTCATTTTATGTTCAGAAAAGTTCCTGTCCAGTGTTACTGGTATCAGGATCAGTATCCCAGCCCTGCAGATGCTGGTGCTTTAGATGTATGTGCTATGGTCTTGTCTGCAGTTCCTGCACAGAGTGGAGCTCCTTATTAAATACCACAGCTGTAACACAATGTCTGTCCATCAGCAAATGGGCAAAGGAGGCTGACCAATGACAGAGGAGAACCTGGAGAGCTTTGGAAGAAGCACAAGATTCTGTGGTTCTTGCCTAGAAATGCTGGGGTCAAGCCTAGAAATAGGCCCAAGCCACCACTTCCGGCCATGGCTCCACCCCTTCCACCTGCAGACCATTGCAATACGTTATGGACCTCATTTTCAAAGGTGGGGAGCACTCACTGAAACAGAAATAGTGTTATGCCAGAGGATGTGACTTCAAAGCACCCACATGGGGGAAGGGGAAGAGTCATACCTGTCCCCATGCCCAGTCTTGTGAGATCTCAAGGACTTGCAAATAAACTTGGGCCCATCTTATCGGAAGTGGTCACTGTATTTACCTTCTGATCATGGAACTTTGGGATTGAAAATGCCCAATGGAGGTCCGTGCAGTTTGTTGTACCTGGAAGCCTTCAACAAAGAGCTTGAGGTGGCCTTGGGTTCGGAGCTGTGCTGAGATGGGGAAAGGAGAACGTCCAGCTCCTCCGGCCGTCTGGGAGCAGTGGAACAGCTTTGGGTGGCTTTGGCCATGTTCGCAGGTTCCCCTACAGTTGCAGCGGGAGTAGTGGGCAGTAGTGGGCCGATGAGGCACACCGAATGCCGATAGAATCCGGCTCCCTCCTCCCCGGCCCCCCAGTGGTCAGGCCAGGACTCTTGAGACCAGGGTGGCCCTCTGTGCACTTGGAGCCTGGCTAAGTAAGTATGTTAATCTTCCTTAGTCACTAGGTGGCAGAATATAATTAAGATGTCAGGGAGTTTCTTGAAACATTGGAGGTGTTTTTCCGTCCTGCTTTAATGGTCTCCTTCATTACTTTGCAGTATTTGCTAGTGACATTCAGGGCTGAGGTAACGGCATAAACATTTCCCTCTGCAAACACGTCCGTCCTGCATTTATTCAGGTTTTGACATTTTTCATTTAGCTGGCTTACCTCTTGGAAGAAGCATCTTTAGCTCAAAGTACATTCTATTCCAATGGCCATTCTGTGGACCTTTCAAACTTTATGTTTTACCCTTTATTACGGTGTTCATTTGGGGACAGAAATAAATACCTTCCTGCTATCTGTAAAATTTCAATTAATTTTAACATTATACATAATGAAATAAATCCATTTTACAGGTGAAAAATCCATGACTCCATATTGACAATAAATAAATTTGTTGATTTTCCTAATAATAAAGAATATAGTCAGAAAAGAAAAATTCTGAAAAGCCAGAAAGGAATACGGAAGGAAAAGACAGACAGTAATCTTATTATTCAGAGAGACCAATTAAAAAGAGGTTATGGTGCCCCAAATAATTAATCTTGCCAAATTGATGATGGAAAAATGCTAAAAAAAATTCATAGATAAATGTTAGCCCATTAATATCTGATCCTTGGCTACCTAAAATTCTAGGTCAGCACTTAAAACAGAACATGCTGTTTTAATTAGCATTTTAATACAGCAGATTTTAAGCATGTGCAAAAAATGCAGAGATGATAAACCTGATGTATACAATGCACACCCGTCTTAAAAAACTAACAATACAGAACCCATCTGATTCATTAATACATGCAGAAACCGCCTTCCTCTAAGATATTTTGAAGCAAATCCCTGATTTGTTTTGCCTCATTTTTATGTAGCCTAGTGTTAATCTTTAAAATAAAGTCTATTGTGCAGCTTTGGTGATCTGCACAACAAAACAAGGAAATAGAATCTTGGAGTCCCAATAAGGGCAGGCACAGCCACTTACAGAGGCGTAGCATTGCTAAGGGTGGGAATGGTCTGGCTACAGTGGGTCAGACTCCCTGCTCAGAGAATCTGCACTTTATTCTGCTGGAAAAAATATAGCCTGAACCTAACGTATATCTGTCTTCAGCCTGTGGATAAATGCATACAAGGAGTACCATAGAGCAGAAAGCAACAGATCAAATATATGAACGGTTCATAAGAGGCAAGGGTCTCTTCCGATGCTGGTCTTTCATATGCTTGCTGCTCTTAGTCACTGGGCTCTAGACACGGAATCTGCAGTGCTGGGAGCCCCTCTAGCTTGAGGACTTAGTTTCATGTTCAACTTTTTGCCATTTTTTCAGCTGGATGTTTGCCTTCCTATGTGCAAAAAAAAAAAAAAATGCAGAGATGATAAACCTGATGTATACAATGCACACCTGTCTTAAAAAACTAACAATAGCCAGGCAGTGGTGGCGCACGCCTTTAATCCCAGCACTCGGGAGGCAGAGCCAGGCGGATCTTTGTGAGTTCGAGGCCAGCCTGGGCTACCAAGTTAGTTCCAGGAAAGGCGCAAAGCTACACAAAGAAACCCTGTCTCGAAAAACAAAAAACAAAACAAAACAAAACAAAACAAAAAAAAACAAAAAACTAACAATACAGAACCCATTCTGTATTGATTCTCCTGATCAACGCTGGCCCACAGAGCCCTTTTCAGACCCCTTTGTCCTCACTGGGTCAGGTGCATCTTTTCTGCAACTCTTACTGTATTTTCTTCCTCCCCACTTCCTCTTTGTATTCCTGGGGTTACATGAAAGTTCCAGTCAATTCCTCTTTCCAGAGTGCTGATACCACACACTTGGGTGGTGACCTCACTTCTTCCTACTTCTGTTTTCCATGCACTGGATGCAAGCATGTCAGGCACTGACTGATGTGCTGGGTAGGCAAATATGAAAGAATCAGAGCCCTGTCTTTGAAGAGCTCGAAGATTAGCTGGTGCCTGGGTGAGTTGGGGAGTGGAAGATAAACGAACACTGTGCAATGTATGAACAACAACAACAAAAAAAACCCTGTAGAAATAGCTATTACGGGCACATCAAAGAGGGTGGGCTAGTCCTGTTTAGGGTACTAAGGAAAAGCTTACCTAGGAAGAGCATTCACTTTCTGTATTTGCATTTATTTCAATTTGGGCTCCAGTTGTACATACATATAGTTCAAATATATGTTATTCACAAAACTGCATGTAACCCCCATTACTATTTTCCTATCCTATGTTCTCCAAAACTGCTTCTTGTCTGTTTTCTTTTGTGTCTGTCTAGAAGTTCTATGTGAATATGTGGGCAAACACACATACTTTTTTCTTTCTCTGCAAAGGTGATATCAGAGGTAGCAAAGGTGGTGTGTACTTGGTGTGTTTTGAAAAACATAATGTTAGTTACTGATAAGGGACTTTAGAATCAGAATATCTGCATTCAAATACCAATTCTGTAATCCACTAGCTGTTTGAACTTGGCAGGTCCCTTGCCCTCTTTCTGGCTGCTTTCAATCTTTTGATCTCACACTTTCAAATTCTCACAGCTTATTTTCTGCTAAACCAATACATTATATGCACACAAATATACAGCATTGTTAGATATTGGGGTCTCTTTTACACATTGTCTTCTGTTTTGTTTGTCTGTCTATTTGTATGTTGCACTGTTTAATTTTTGAGGTTTTGTATTATGTTTACTCTATGACAGAGCTGGTCTCCAGTTGGTGACTTCAAAGATGATGGTGCTTGCAATGTCCAAACACAGAAGAACATGAAAATAGTTGCCGTGGCTTATTTAATAAGGACATTAATTTATCCCTTAGGGCTTTGCCTTCATTATTTACTCATTTTCCAAACAGCCTACCTCTTGGTACCAACACACTGATGAGAAAATTTCAGCATTAGGAATTTATAGATGGTATAAAAACTCAAACGGTGGGCCAGCCCTAGTCATCTAGAAAGGAAGATATCCAAGCACAGAGAGGTGAAGTCACTTCCCTGGGGCTCTACAGCAAATAAGTGTAAAGTGGAGATTCAAGCCAGGGTCATTAGAGTTGGATTCTTCCATATTCTCTTCATTATTGGAATTTTTACAAAACTAGAAAAAAAATAGAAGAAAAAAGAAACTAAACCCATCATATAGAACAACTGCATATATTGTATTTACTACCACACACACCCAAACACAATGGGAAAACATGACTACCATGTGATGTGGGTGTTAGCTCCTTAGCAAATAGAGTTTACCATGTATCAAATGCCATGCAAGGTGCTGAGGATACAGTGACAAACGGGATCTGGTAGCCAGCCCTAATTCCCCTTCTGGATGTTAGGTAGGAGTTCTTTCTGGTCTGACCCCTCTTCATTTGTTGCCTCCTGAAGAATATCTAGTCTATTCGTCCATGCAGGATTATGTCAACTTGTTTTGTTTAAAAACCAATAATACATTAGTATTGGCTTATTGGAGAGAGAGAGAGAGAGAGAGAGAGAGAGAGAGAGAGAGAGAGAGAGAGAGAGAGAGAGAGAGAGAGAGAGAGAGAGATTATGAGGCTATATCTGGAGTCAGTGGCAAAGAGTACAGTGATTAGTCACATCTTCTCCAGAGGAAGGAGGAGACATGAAGGCAAGCAGGCCATGTGTCTGTCGTACCTGAGCTAGCTGTTCGGCACAATCAGCTTCTTTCTGCAGGCATGAGCAACGTCAACCGTAGTGGATGGTCTCACTTGCCGTTCTTCACACTGATGTGTAAGCTATTCCCCTCTTGGGAGGTCCTAGAGTAAGGAATCCTTTGAACTTGGTTGAATTGCAGTTTTTCAAACACATTGTTTCTCTATCTATCTGAGGAACCTTGACTCTTCATAGAAAATTGCACAAGCCATGTCAACTGCCATTCTTCAGTTCTGTAAAAACAGCCACTGTCATTTCTCACAAGCACCCTTGATTTCCCAGTGTGGTAGTGACTTAAAAATCATTTTCAAAAAGAGAGACTCCTGAGCTGGATGCCATGCTCTCTTGTATGAAGGTCCTTTGATAATCTGCTCCCCTATCTTGCCATCTAAAAGTTTATCTTGGAATCACAAGTTGAGTTAAAAAACATAAAGGTTACTGTGTACTCTCTGGAGTCACACTATTGGACTTTGTCAAGGCCATGTGCACATATGTTCTTGCATCTCTGGGGTGTACTTGAGATAGTTTTCTTCATTCTGTACATTGGCTAAAAACCACGCTCATTAATGAAATAGTTCCTCTAGGAAGTCTATCCTCAGATGCTGTTACCTCCTGGGACAAGCATTTCGACTGCTGCTCTGATTTCTCCCTTGTCCCTTGTAGTTGGTTACCACTCTGGCCACCGGGTTTGGGAGGTGATAGAGGTTGGCCTTTAGCTTATTGTGGGCATGGGAAGATTATTGCAATGGAAGGTACAGTCTCTGGAGTGTGCTCTGTCAATTTCCCAGTTGCTATGGCACCTTAAGTCAGTCGCTTACTCCCTCTGTACATTGGTTGACTCAAGTGTTCCACGAACACTGTAAGAATCCCATCCTCCCTACTTCAAGGAGTTGTTGAGAGGACTAAGTGAGATAATACATGGAAGCAGACACTTGCGCAGAGGTAGCACTATAGATGCCTGGATTCGCAGTTTCCTTACTGGTTGTCTTCACTGGGTACAGTGTGTGAAATACAGTCTGCTTGCAGTGTCCGGATCCAATTCTGTAAAAAGCTGGTAGATGAGGTACCTGATTTTGAATCAGATTGGTTTCCATGGTAACTCTTACTTCCCCTCCACCCTTCTCGTTTCACATATAGGTCTTTAAAAGTATTTTCCTTTTCCAATTTTATATTTGCTTATTTTTAATTCTCTCTCTCTCTCTCTCTCTCTCTCTCTCTCTCTCTGTATTTGTGTGTGTGTGTGTGTGTGTGTGTGTGTGTGTGTGTGCATGTGTGTCTGTCTGTCTGTCTGTGGGTATGTGCATGTTGACCACAGAAGAAAGGATTGGATCCCCTGGAGCTGGAGTTACAGACAGTTGTGAACTGCCTGATACGGAGACTGGGAACAACCTGAACTTGGTTCCGCTGTAAGAGCACACATACTCTTAACTGCTGAGCCATCTCTCCATCCACTCTTTTTTCTTTTTTAATAAAATCACTTTCTTTTAATTACTCACAAATGAAAACACCACTCAGCTAGTTTAAGGAAGCCACTCAAGCACTTGCCCTGACCCAAACTGTGCATCCCAGCAAATGTCTATGTAGTTAGAGCGGACATCATGAAAAAATGGAGCTCAGCGTCTCTCCCTGTCTCTGTCTCCCCCACGCCTTATGGTTCTTGCTACTTCAATATCCAAAACGTTGAATTAACTTATACACCATGAAAAAAGAAAAAAAAATCTATGATGGGTTGAAACTGTTAAAAACATGAGCTTTAAAAGCCCTTTCACACCTTTATGCGGCCTTTGGCCCATATTCCATTCTTCATCATCAGCTTCCTTCCTTCCTACACTTGATCCTGCACTCACCTGTTTGCACATAGGCATAGGCTAGGATCCCCATGTGAGGGAGAACATGGGGTTGCTTTCTTTCCGAGTTGGGGTTGCCTCTTAATATCATACTTTCCAAGTCCATCCACGTTACTATAAATTTCACTTTTCTTTTTGGATAATTTCCCACTTTGTGTAAGTACCACATTTTCATTATCCATCCACCTGTTGGTAGATATGTATGTCTTAACTATAGGATTTTTAAACATTTTTATGAATTTGACAAAATAAATTATGACATTTTCGTAAACTGTACTTTGTAGTTTCATATTCACATGTAGGTCATATTCACTGTCACCACCACCCTTCCCTGTCCCCTTTGGTCTTAGTTACTTTTCCATTGCTGTGATAAAGTACCGTGACCAAGGTTAACGAAAGCCTTCACTTTGGTTTATACTTTCAGAGGGTTGGAGTCCCTGACAGCAGAGTGAAGGACCAGCTGAGAGCTCACATCTTGATCCACAACCATGAGGCAGAGAACCACTCAAAATGGTGTGAATCTTTTGAAACCTCAAAGCCTGCACCCTGTGACACACTTCCTTCAACAAGGCCACAACCCTTAAGCCTCTGCAAACATCTACCAACTGGAGGCCAAGTATTTAAACAATGTAAGCTCAAGGGGGCCATTATCGTTCAAACCACCACACCTTCCTTCCCTGCCCCCCAACAGTTTATCTATTTTGTTCTTCTTTCCAATCTAGACTCCACCTGTGGGAGAAAACGTGTAATGCCTGTTCTTTCTTGACCTGGCTTCGTTTACTTAACCTACTGATCTTCAGTTCCATTGATTTTCCAGCAAATGACCTGCTTTTCTTGTTTGTGTCTATCGTGTCTAGAAACCACACGCTCTGTATCTGTTATCTGTTGATGACACCTAGGCTGGCTGCATAACCTGGCTCTTGGGGGCAGTGCTGAATGAGTACAGGCAAGCAGGTATCCCTTTAGTGTGTTCACTTTGGTTCTTTAGGAACATACACAGGCATTGTATGTAGTCTAGCTGGGTCGAACGGCAGTTTTACTTGGAGTGTTTTGAGGACCCTCCACACTGACTTCCGTAGTGGCTACGGCAGGCTACTCTGCCACCAGGCCTGTAAAGTGTCCCGTCCCCCACACCCAGCAATAGTTGTCATTTGTTTTCCTCATGATAACATTCTGGCTGGGGTGAGATGGAATCTCAGTGTAGTTTTGGTTTCTGTTTTCTTGATAGCTAAGGATGTTGAACATTTGCTTTTCGTTCACATATTGGATAGGCAGAGTATTGACTTCATTCATAAATCACACCCTTGGGGTTGGAGAGATGACTCAGTGGTTAAGAGTGCCATACTGTTCTTCCAGATGAGTTGGGTTCCCGAGTACCCACATCTGGTGGGTCCTCTACTCCCGCATAGAATTCACAGACATAGAATTCAAAATAATAAAAATGAATTTGCAGATTATACCTCAATGTTAATGTCTTTGTAAGGAGAAGGGAAGAGTGCTTCTCCTCTTTCCATGAACCTTAAATTTATTTTGTTGTTGAATAAATAAATGCTCCAGGAGAAACAAGGTCCCAAGGGGAAGAAGTAAGTGAAATATTAGAAATAGGATTGCTTATTTTTAAAAAAATGTTGGAGTCTCTATCTGCACACTGCATCTTACTGGGTAAAAGAAAATTTCTGAGGTGGGATACTGATGCTTGTGGCGGCTTCTTGGCCCTGTCCTGCTAATTGGTCTTGCTCTCTCAACTTCCCTCCCCTCTGGAACAATTGTCAAATTCTTCCCTAGTGGCCTAGGCTCTCTTCTGAGAAAGACTTGATGTCTGGGGATGGGGTGCTCAGCAGAGAAATTTCAGCTGTTAGCCCCTCCAGGATCTGATCCATATTACCTGAGTCTCATCCTTCCTGTGGAAGTCCTTCTCTGGTGACTGAGGGGGGTGGACATATAAAGACTGGTCCATATCAGTCAGAAATGATGCTTTTGGATGTGCAGTACTTGCAAGGTAGCTTGTGGTTAATGGAGGCTTCTAGCATCCTGCATCACAGGGCAAATTCTTCCTCTGTGCAATCCTGGGTTGGCAGAAGTTTCCCTGTCCCTGCTCTCAAATAATCGGCAGCTGCTTCCCAAATAACTAACTTGGATACTTAATATAAATTATAAATGCTCGACCCATAGCTGAGGCTTGTTACTAGCTAACTCTTACATTTAAATGAACCCAAATTTCTTATCTATGCTTTGCCATGTGGCTCATGGCTTGTTATGTTATTTTCTACACATCCTGCTTCCTCGACAGCTGGCTGGCATCTCCTCTGACTCCATCCTTCTTCATCCCATCATTCACAGTTTGGCTTTCCCTGATAACTTTATCCTGTTCAGCTATTGGCCAGTTGGCTTGTTAATTAAATCAATCATAGTGACATATATTCACACAGTGTACAGAAGGATTATCCCACAGCAGTCCTGTTTCTTCTTCCTTTTTTCATAGATATTGATCCCTAAAAAACATTTACAAAATGCTAAAAAAAAAAAAAAAAAACACCCAAGTTTATAGAGATTTATATTCTGGAAAGTTTGTTTTTTTTAAAAACACACAACTAGTGGCTTTAGTGTGTGTCTTGGCCATTGTTCTATGCTGTGAAGAGACACCATGACCACAGCAGCTCCTATAAGAGAAAGCATTTGATTGAGGTTTGCTCACTGTTTCAGAGGGTCAGTCCATTATCATCATGGTGGGGAGCATGGAGGCACACAGGCAGACATGGTGCTGGAGAGGTAGCTGAGAGCTCTACATCCAGATCCATAGGCAGCAGGAAGAGAGAGACGCTGTGACTGGTCTGGGTTTTTGAAACCCCAAAACACATGCCCAGTGACACACTTCCTTCAACAAGGCCACATTTCCTAATCCCTTACAAGTAGTGCTACTTTCCAATGACCAAGTACTCAAATATATGAGCCTAGAGGGGCCATTCTTATTCAAACCACCACAGCATGTTCACAAAGTTGTGCAATTATCACTGCTATTTAATTCCAAGATGTTTTCATGATTTTCAAAAGGACCCTCTGTAGCCAGTAGCAACCACTACCCTTTCTCCCACCTCCCTCAGCCTCTGGCAGCAATTATTTTCCTTTCTAACCCTGTATTTGTTTATTCAAGAATGTTCCATTTAAATGGAATCATTAAATATGTGGTCTTTTGCAATTGGCTTACTTTTTTTAGTATTGTGGTTTCAAGGTTTCTTTATCTTATAGAATATTACAGTATTTCATTCTTTTATTATCAGTGAATAATATTCCCAGATATGATATGTATTTAGATTCCAACTTTGTTTATCCATTAATTAATGGATGTACATTTGGATTAATAACCATCTTGAACTCCAAACTCTATATCTACATATATCTATATCTATCTATCTACATACATACACACACACACACACACACACACACACACACACACACATATATATATATATATATATATATATATATATATATATATATATATAGTGCATGTCCTGAAAACTGTCTACAACCTGGAACCATTAAGGCTTTTTACTTCTGTACCAATGAGAATTTACAAGAAATTTCCCCCTGTGCCGGATAATTTCATGACAACTCGACACAAACCAGTATCATCTCAGAAAGGGAATTTTAGTTGAGGAAATTCCCTCATCAGATTGGCCTGTAGGAAAGCCTGTGGGGCATTTTTTTTTTTTTTAAATAAATGATTGACATGGAAGGGTCCACTTCACTATAGGCAGTGTCATCCCTAGGCATATAGTCCTGAGAGGTATAAGAAGTCAAACTGAGCAAGCCTTGGGGAGCAATCCAGGATGGAGCATCCCTCCACATTTTCTTCTTCAGTTCCTGCTTGCAGCCTGCCCCGACTTCCCTCCAAGATGGACTATAAGCTGTAAGCCGAAATAAACTCTTCCCAAGTTGATTTTGGTTGTGGTGTCTTATCACTGCAACAGAAACCAAACTGCTGTGGGATGTCTTTCGGTATGCTGAGAATACGTGTTGCTATGATTGGGTAATATAGAAGCTGCTCTGGCCTATGGCGAGTCAGGCTATCACCAGGCAGGAAATCCAGGAGAGAGACAGGAAGAGGAAGGGCTGAGTCAGGAGTCTCCAGCCAGACACAGAAGAGGCAAGATGACAAGGCAGAACTGAGAAAAGGTACCAAGCCACGTGGCTAAACATAAATAAGAATTATGAGTTAATTCAAGTGTAAGAGCTAGTCAGTAAAAAGCCTGAGCAAATAGCCGAGCAGTTATAAATGATATTAAACCTCTGAATGATTGCTCTATAAGCGGGTCACCGGATTGCAGGGGCTTGGCGGAGAAACATTCCAGCTATACCTAACTAATGCATTACCATCCTGTGCATCCTCCCCACCCCCCACAAAAAAAAAAAAAAGAAATTCTGGCATCAGCTAACAAGATAATAAAAATCTCCCTGTTACAGTAACGACTGTAGGCCAATCTGTTGGGTACTTGTTCTGGCAGCAGCTTGTTCCGACAGGAGACTAAGCATGATTGAAACCTAGCGAAGGAAGAAGATACAAGGCCAGGTGAGGCTGGAAACACCAGGAGAGAACTCAGAAACTCACGTATGACCTGCTGAGGTATTTTGGGCTCTTTCCTACAGCAGTGGAGGCTGGAGGTGAGGCATCATCATTCTCTTTATTTGTGAACTAAATACCAGGCAGCCTTTCGCCCTAGGAGTCCAGAAGAGAGGAGCTGTTGGAGGTGGGAGGATGAGTTATGGGTTGAAGAGGAAGCCAGAAAGATTATTAGGCCTGGGAGATATGCAGATAAGTCAGAGGAAGGCAGGACATGAACACAGATGCAGCATGATACGTTAATGCAGAGTGTGGCATCCCTGGGTTCCGGTTCCTCTATCGTGCTTTAACAGGCTTATGACTTGGGGCAGATGCCCCGCTTCTCTGAGTTGCCGGTTTTTCATACCCTCGCCTCACAGCACGTTGGTGTGAGGCTGAAGTGAGGTAGCCTGTAGAAAGCAGCTAGCTCTCCTTTGCTTATCTTCCCTGTCCCATTTGGCAGGTAGGCCTGAAAGACAGGGCTGAGAGTGGACCCCCTGGGGCTAGGCCATCAGGTATGAGGTCAGAGGTCAGGAATGCTGTCTCAGTGAGGGTTTCTATTGATGTGAAGAGACACCATGACCACGGCAACTCTTGTAAAGAAGAACATTTAATTGAGGGTGGCACCCTTACAGTTTCGGAGGTTCAGTCTATTATCATCATGGTGGGGAGCATGGCGGCAAGCAGGCAGATGTGGTGCTGGAGCTGAGAGTCCTACATCTTGATCAGAAGGCAATAGGAAGTTGACTGAGACATTGGAAGGTATTCTGAGCACAGGAATCCTCAAAGTCCACCCCCACAGTGACACACTTCCTCCAACAAGACCATACCAACTCCAACAAAGCCGCACCTCCTAGTAGTGCCACTCCCTATGAGATTATGGGGGCCAATTACATTCAAATTCCCACAGATGGCTCGGGGGACTTGGGACCAAGCAATAGGAAAGGTGGAACAGAACCCAGTAACTGCCAGGCTGGGACCCAGCAGACACATATGTCTTCCTGGATGAAATGCTTCTTGAGCTGTGCCCTTCTAGAAGGTTCCGAACCACCTCTCTCACCAACTCAGGCTTCTCAACCCGCTCACACGGTGCTCTAGGTACATTACCATTCCTCACTCTTCATTTCAGACCTTGTATAGAGGCCAGATTGGGAATCCAAGGCTGTGCTTGGCAGGTGCGGCTACCTAGTGCCACAGAGGCTGTAGCCAGCTGCTTCCTTTCTTCCTCTTTTGCTTTTCACGTTTTAAAGCTCTCCTTCAGTGACACATAGCCTGACGTTTGGGAAGCTGCTTTGCTAATTTCCAGTTCCAAGTGATAGATGGTTGAAATCCACGACCTCTGCAGCTCCTTGCTACCCTGGATGCTGGGACTGAGAGTCAAGCCGAGTTCGGCAGCTGCTTCTGAGCCATCCTGGACACTTGCCATCTCAGAAGTTCATCTCCTCCATCTCAGAGCCTGCCATTTGTCAGCCATGTGGTGATATCGCCAGCCCCGGAGAACATGGAAGCAGTGCGGGAGACCGTGCATTTGACCCACTGCCTCACTCAGAGTGAAGACACCGACGACGGCCCCAGACCTGGGACCGTGGTGCAGATGCTGTGTGCCTGACCTGCTGGCGATCAGTCACGGCCCTGCCAAAAGGAAGAGTGCAAAGGTGATGAAGGCATGTGATAAGGAGCCTAAGGCTACAGGACAACCTGAAGAACTCTCTTTTGATTCTCAGCTGGAATTTGTAGATGTTAAGAGTCTTCTAATTTACTTTATTTAGCAAACATTTGCCCAGAGCTTATTCTTTCTGTGCATATGTGCATGTATGTGTGTGCTTGTGTGTGTGTGGCTGGAGGACAACCTCAGTCTTGCCTGTTATTCCTTTTGAGACAAGGTCTCTTAATCGCTTGGAGGTCATTAAATAGACCAGGTTGGCTTGCTGACCTACCATTGAGCTTCCCAGCTCTGGGATTATAATTGTGTGTTATGATGCCCAGACTATTTTTTCCCGTGTGGATTCTGGGATTGGACTCATACTCTCATGCTTACAAGGCAAATACTTTACTGACTGAGCTATCTCCCCAGCATGAGATTTCCATTTCTCCTTACATTGGTGTGTGTGTCAATGATGACAAATTGGGAGCAGTTTCATCTAACATCTGAAGAGATTCAGACATTCAGAGGTGAAATAGAGTTCCTGGCCTGAAGGACTGGACAGCATCCAAAGAGAAGATAGACATAAATGATCAGGGTCTAAATGACATAGGTCCTGTTACAGATGCATGCAAATGGGGGAAATACCAAAGCAAGGATTCCCAGAGAGGCCTCCTAGCTTTTGTATCTGGAGTAGAAGTTTTCTGGTAAATTTTCAGAACTAATGATCCGTGCTAGGGAAACACAGTGTGGTAGCTATCTACTATTCAGTTCAAGGTCTCACCGCTGTAATAAGCCCTTTCTTCTCTATCACTTACCAAGCCCGGCTTCTCTGGCTAATCCCTGATGGGTGTACACTTAGTCTCAGGTCAGTCACCCTGTGTTTCACCAAGCACCTTCTGCCTTTGGTAATTGTGTTAAGTAGCAAAGAACAATGCATCTGTAGAGGCCAGTCCCTACACAGACAACCCTGGGACTTTCTAAGGGGGTGTGTATACAGCACTCCTTCCCCAAAGGCGTCATCATGTTGTCTTCTCTTCTCTTCTTGTCCCAGTTTACGTGGACAAAATCCCAGAAGCATGGCCAGGGATGCTGAAGGGATTGGAGAATGCACATCTGAGGAGTGTTAGTGGCAGACAGACATTCTAGGTGGGGAAATGGTCCTCTCTCTTTCTCCTCCATGAGCGTGTGATGAGTCCCGGAGCTCTGATCCCATGAGGGACACTGGTACCCATCGTAGTGATCTCACAGTATTGCTGGAAAGATTACATGAGACAGTTCCTGCTGTGCCACAGCATGCTGCTTGGCACATCACATGGTCTCAGTAATGATAACTTTTGTTAGTTTTGATTGCAGTAAAATATACAAGGTACAAACCATTTTAACCATTAAAGGACGCAGTTCTGTGGCTTTAAATAGCTTTGCATTGTTGCAGTGCCTTTACCGCTATTCCTTTCTAGAAGTTTCCATTTCCCTACATTGGAACTCTATGCTTGTCAAACAACTCTTCATTCCCTTCTCCTAGCACACCAAGACTCTGTGATCTATCATTCTTTCTATCTCTATGAGTTTATATGCTCTAGAGACATCACCACCACCACCACCACCACCACCACCACCACCACCACCATCACCCATCATCATCATTTTCATTTTTTTCTCCAGGGCACATAGAGACTAAGCAGAGATGATATTCTCAAACCTCTTTCCACTAAAGAAAGCTGGCCCAGAAATGTGTGTACCATGATTCTAGTTTTCACTCTGGCACTGGGTAACATCTTTCTTTGCTGCAGTGGATGGAAGGGTATATGGGGAAGATTAATCACTGTGGGAGGCAGGGAGCACCCTATGTGTCACAGAGGAGGGCTGGCATCAGGGGCTGTGCAGTGGACATGTTGATTTATTTTCCTTGGCTTCAGTGTAGAGTTTTGGGCTGAGCCAAGTACAAAGATGATGTGGGCTATCCTTCTGTGTGCTGTGAATATGTGTTACTCTCATTGGTTGATAAAGTTGCTTTGGCCTATGGCAAGGCAGGATAAAGTCAGGCCAGAAATCCAAGCAGAGATACAGGAGAAGGAGGGCAGAGTCTGGGAGACGCCATCCAGTCACCTAAGGAGCAACATGCCACAGACCAGTAATGCCATAGCCACGTGGCATGCTGGAATCATTGGCCAAACATTTATAGTTAATATTAAGCCTCTGAGTGGTTATTCAGGAACTGGTGGGTGGGAGAGAAACTTCCAATTACACAGAGGCCTCGATTCTACTACCTTTCACAGTTGGGTCAGAACATTTTCTGGGGCTGGGACACTTGTACTGGAGAGTTCTCCTGGGTTTTCAGTGGTTACTTTCCTGGAACCAGAACAGTGATACCAGGTTGGCATATTGTCGTGAATATGTTATGTCAGAAACATAAACAAGTATGTTTGTGTCTTTCTAAAATGTCAGGATTAACTGAAGGGCAACAAATTCACAAAGTTCTGCAGTTTCTATGACAGTAAGTTCACAGATACCCCTGCTTACCTTGGTAACCTTGGCTAAGGCAGACAGTCTCTTTTATTCCAATCTTGGATACTAATATTAACTCTCAGATCACACATGATACACCACTAATATGTAATTACATAGTAAATACATCTCTTTCTATGTATATGTGTAGGTTACAGAGTGACCAAAGAGAGTTTAAAGGCAAGGAGTTTTAAGGAGACCTGAGAACCCCAAATCTGGGAAACTCATGGAGATTCAAGAGTTTTTATATTCATAAGGAGCCCAAATTAAACTGGAGAAACTGCTACTGTGAGTCAGGCTGCTGGAGGCCACAGGTCTGAGAGATAAGCTACAGATGCAAAGAGGCAGGATTGAGTTCAGACTAAGCAAGGGACAGATGGATACATCCCAGGTCCAGATGAGACAGACAGACAGCAGTTGAGCGGAACAAATTAACAACGGGGGATGGCTGAGCTGAAGCCCCTGGGACTGGTAGGAATTCTTGCCTTGATGTAGAAACCAGGTGGTCAGATGACAGGTTGCAGGGACATGGCCATTGCAACCTCTCATGGAGTCCAGGTGAAGGAGTTCTATATACCCTTTCCTTGGTCTGGTGCATCCCATAAGGTCTTGGGCCTGGTTTTACTGACACGCCTTTTGTACACCCATGTACTCTAACCACCTGAACTCACAGGAATAAATTCATATGTTGACACCTTTTTCAGTCCCAGGAATAAGCCATTTTTTCAGTCTGTGCTACTTGTGGTGTTGACTTGTCTACCTAGGAGCACAGTCATCCTGTATCTTCAAAATGGAGTCCAAAGCTGCTTGTAAATTGGAGTCTATCAGGGCAAGGCACGGTCTGAAGAATCAGCGTCCTAAATAATATGGAGCAATGTTGAGTAGGCACATGTTCACTGGCCCCTGATGAAGCCCGCTGTGCTGGACAACACGGCTTGTAGCTTAAAGTACTTGTAGCTAAAGGACAATTCTGACTCCAGCTCTGCCCGTGATATCTCTGGAACCACGCCAGGCATGTTTCGGTTGGATGTTCTTCCCCTTCCCCATGGTGGTGCATACATTTCACTGAGCTGGGTCATTTAAATATTTATCGCTGCATAACAAATGACCTCCAAAGTAAGCAGCATAAAACAAGGGTTTATTTTCGCATGCATTTGCTATAGGCTGAGAGTCTGGAAAAGTTTTCCCTGGGCTGCTCGGGCTCAGGCACTCTCACGAGGTTGCCGGGAAGCTGTTGGCAAAAACTGTGGTGATTTCAGAACTAGACTTGGGCAATTGAGCTTATTTCTAAAGACCCTGGCTTGGCTGGTGGTAGTCTCAGGACCTCACCATACAAGCCTCTGGGGGAGCAGTTTACACCATGGCAGCTGGCTTCCCTCAG
Source organism: Peromyscus leucopus (assembly GCF_004664715.2). Taxonomy (NCBI): domain Eukaryota; kingdom Metazoa; phylum Chordata; class Mammalia; order Rodentia; family Cricetidae; genus Peromyscus; species Peromyscus leucopus. Next base: position 68,360,451 of record NC_051064.1, read on the forward strand.
AGCTCCTTGTGACCTAATCTCTTATCACCTTACCATGAGCTGTTGAGCACGCAGGTGTAACTAGTGGGAGGGGATTTCACAAGAGCGAATACCAGGGTATGGGAATAACTGGAGTCCAGCTTGGAGGCTGGATGCCACACCCCAGGCCCACACTCAGCAAGCCACGCCTCCAGATCCTGCGTTATAATGCAGGCTATTGTTTAATTCTGGGAAGTAACTGTTAGGCGGCTCTGGGGAGGGTGGGGCACTGCTCTTAGAGCTTCTTGTTACTTCAGGAATCTTTACACGCTATATTGTAGAGTCTGTAAGGTTGGTGAGGGTTCTTCCCTTTTTCTGATTTAGGAATCCACAGAACAGAACACTTAATCATTGATATTTCACATTGTCCGTAGAACAAGAGATTTTATTGGCGACTCCTTATTTTTCTTCATTTCATTAACTTTTTGTTTGGAAGTCTAGGTTTTCTATCTGCAGCCATTAAACTGCCACTGTCTCCTGTGCCTGTTCATTCCTGACCAGAGGCAATTCTTAGGGAACTCAGGGCTCTGTATTCCCCAGCCTGCTGGCCTTATCTGTTGGTATTTTGGGGATCCTCATTCTGCTGGAACATGCCAGGCCAGGCCAGGGGAAGGGATGGATTTCAGTTTTCAGAACAAAGTAGGGGAGTATCAGGCAAAGGCTGGAGAGGGGGAAGAGCAAAAAAGACACAGAGCTAGTCTACATCCTGATGCTGCAGCAGGGTTAACCTCCACAGGGCTAACCTACCTCCAGATGCTGCAGCAGGGTTAACCTCCACAGGGCTAACCCACCTCCAGATGCTGCAGCAGGGTTAACCTCCACAGGGCTAACCCACCTCCAGATGCTGCAGCAGGGCTAACCTCCACAGGGCTAGCCCACCTCCAGATGCTGCAGCAGGGTTAACCTCTACAGGGCTAACCTACCTCCAGATGCTGCAGCAGGGTTAACTCCACAGGGCTAACCTACCTCCAGACGCTGAAGCACTGGCAGTCTTCCCCCCATTCGCTGCCCAAGGTCACTTTCCACCTCTCCTTCCCTGAAACAACTAATGACTCACATTAATTAATGTACCACCATCCTTGACTTTGTGTCCTTGTTTTCCTGACTACCCTGTGTTTCCTCCCACCCGCCTCCACCCACTGATTCCACTGATTTCAAGACCCAGCAACCTATTACCCTCCTGGCCTTATGCCTTAGTGTTTTGGGTACTCAGAGCCCTTGTGCAAGGACTCACTGTGAGGCCCCGTTAGGCTGTCCATGTTCATTCAATAGGTCTGAGGTCGGCTGAGATTCTCCGCCCTTAACAAGCTCCTGGGTGAGGTGGGTACTGTTGGTGTGGCCCACACTCTTAGCAGATAAGGCTCTGGGTCTCATTTTTTGGTCCTTATTTGAGACCGGCAGGAATCATCTCTGTGTTTTTCTCAGACTTGGTTAGATTTAGGATTTGTTGGTCTTTGTGGATTTGTGTGTGTGTGTGTGTGTGTGTGTGTGTGTGCGCGCGCGCCCATGTGCACATGTATGCACATACATGTGGAGGACAGAATTAGATGTTGAGTGTTGTTCATTAATTGTTCTCTGCCTTCCGTTTTCTGGCCAGCTAGCCCCAGGGTTCCTCCTCTCTCTGTCTCCCTGGCCCTGGGTTACAGGTATACTACTAGACCCAGTTTGACATGGGCATTGAGGGGTCAAACTCTACGTTGCCAGCTGCGCCATCTCCCCAGCCCTTCACTGATAGTTTACTAGGAGCATGGACAGAAGGCCAGTCACCCGAGGAACCGACACTACTCAAGGGTATATGATTCCTGCTTGAAAAGTATTCCAGATAAAATAGTGTTCAGCTTCCTAGTGTCTTTATTTAACAACCAGAGAGAAAGAGGGACATGCAATTAGTTCTTTTTGTGCTTTGAAGAACATGGGACAAGACTGCTTGGGATCAATGACAAAGTGTGCGGGACCTGAAGCTGCACTGGAGTATCTGAAGGGACTTTTTTTTTTTCTTACAGAGGAATGGTCTCTTTCTTACTGAACCCTTTCCGTTTGGGGTGGGGTGGGGGAAGATTTAAGCCATATTTGTTTTCCTAAGGAAAGCAAGCATGGCCATAGCCACCCAAACCCAGACTTCCTTTGCTTCTAGGTCTTCAGAGGAAACCAGCTGGAGAGCTGGCGCCTGAGCTGCTGGATGTGAGCAGTGTGAGGAGACGTTTTTTTTCTTTCTTCAGAGCATTAGTGGAGCTCCGTCTTCCCTGTGGATCTGTAAGCCAACCTTTGACACCCGTTCATCAAAACAGTGTCCCCTTTCACCCACTTTCTTTGTTTTCCAGCTGTTCAGTGTGTGATCTGTGTGCACATGTGAGCGACTCTTGAAAGCTGTGTTTGCTTACGCCATTTCTTCCTCAACACTGAGAAAGAATAGAGGCTCTCTGCGGGCTGTGGAAGTGGGAGCAGCAGGGGATGTGAGAATGTCCTTCTAGCAGGGGACACCAAAATGACTCAGAGACTGTGACCTAGTGTCAGATGGTCCAAGTCAGTGTGAAGACCCTTTATTTTATGCAGAGGAGGGGCACATGGCTTGCTTGAGACAGGCAAATGCTGACTAATTCCTAAAGGGGATATAAATGTGTATATATATATATACACATATATATATATATATGTAAACACACACATACACATACACACACACACATATAGTCAATGCTCTCAGTTACAATCCAGGGTTTAAGGTGAAAAGCCCTTTAATAATCACACACTCAGATGCTTAGATTCTGGGCTCTTGTATTTTCACACACTGCCCATATGGCCAATACTAACCTCATAGAATAAGGGGGAGATCACTGCTGTTAATATTCTGACCCATCCCTTGAAATCCCACCCCCTTGGTGCTGCCCTGCATCCTGACATAAAGGCCTCATTCTAAGGAAAAACTCCTCCCCTTCCTCTCTCTCTTCTGCTTTTCCCTAGTTCCCTGCCATGAGGTGTGCACACCTCCACTTTCCTTCTCTTTTCTTTCTCTTCCTCTCTCCCTTTTTCCCTATCTTTCTGTCTTTCTAATTAACTCTCTTCACATGGATACAGTGCCTGGCTGTGAGTGACGGTGTCTTGTCCAGCGCTGCATCTGCCCAGCATGCCAGCATGGTTCCCAGCAGTTTTAAACACCCTGCTTTTGGATGTATCTGCTGTGTGCTGTGTGCACATGTGTGTGGGAGGGCATGTAAATGCTGAGGTCAACCTCTAGTGTTATTTTTCAGGAGTTTTCTGCTGTTGTGTGATATTTTGATTGTGTTCTGACAAATAAAGCTTGCTTGGGGTCAGAGGGTGGGGCCAGCCACCAGCTGACCAAAATTAACCATAAATGTTTGGAGGACTGGAGACGGAGTAGTAAGCCAGGGCGGAGAGAGGATCTCTGCGATTTTGATTGGAGGAACAGAAGAGGTAAGAAGCAATGGGCAGCTGTTCCAGGTTCTATGATCTTTCAGGTTCTTACTCCAATATTTGACTCCTGATTTTTTATTGATAAGATTAATTAGAATAACGCTTCATTCCACCTTGCTTTTTGAGACTTCTTTCATTGGCCAGGAGCTTGCTGAGTAGGCAGGCTAGCCTCAAGGATCTGCCTGCTTCAGCCTCCCTGACCAAGGGATTACAAGCACCCACTATGATGCCTAGCTTTTTAATGTGGTCCCCATGCTTGTGTGGCAAGCGATTTTTCCATCTAAGCTGACTCTCTAGCCCTGGGGATATGTTTCAATTAGAACTATATAGAGTTAATAAATTTTCATTAAAGAGGTATTTCTTGGGGTAAAGTTCATTTAGCTTGGAACGATTTGTTGTAGAACACCTAGAAACTTTTCATGTCTACAAAGAATGTGATTTCCGCTCCCCTAAACATAAGTATTTGGGACTAATATCTGATCCATAGGACAAATGTAGGAAGATGCTTATTTGAGCTACAGAATAGACATCTAAGAAAGATACATATAAATATAATTTTCAGTGAATGAAATAATACTTTAAATGTCTTAGGAGGAGTTTATCACTCAAGCAAGCTAATAAGAAACATGTTGATAAATACAAAGGACAGGATTATTGTAATATAAATATTTTTGGTGTTTGTATATTATAAATTATTTTGAAATGATGCATACAAATATCTTACTACTTCCTTTGTATTCAAGATTGGGAGGAACTTTTATATTTCCGTTTGTCTGTATTTTCCAACTTTCTGTACTAAACCCAACTAATCTTTTTATTTTTTTTTATTTTTTTCTGAGACAGGGTTTCTCTGTAGTTTTGGAACCTGTCCTAGAACTCACTCTGTAGACCAGACTGGCCTGGAACTCACAGAGATCCATCCACCTGCCTCTGCCTCTGGGATTAAAGGCGCGCGCCACCACCACTCAGCAAACCCAACTAACTTTTAAAGTTGACAATGACTAAAAGACTCAAGGTGACACTAGTGTATTCTTTACAAAGTAGAGAATGTTTTTGCCAGAGATGGTAAGGCTCACCTTTTCTTCAATCTTTCATGTAAAACAAGGATATATGTTCTCTCTCCTGTTCTCTGTGAGAAATATATAGCTAAAATATAGTTTTCCTCATGACTTTCCTCCAGTCAAAATCCTACCAAGATATTTGCCTTTGTGTCAAGACAAATGAGCCCTGGCTGACAGCGAAACCCCATGTACCCTGACTCCATCTTCTCTCTCAGGTTTTCCTAAAGTCGATAATGCTGCATTCTAGCCAGGCTTCTTTCTTGTCTCTAGTCCTCTTGTCCCCGAGTTCTTTTCTGTCTCAGTAGCCTTGTCTCCCGCCCCTTCACCACCACCCCCCCACCACCCCCACACCCCACCCCACCCCCCCCCACCCCGCCCCGTTGGAGTGCCTTTTTCTCTTTTTTTAAACTCAAGGCTGTTCTTTTCCCACACTGCCATTCCTCATTTCTGATCGCCTAACAGTGGCTCCAGTCTGTGCTACAACGTTCAGCAGCAGTTCGCTGTGCTTACCTGGGTTTGAGGCTTCCTGCTGACTAGCTGAGGTCAAATGAGGTTGCGGCTGGAGGGTTTGAATTCCTGGAGGTTAGAGAAGGTAGACCAGTCAGGTGAGAGGTGAAAGGAGGATTGAGAGATGGTGATGGCATTTGGACTTGGTGTAGTTTCCTGTTGGACTTAGGGCTGCTATTAAGTCAAAACAACCAAAATACCTGCCAGGAACAACGCAAGAGAGGAGGGCGTTGGCTTCATTCATTCTTGCATGGTGATGTTAGCCGTCCAGCAGTGAAAGCATGTCAGTGGGAGCATGGGGCAGCTACTTGTTCAGACCCTAGCAAAGAAACAGAGAAACAAACTGGAACCATGTTCGAAGACCCATCCCTGGTGGGCTATTTCCGTCAGACAGGTCACACCTTCTGAAGATGCCACAATCCTTAAAATAGCACCAGAAACTGGGGACCAATCGCTGAAGACTTAAGTCTGTGGTGGACATGCAGATCTAAACCATAACAGACCTTATGCAGTCTGCCTGGGCTGGAGACAAACTGCCTCAGCACTGGGGCGTTCTCTCTAAGTGTATCCTGAGCATGACAGCAAAGCTGGACGTTCTCCTGGGTCGTTTTGAAGAACTCTGTTTTATTAAGTATTAGCAGTGGTACAGGTGGATTCAGACCCTTTTGTTTATAACCAGAAGAAATTTAAAATGGAAGCCAGTTAGGAAAAAAGAAAAAGTAAGTAAACAAAACAAGAAATAAAGCCTCAAAATTACCAAGAATATTTTTTGGTAAATAAAATACCAAATGTACCAACAACTGAATAACCAGATTATAAGACTGCAACATGGCTGAAACATGACCTCGACCGTCACTTTTTCTCCATCAATAATCTCTGCTTGGCTTCGGCACGTTTACTTTCTCTAACTGCAGACAGCCTTCCTCCACATGGCTGAATATCAGTTACTAAAAACTTTCTAAAATTATTTTACTAAATTTACTAAAAAAGCAATTTCTTTTTGTTACTGTCCAGAGAGTGATCAGTCCTGAAGTTTGCATCTTTCAACCTCCATTCCCTGAAAGACACGGAGTCTTATTCCAGTTGGGAGGTTTCTGAGGAAGGGCTCTGATTGGCCCACCTTGAGTCAGGTGCCTAACCCTCTCTATTCAAATACAGGGTAGGGGAGACAAAAACCATTCCATTGGATGGGGTAGTGAGAGGTTCCTAGCAGGAGAGGATTCAGGGCAAACAATCTCATGGGGGCCCAATAGGGGAGATGCTCACTCCAGGCATATCAATCCTAGTGTTTGGAAGCTGGATGACCGTGGTCGAGGATATCACACTTTCTATGGCACAACATGGAGTCTTTATTGAGAGTATCTCTCGGGGGAGGGAGCTGATAATTGTGGGACTGGCCTGTAACACAGAAAACCTCATGTGTTCCTGCTCTATTGACCCTGGTGCTTCTAGCTCTGTCCAGACACCAGCAACCTTTACATTTCTCTGCTCTGCTGAGAACTGCTCATGACTTGAACTCTTGTCTGGGCCTCCAGGGATTGCTGAGTCACTACATTTCCCAGAGGGACAATAGTGAAGTCACCACGGTCATCAGGTCCCCAGCAACCTAAAGCTGTAGATGGAAGGTTTCTGGGGAAAAAGCACAAGAAAAAGAGGGTGACACTGTTTATTTGAGGGGAAACTGTGAACTCACCTGGAAAGGTCAGTGGCTTGGTGGGGAAGCCTTAGCCTAAAATGCTCAACTCTGGAGAGGCTCCGCCGCGCCGCCCCCACCCCCAACACCAGGGGGACCGATGTCAGTAGGTCTTCCCTGAAGCAGGCGGAGAGTGAGCTGCACATGAGGAGGCAGTGGTGGGGAAGGTGTGGCCCAGGGCCCAGCGAACACGTCCCCTGTTCTATTTCTGCGTGCTCACCCTCCCTTCTGCAGGTTGCTCTGAGTTCCCCATCTGCTCGCCTCGGCTTGCCACGGCTTTTGGCTTTCGCTGCCAGCAGCTTGCATTTCATTTAGGATTTCCAGCCCCCCACCCCCTTTTGTATTGTTTGTTGGGCTCTCCAAGAATCTGCTGGGCTTTCCTTTGAGCAATTTTTTTTTTTGTTACTGTCCAGAGAGTGATCAGTCCAAGTGAGGCCAGGCAGTCTGAGCTCCACACCCTTTCCTGGCACCTGGCTCCACACTCAACCGCTCAGCCCCCTCCTGGGTATTGCTGTTTTCTTCTCTGATCCCTGACCGAGCTCTGTAGGTCTTAATGTAGACCATATTAACATGGCCTGTTTACTCCTCATACAGGGTATGACTCATCTTAGTGCCTGTAGCGTCAAGCAAGCAGAAGCAGCTCAGAGGCATTTGTCCTGTGCCTGGGGGAGGATTCACTTACATGCCTGGCTGGGAGAGTGCTCTTATGCTTAGCTGTGGCCTGAACCTGGCTTTTCTCTATCTCTCTTTGAACTCAGACACAAAGTCACACACATTCTTTCCTGTCCTCTTCTCTCATCTGTTTCACTGGCCAGCCAAAGAGAGAGGGGAGGAGGGATGGAGAGAGGGGAAGAGGGATGGGGAGGAGGGGCGTAGAGAGAGACACACAGAGAATCTGAGAATGTACTAGTTAAGAACGTGGCTCCTGGGCTATATATATAGCATGGAGGTCCCTAGGACGACTGTGGCTTATAATAAATTTCGGTTTTACTCAATTATTGAAAAAAAAATAGCCAAATGAATGGAAACACATGAACTATGAACCAAAGGCTGAGGGGCCCCCAGCTGGATCAGGCCCTCTGAATAGGTGAGACAGTTGATTGGCTTGATCAGTTTGGGAAACAACTAGGCAGTGGGACCAAGTCCTGTGCTCATTGCATGAGTTGGCTGTTTGAAACCTGGAGCTTATGCAGGGATACTTGGCTCAGTCTGGGAGGAAGGGACTAGACCTGCCTGGACTGAGTCTACCAGGTTGATCGAAGTCCTCGGGGGAGGATTTGCCCTGGAGGAGGTGGGAATGGGGGGTGGGCTGGGGGTAAGGGGAGGGTGTGGGAGAGGGGAGAATAGGGGAACCCGTGACTGATAAGTAGAACTGAATGGTATTGTAAAATAAAATAAAAGAAAAAGGAAAAAAAGAAAAAAAATATTTCTGAAAGATCACATGTGTAATCTTCATAACTTCAGAATGCTAGGATATACTGTGGATTTTGTCAGAAAAAAAAAAAAAAAAAAAAGAACGTGGCTCCTGAACTTAGACTATTTTGTTTGTTTGTTTTTGTTGTTGATCTTCTGAGATAGGTTCTCACCCCAAAGCTCAGGCTGACTGGAACTCATTGAGTGGCCCAGGCTGGAACTCATTGCTACACTCTCCAGCCTCATCCTTTTGAATTCTAGGATGACAAAGCTGAACCATCACGTCTAGCTCTGAAGGCCCGGTCCCTCATATCTTCTAACTGTGAGGCTGTAGCAGCTAATTTTACTGCTTTGTGTCTATCTTCTTTATCCATCAAGGGGAAATACTGACAGGCCCATCTTCCTGAGGCTGGAGGATGGATGTGTTGATACTCGTACCCTATAGTGCTTTGGAGCAGCATGCAGGACAGAACAGACATTCTGTAAGTGCTTGGCTGCTGTTATTGATCCCTACCCTCAGACTGAATCCAGGAAGCATCTTTTGATGATGTTTCTTCTGTATTCCTGGTCCAAAGTCTGACTCACATAGGTATCAGTTTTATCATGGCCCACAGCCAAATTTTGTCAATATATACTTCTAATGGCAACTCTGAGCTATACCCTAGAAACTTTCAGTCTTGTTCCTTGGCAAATGTTTGCATCCCCTTACCTACTTCCCAGTCTTTCTTTAGTATGGACTAAAACCTTTCCCTTTTGATGGTCAATTGGTGTGGGAGTAAGAGAATATAAGGTGTGTGTATGTGTGGTTGTGTATGTGTGTGTGTGTGTATGTGTATGTGTGTGTGTCTCGTTTGTTTTATTTTGTTTGTTTGAGACTGGTCTCTACATAGCTCTGGCTGTCCTGGAACTCACTTTGTAGACCAAACTGGCCTCAGATTCACAGAGATCCATCTGCCTTAGCCTCCCAAGTGCTGGGATTAGAGGTGTGCAATGCCAAGCCCAAGTGGGACTTTCTTTAATAAGGTCTAATTTGCTAGACAAAGAGTTGGCAAGCTTCCTTTGTAATGGACAGATACTAAATGTCTTAGACTATGCAGCCTGTTATGGTCTCTGTCATTTATCTTCCTCAATTTCTTCCTCTCTTCCTCCTATTTATGCTTTTAGAATCCTTTAAGGGGCTGGCAAGATGGCTAAGTGGTTAAGAGCATTGACTGTTCTTCCAGAGGACCCGGGTTCAATTCCCAGCACCCACATGATAGCTCACAATGGTCTATAACTCCAACATCTGACACTCTCACACAGATATACATGCAGTCAAAATACTAATGCACATAATAAAATCCTTTAAAAACATGAAGAACTGCTGGATGGTGGTGCCCACCTTTAATCCCAGCACTCAGGGAGACAGAGGCAGGAAGATCTCTGTGAGTTTAAGGCCAGCCTGGTCTACAGAGTGAGTTCCAAGACAGCCAGAGCTACACAGAAAAACCCTGTCTTGAAAAACAAACAAACAAAAAACCAAAAAAAAAAAAAAAAAAAAAAAAGAAAGAAAGAAAGAAAGAAAAAGAAAAAAAGAACTAAATTAAGAGAGGGATATGGTATAAGAATGTCAAAGAAATTAAGGATTATTTTTAAAATATGAAAATCTATCCTTAGCTTGAGGAACTTACTAAAATGGCCACAAGGTCTGTTTGGCCCTCAGGCTATCACTTGTTGGACTCCTATAAACACCAGTAGACTCCACTAGGGCAGGAAGAGGTCTATCTTGTCATTCTGTGGTCTAGTTACCAGTTGGCACACTGGTAACTAGAGGTCCCCCTTTTAGTAAATGGAGTGAAGATTTCCTGGCTTAGAGCTTGAAAGACAGATGCCTATGTAAATTCTACTGTGAGCCGAAGGTCCCCGGGGCTTAGGAAGTTTATCTTCTGCACCATCTCGGTTAGCTCAGAGTACAGGCATTTTTCCATGCATTTGCCTCAGTCTGAGTACCTGTTTGCAATTCCCACTCCTTTCCTCAACCAAGAACAGAGCCTACCCATAGCTTCAGTCTTACAATCAGCTCTACCAGAGGTGTGCTGGTAAATATTTAACAGCCAGATGATGCTCAGGCAACTTAGCAAACGGTCCCTGATCTACAGCCGTTTCCAGTTTCCACAGTGTAAACACTTTGGCCATGGCCGGTTTGCAGCTACGAACACATGATGTATCTTCCCAGCTGCAGAGTAGCCATAAACTATCCACCCCCCTTCCATCCCCGCCCCTACTCCCACCCCCCCCACTCCTGTCCTAGGCACTCTCATATCCCTAAGGAACGCTGGCAGCCAGGGAGAAAACATGAGTGAAATCTTACTTCCCACCACCCTCGCTCAGGACCAGGCACTTCTCTGTGGTGGGGAGGGTGGGTGCCATTATCTTCCTCTCCAGACTTCCTGGATGTCAGCTTTTGCTTGCTTTGATTCCCAACCCCTGACGCTCATCTGACCCAACAGGTTCCCCGGGCTCCTTGTTGAACAGCCAGCCCTAAACTTCCTGACCCACCCTGGATTCCAGGTTCTTAGATATTCTGAGCTCAGAGAAGAATAGACACACTACCTCCTGCAGGGGCTTCTGTTTTCTAGGTGTGACCGCTGGGCCAGAGAAGCAGGCTTTCTCTGGACTATCAGGAGTTAACACCTATCCTGCTGGCTGGGAACTTAGCTCCTGCCTCAGTTTCTCTTTCACTGTCCTTTACTCCTGTCTAGTTGACACCATTTCCTGTCTACATTATTCACTTTTTTTTTTTGATTCACAACTGTGTGTTAGCCTCTGTCTCGCCAGTGAACGAAACATATGAAGGATTCTATGTCCTTGAGGGAATTTTCAGACTGAAGAACCATTCTAAGCATAGACAAAGTCAACAAACACTGTATTACTCAGGAAGAAAAAATGATGTAAACAATGAGCAGAGACTGGTGAGTTGACCCTGCTGATGGGAGGCAGGTGGCTGTAAGAAGCAGTCTTACTGAGAAAGAACATTGGGGCTAGGCTTTTTAAGTCCCATGGTCCTGTACTTCAAGCCATAACCTCCATATCTATACATGGCAGTCACCTAGTGCCAACACTTGCCTCTACTGATGTGCCTATGAACTTCCTTAACGTCATAATGCCCATAGAGGGGCCATTCTAATAACAGAGTGGCAGAGAGTGCTGTGGCTCTGTCCCTGGTCTTTGGGGTAGAAAATCTGAATTGAATCTTGGCTTTATGGCTAATTGGGGCAGCTGCAGAGGCCTGTGGTTTACCTCCTCTAGACAATAGGTGTCTTGGGGGTAGAGACTGAGTCAGTCTCTTTCCTTGCCACAGCCTATTGCCCATGTCTTACCCAGCACTACAGGGTACATCGCGGGTATCATGTTAATACAGCACTTGCTAAATAAATGAGTTCAAAGCTATGTCTTTGGTTTTCTTATTAACTCCATTATTACAGGAACATTACTTAGTCTTTCAAGTGTTCAATTCCTCAAGTATAAAACGGGCATGCTAATCACAATAATGCTAGTACTTGCTTCTAGAATTACTGTGAGGGTAAAACTGCAATAATTTATATTTTGCATGTAGAGTCCTTGGCACGGTGCCTACAGAATACGTCATGTGCCCACTCAATCTTTGTTAGCAGTGATCACTGGTCATAAGGGTCAGTAGGTAGAATCATGTGTCCTCCAGCCTAAAGAAATCCTTCTTTCCTTCCTTCCTTCCTTCCTTCCTTCCTTCCTTCCTTCCTTCCTTCCTTCCTTCCTTCCTTCCTTCCTTTCTTCCTTCCTTCCTTCTTGTTTGTTCCTTCTTTAAAGTAAGTGTGTGTGTGTGTGTGTGTGTGTGTGTGTGTGTGTGTGTGTGTTAGAGGACAACCTTGAGTGTCATCCTCACAAATGCCATCCATTTCCTCTGAGACAGAAGGTTTTGGTGATTTGAGTTCACCAGTTAGACTGAGCTGGCTGACCAGCAAGGCCCAGAATTCCGAGTGCCACTGCTTCCTCAGCACTGGTATTACAAGCATACACTATCATTGCTGGCATTATTCTGTGGGCTCTGGGGACTGTACTCAGGTCTTTCTGCTTGTGAGACCAGCACATTATCAACGGAGCTATCTTCCGAGGCCACTCTTATGAACTGGCGCCTGTTTTCTTAGTAACTTAATCTTGTCAACCAAGCCCCCAGTGCTGTGATGTCTGAGGGTGTGAGTGGGAATGTGTGGGTGGCAGAGAGCAGGGAGAGTGGGAGCTGAAGGGACCCGGGCCAGTAGAGTGAGCTCAGGAATTAGGATAGAGAGTGTTACCGGGGCAGCACAGCTAGGGTGAGGCCGTTTGATTAACAGACAGGATTGAGAAGAGGTGGTGAGTGACCACACGGTAATGTGAAGCAAATTGTAAATGCAGCATTAGTCAAGATTGAGAAGCGTTTCTGTTCTGAGGTATTAGTATTGGGTATTGATATTGAATATCCCTGGTGCATCCATGGCTCACATCGAGGTTCTTCTCTCATCTTCAAGTCCATGTTCCCTCCACGCTTGCAAAGCTAGTACCCAGCATTTCTCAGCTAAGTCTCTTCTTCTCTGTCTGAGGAGCAAGATGTTTCTTTTGTCTCCTGAGTGCTGAGCCAAGCCAACTATTTTCCGGAATGCTTGGCGTTTCTCAAAGTCTGCTTTTGCCTTGACTTCCTTCACAGCCTGGGCTCAGGCAGAATCGTTTCTCATCCTGAATCTCCTGGCATTCTCTGGAGTTGAGTCCCTCCCTCTGGGGTTGCCTTCCATTGGTCTCTCTTGTTTGGCTTTCACAAAGTATTCAGTGTGGCTGAGGAACCCCTGTTCTTTTCCACTGGGGTGACAAAGGTGTCACTTGCTAACACCTTGGGATATAACTGTCATTTTTGTCATTCACAGTGAGTGTAGACTGGTCCTTGAGTACCGCAGCACAGAAGGCAACATCCTGATCAAAGGAGGCCAGGTCGCAGGTGCTTCTCTCTACCAAGTTCCTGGATGGAAGCAGATGTTTGATGAAAGTCAGCACCATCAAGATAGCTGCGAGCATTTATTCTAGACTCGCTGCACGTCCATCCTGGTGATGAGGGAGACAGCATTGCTGTGCAGAAAAGATAATGACCCTCATTAGCATCTCTGATTATTTCATGAGAATTGGCTCATCCAAATGGATTTCTTTTTCCAAGGGGTAAGAACATGGAAGGTTTTTGAGACACAGCACCATGTTGCTTTCCAGAAAGGCTGTCCTACTCATTATAATCAATTATGCCCACTTTTTAGTACCTGGATTGTTTACAAAACTTATATATATATACACATATATATGAAATCTGTCAGTTTTTCAATTAATGGGTAGGTTGAATATAAATATTTGGTCACTATCAGATTTGAAGGACTATTAACTAGCTTATTGCTGTTGTTATTGACTTTTGACATTTATATTAAAGTCTCTCTCTTTTTCTGTCTTGTGTGTGTGTGTGTGTATACATGTGTGTTTTTGAGATGAAGCCTTATGTAGCCAAGTCTAGCATTGTATTTTCTGTATAGTTAAATTTCAATACAGTAAAGTTTGTATTTTCTATGTATAGTTTTGTGACTTGGGGCATATAAATAGGGTTGCTAATCTATAAACACAAGCAGAATATAAATGGCCATCTTACTCCTTAAATACTCGTATGTTTACCTCTGTTATAGGGAAACCCTCTGCCAGCCCACAGACCCTGGAAACTACTGACTTATCTTGTGTGCCTACAGGTTTTTCTTCCAAGAACAGTATGTCTTTAACAGAGCAAACAATATTTAAAATCCAGCTTAATGTTTATCTCTAATGTGTATTTGTTATATTAAAATTTCTTTGCATAATCTATAGTCACAAATCTTTTTGCCTATGTTTTTCCTAAAAGCTTTGCAATTTTATTTTTTTTTTTTACTTTGAGTATATAGACCATTTTATTAAATTTTGCATAAAGGATAAGCCATAGGTCAAAGTTCACTTTAATAAAAATGTGCATGTCCATTTGCTAGAAACTCCATATGTGTGTGTGTGTGTGTGTGTGTGTGTGTGTGTGTGTGTATAATTATCTTTTCACCCTTGTCAAGATCAATTGGCCATTGATTAGTGGAGATCTATTCTGATCTATTTTGTTCTTCTCTATTCTGTGTACTATACCTAGTGTTACATAGCATTGATTTTATTTTTGCCTACGAGAGCATGACAAATGGAGTCATACAGTATATAAAATGGGGAGTCTATCTTTTCTCCTTTGGAATGACTGCCCTTGACAATCAGTCAGATTGTTGTGCATTTTACTCTTTGGCTCATTTTTATTGTTTGGTGTTGTCTCATGGTATGGATTATCAGAGTTCATTTAAGCAGCAACTCAAAGTTGGTTTGGATATTTTCCTTACTCTTTTCTTTTCAGAATCAGCTCGTAAGGATCCGTGAGACATGAGCTCTTGATAATGTTTAGATGTCCATAAGTCTACAGATCAATTGGGGAGAATTGTTATATTATTAATATTGTGTTTTCCAATATATGAACATGGTGTATCCATTCATTTAGTTCTTTGTCTACATGTTAGAGCTTTTAGCTTATACTTGAGCATTTCATGCTTAGAACTGTTAATTGTATTGTTTCTTTTCAAATTTTAGTTTCAGATTCTTCATTGGCAGTACAAAGAAGCAACTGAATCTTTGGTTACTGCTCTGATTCATATTTCTCTCTCTTGGAAGCTGCCTTCCATGTCAGGATGTCTTGGCTGTCCACATGGAGATGGAGGCCAGGTGGAAGAACACTGATGTGTCCCAGCTGAGAAACAGCACCAACTGACAGATGTTTGAATGAAGCCACCTTTACGTTCTAGCCCAGGCTGAGCTCTCAACTAAATGTAGCCATATGAGTGAGTCCAGCTGCTGTTATGTGGAGCCTCTACAAGCGCAGAAAAGCCACAAATTATAAAATAATACACCTATGTTATTTAAAGCTATTTAATTTTGGGGTGATTTGCCATTAAACAGACAACTGATACACAGCTTGACCACTTCTCTTTAGCCCAGCTCCTGACTCCATGCTCATGAGCACTATGCTTTGATATTTCTTCCAGCGTCCCCTAAATGCTAGTCAGACTTAAGTCTTGGGTCCCAGGACTCACAGCAGGCAGCAGAGTGCAGCACTTTCTCCAACACATCCTCCATAGTGATGTGATCCACACAGCGTGTCTGTCTGGGTGAACCTGTGTTTAGCAGTGTATGCTGACCCTCACCGTGGACTGGTTGCTTATTTGCCTAAAAACTGCCTATCTGACTGGCTTCTGGGCCTCCAGCACAGCACCCTCTCTCTCCCTGACTGAAACCCCCAGGAACAACCATCTTCAGTCCCCTCCTGACACCCTGAAATGAGATCCTGTCCTCTGTGGGGCCCACTTTGCACTGCCAATGATGATTGTTTCCTGAACTTCACAGCTGTTTAAATCTGGCCTAGAACCTGTAGACAGGTTTGGTTTTACCTGTTTAATAAATAACCAGGAACCCCGGGGCTTTACATCAATTAGTGAAAAGTTTTTTTTTTATTAGCTGTGCAATCTGGGACACCTTTCTACACTCCCTTTTCTTCACTAGTAAAATGAGGACAGTGCCGGATCCCTTGACACATGGACACACGGCAACAGCTTAAGAGTAGCGATTGCAATTAATGTTCACACTCAGAGTTATAAGGTACCTTTAGGAGTGATTTAATTCACAACTTCCATTTTCCAGTGATGGAAAGTGAAGTCCAGAGATGCCAAGTGGCTTGTCCCAAATCACATGGCATATTACTAGTTGAACCAGGACTGGAAGATTAATTTCCCAACCTCTAATCTTATAATTTTCCCTCAGCAACACAACTGTTTAGGAGGTATTGGAAACAAAGAGGAAAAGAAAGTACCAACTATGAAGTAGGTTTCTTCTGTGTGTGTGTGTGTATGTGTGTGTGTGTGTATAGTGTGTGTGTGTAGTGTGTTTGTGTGTATGTGGTGTGTGTAGTGTGTGTATATGTGGTGTGTGTGTAGTATGTGTATATGTGGTGTGTGTAGTGTGTGTATGTGGTGTGTATATGTGGAATGTGTGTATGTGGTGTGTGTGTAGTATGTGTGTCTGTGGTATGTGTGTATGTGGTGTGTGTGAGTGTGCGATGTGTGTGTGTGGTGTGGTGTGTGTGCATGTGTATATATGGTGTATGTGTGTTGTGTGTGTGTCTGGTCTCATTTCATTTCCATAATAATCTTATACTTTATCATCTTTCCTAAAAAGGTGAAGATATTGGGACTTAGAGAAATTAAACTCTTGTCACAATCCCCTGGACTACAGAATATGAGCTTGAACTCATGCCTGTCTAAATTCTGGAACAGCTCATGCTCTAGCCCTGCACCTCCATCATGGCATGCCTTTCCTGGGTCAGCCCTGGGAGCCTGAGAAGCAAAAGAAAGAAGCATTTCTGCTGCGCCTGGCACCCCCTGGGCTGAGTTCCTCCTTCGTCCTCCAAGGCATTGACTATTGTGCAAGCAGGAACCTTTCATCCCCGCTTCCACACAATCCTTTTAGCTGAAACCAAGAGGCCAGAGCTTAACTGGAATTCTGCAAAACTGGCATCGAGGGGCCTGGCGGGGGCTTTGGGCAGTCACCCTAGACGTGATATGCACAGAGAGTGAGGCTGCTGATGCTGAGCTCCCTGCTCAGTCCTGCCCAGCCAAGCCTCCTGATCTCAGCTGAGCCCCTCATCATTTTCCTGGCATTTGCTCAGTAGGATTTAATTTTCTAGTAATAAAAACTCACGCAGTGTAGGAGACCCCCCTCCCCCCTTTGGAACTACTTTGCCACCTGCCCTTTGCCCCCGTGTGTTTGTGCTTGGGGCAGAGCCAGGTTGTTTTGTGCCCACTGTCAAATTTTGGAGGCTCGGAGTGGACAGAGAACTGCGTTCACACTGACAGCGCCTCTTTGCTCATTCCTGGCAGCCTCCCATCTCATGCACTGAGAGTGCTAATCCCACAGCTCGGCCCTCATCTGTAGGAGGTGGCGTGGGAAGCCTGAAGGAAGTGACTCACCTAGAGTCCCCTACCTGAGCAGCCTGGATGGCTGACATCTGGTTACCCCACACCTCTGCACAGCAGGCCCACAATGCCTACCGAATCAAGTGCACACTTGTGTGTGTGGTGTGTACACGTTGTGTGTCAGCAGCCATGCCTGCCCCTGTGTGCATGTGAAGATGAGGTGGTTTCTTCCTCTTTGGGTATCTTCCTCCCTCTATTGCTCTACACCTGACCATTCATTTGTCTGTTTGCTTGATTACTTTTAAGATAGGGCCTCTTACTGAACCTTGAGCTCATGGATTGGCTCAGGTTCCTGAAAACCCTCAGGACTAGCCAGTCTCTGGCCCCCACCATGCCCTACATACATAGACGGGTGCAGCTCTACCTGACTTCTTATGTGGTTGCAGGGAATCCAAACTCAGGCTTGTGGGGCAAGCACCTTTCCCAGGGAGCCATCTCCTCTGGGCCTCAGTGCACTCTTCCTAAGATGTGTTTAGATCCTCCCCCAATTCTTTTTCCTTTCTCTTGGGGGGTTGGGGACAAAATACAACATGAAGAGAATACAGCTGAACCTCCCCAGGCTCTGCGCCACCACAGCCAATAATAACAAGTTGACTTTGCATAAACATATATCGTTAACATTTTTGGAGGCCCGTTCAGCGCTCACTTCCCTTCCAAGGCTTGCGGTTTGACAACTCCCACTGTGCACAGCACATTATTTATACAGAGCTCGCCTTTGAAACAGATCAAACATTTCCACACTTCTGAGACTTTGGGCTTTCTGTTGTTTGCCCTCTGCGAATGGCCCCTGCACCCTGCTTCACGTTCTCCAGGCTCTGAGAAAACCAGGGATTCCTCTCTGCTTCCTTTCCCACTTGGGGAGCTACTTACTATTTAAAGCTGTGCAGGGACGACTGTACCTTTAAGAAAAGCCAGTCTCCACAAACTCACACTCACCCCCTCACCAGTTGCCCACTCACTACCTATTTGGGGATCCTTGAGTCCGGCTGCCCCTCTATCCATCCTACCCGGGGCCACTTCTCTTTTCCTGGAAATGAGTGGGTCTCAGACTCAGCTGGAGGCTGGATTTGCTGGACAGGGCTGAGCTGAGGCATCCACAGGGGCTCAGGACACAACAGGATGGGTCAGAACTGCCAGTGAGCTACCTTGTAGAGCTAGCTTGTGTGCAGCCTTTCCAAATTGCTAAGGAGCCCCCTGTTGTTTGCTGGGCTCCACCTTGTCTGGCAAGAGGCAGCGTGCAACCTCAGGAATCACTATAGCAGCAGAGAGCTGGGTTGGCAGGCCTCCATAAACTATTTACTCCTGTTCTGTGAGTGAACGCTGGAGCCTGTGTGCTGTATCTAATGCTGGGCATGTCTGAGGCTCTTCCCAAGACACGTGGGCCAGAATTCCTGACTTAACGAGAGAGTGGGCTGCAGGGAAAGAGAAAGACCCCAACGCTCCCAGCCTCCCCTTCAAGCCAGGCCTTCTGTCACATCTTCAGAGGAGGGATGCGCTTTGTTCTCTGGCTCATGCCTACCCACATTTTCAATTAAAGGAGCTATTTACATGTTCCCCTTGGTGGGCAGTTATTGCTCATCTCCGCTTTCTCACTGTACATTGTATCTTGTATGCCACAATTTTACACATCCATCCTCTTGGCCTCTTTCACTCCCAGGCTTGGAAAACACCGAGATGAGATCCAGGAGGAGATATTTCCTGGACACTGCACATGATCAGAGCTGCATTCAGTGGCAGCAAATGCCAGGTATTTTCCAATGCCTTGGTTGCTTCTGAATGATCTTGGGAAAGAACAGGAGCTTCTAGCCTTGCTGATAACACATCTGCTTCCTCAAGCTCCTAAAACATGGGGCAGTTGAAGTGATTAGAAAACAGCAGCTATTAGTGCCTGAACTCACGTGGAACCTACCACTCATCTACCATGATATTAATGTGACTAGAGTCTCTCAAGGGTTTACCCACCTGATGGTATCACTGTTGGGGTCATATTCAAGGAGATGGCCTATTAAGACTTCATCCCTAGGAGAGTGTTACATGATCACACAGAGATTGCTCTGATCCCCTCTCCCTCTCTCCATATTGGTGACATCACCCTGATAGCTGGGGGGTGATGGGCAGAAGGTGCCTTACATGATGTCTGAACATTGCAGACCTAAGCAGCATGTGGTAAGAGCATACAGTCCTTCCCACCAAGAGGAGACTCTTAAGATGACCAGTTCCTTTGCTTGGCGTTCACATTGTGCTGGGGAGATCGCACCCTATCATCCCTCCTTCTGCCTGCTGGTGTGAAAGCATCACTAGAGAGACCCCTTTCTAAAATCAGTTCCTCAGCTCTGTATAACTCTGCAACGAAGCTGAGCTGGGCACAGACACCTGAGACCTCATCTTTTGCTGCTGTGGGTCTTGGCTTTTTTCCCATCCTGTGAGCAAAACAATCTCTCCATTCCCCCCAGGAAGTGACATCCAGAAGCTCCACATACCAGCTCATCAAATACACCCAGCTGCAGCTGAAACCTGGTTTATGCTCCAGTCGGGACACCATTAAAACAGCACAGGCTTTGTCCAGCTCTCTAACGTTTACAGAATCTGTTCACATCACTTTGCTTAATCCATAAAACAGCCCTTAGGATCACGTGGTGTCTTTGTCATCATTTTATGGGGAGTAAAATTGAAGCTCGGGCAAGTTGGGGATGGGGTTAGGCTACTTCCTTGGAACTTTTCTGTCCTGGAATATGGAACGCTGGGCTCTCTCTCTAAGGCCACAGCACCGAAGACTTAGTTGATAGAAATGTGGATAAAGTGATTTCATGCTAGAGTTAGAGGCAGCTGCCACTAACCCAGAGGTGACAAAGTTGTGCTGTTCAGCTCCAAAGAGTCACAGTCTTCTCACAGATCTTATGACACTTTTCTATTCTTTGTTTTCCTTGTACTCTCCAGCCCCTGGCTAGGACTTCTTGCACAGATGTTTCCGTGAGTCTCAGATCATGCTTACTCTACTGTAGGATACTTGAAGGTAGGCATTATGTGTTTGAATGTTTCGTGTATGTGTGTTGTATGAAGACTTGTGTATGCAGGTATGCTCACTTGTGCACACACGAAGGCCAGAGCAGGATGTCAGGAGTCCTTCTCTGTGACTCTCTATGTTAATCCCTTGAAAAGGGTCTCTAACTACATCTGGAGCTAGGCTGGCAGCCAGAAAGTCATAGCAATCCTCCTGTCTCTGGCTCCTGCAACACTAGGGTTAGAGGTGCACATGCAGCCTGCCTCCCGGCTTTTTACATGGGTACTGGGGATTTGAACTCCGATCCTCATACTTATACAGCAAGTGCTTTTACGTGCTGAGCTATCTCTCCAGCCCCTCTTTGTATCTGCTAACACCCCAAAGTGGAGTTATGAATATGGCAGATGTCCAATAAATATTCATATCTTTAGAAGCTATTTCTTAGACTTCCATGTGGGCGATTCTATGATAGCCACTTCTTTCTCCTGAGTATGAGTGAGCTTGGGAAGAAGTCACATGGAGTGACTCAAGCCAATTGTCCTGCCTCAATTTCCATGGCTGTATGTTGCCAGTGCTCCTCTTTTAGACTCACTGATACGTCTCTCACTTTTGGTTGCCCCAACTCGCCAAGGTTTCTGACTCCAATCAAAGTCAGGCTAAAAGTAGATCCACTATCTCAGCACCACTGTTGGGGCTTGAAAGCCAGTCACCTGTGCAGACTGAATTTTATGATTCAGCAACATGCTCTGATGTTTGTTTCCCAAAGTGACTTCATCCCTCTCCCTTGACCTAACTCACAGATCTGGGTCTCATCTCTGGGTTTCCTGTCCAAAGGCATAGTCTTTGTTTAGGACTAGACATCGATCCTGAATATCTCCTGGGACCTGACCTTATGTGACACTTGCTTCTCCCTGGGTCACTGGATGGATCTGTATATCAGTCCATTGATGTCCATAGACAGTTGTCTACAAATAACCGTCCACCTGCCTGTCTGCTGGCCTCCCTGGGGAAGGGCAGAAGGGGTGCTTAGATTCCTCCAGTCAAGTTGCCAGTTGATTGGACCACTGCACTTGCCTTTGGCCATTGTGTCTCTTCCATCTGGCTTCATATTTGACTTTGCATGTGATGAAGACTCAGCTGTGCATACCCAGGCTGGGGTTTGTTTTGTACTCTTCGCCTGCTCTGCATGGATGAGAGATGTCCCAAGTTCTTTGTACATACCCAAGTCAGAAGTCCACAGGCTTTCATCTCAATGTGCTCTTTGAGATACTTGATGTGGAAGAGAGTATGACACAAACTGGATAAACACAGAGCTGATGATTGCGGTGAGTTTTTATTGGTTTATTACTTCTAATTTTACCAATACTCCTTCGCACATTCAGTCAAATACTGCCATTTTAAATCCTTCACGATATGTCTAACTCGCTCCATTTTTACTGGTACTATTTGAGTTTCTGTTACCACTAGTTTTTACTTTGGCTGTTAGCAAAGCCCTTCACTTTTTCAGGTTCAACTCTCCCCAACCCACACTCCAATAAAAAATCATGTGATCGAATTACTGTGTCCTTTAACTAGACATCTGTCAGTAACATCTCATTGTCCAGAGGTGTGCTTCTCCCTACCTTGATCTTGTGACTCACATCTAAAGGAGGACATTCATGTTCAGCAGAAAACTGTGAGTTCCAACTCACTGTCCTTTTAAAAGGTGTGTGTGCACGCGCATTGTTTACATTTTACAGACATGTGCACCTTACGGGTGTTTAGAGGCTATAGGAGAATGTCAGGTTTTCTGGTGCCTTCCACTATTCCACTATTGTTTTCTGTCTTATTCCTTTTTTTTTTTTTTTAGTTCACTCAATATTTTTTTTTTATTTTATAACTTAATTTAATTTTACATGTCAGCCATGGATTCCCCTGTCCTCCCTCCTCCCACCTCCCCCCACCCTTCCCCCAGCCCACCCCCCCTATTCCCATCTCCTCCAGGGCAAGGACTCCCCTGGGGATTCAGCTCTGCCTGGTAGATTCAGCCAAGGCAGGTCCAGTCCCCTCCTCCCTACACCAAAGCTGAGCAAAGTGTCCCAGCATAGGCCCCAGGCTCCATACAGCCAGCTCATGCATCAAGGACAGGTCCAGGTCCCAGTGCCTGGGGGCCTCCCAAACAGATCAAGCTAATCAACTGTCTCACTTATCTAGAGGGCCTGGTCCAGTTGGGGGCTCCTCAGCTATTGGTTCATAGTTGACGTGTTTCCACTAGTTTGGCTGTTTGTCCTTGTGCTTTTTCCAGTCTTGATCTCAAGAACTCTCACTCATACAATCCCTCCTCTCTCTCTTGCTGATTGGACTCCCGGAGCTCCACCTGGGGCCTGGCCATGGATCTCTGCACCTGCTTCCATCAGACACTGGATGGGAGTTCTACCATGACAGTTAGGGTGTTTGGCCATGTCTTATTCCTTTGAGGTCAAGTCTCTTATAGAACTTGGAACTTGCCAATTTTTGGCAAGGCTGGAAACCAGCAAGCCCCAATGACTTTCTTGATTCCCCACTCCCACAGTATTGGGGTTGCAGGTATGAGTGGTCACACCCGGATTTTTATGTGGGTGCTGGGAGTCTGAACCAAGGTCTTCAAGTTTGCACAAATACACTTAACTATTGAGCTCTCTTCCAATCCTCTTCTTTCTTTTTCTACCAGAATAAATCAAATGAGGAAAGTTGCCATATCACAGCATCAGACCTATTTTATGTGTAACATCAACCACTGGCAAAGTTGGTTTTCATATGCTCAGTGTCATAAGTATGCTGAGCTCAGGGAAGAGTCCCAGAAAGAATGATGTTTGCTTCATTGCCAATGGTGGTTTGTTTGTTTGTTTTGCTATAGTGATAAATGGCTTCAGAGTTTGGGAACACTCTTTGTGGACTGCATCAGAGGAATACTGATCCATAAGACAAAGTCTCATCCTTAGCATGTCCCCAAAGTCCCTAGTGACCTACCCACTGTCCATATGTCCAGCTTCATCTCTTGTCATAGTCACTATATCCACTCAGAGACTGCAGCAGTCCCTACACAGCGGCGTGGCTCTGATTCCTGGAGTTGAGCAATGATCTGTTTGGGATCTTTCTCTTTGCACTGTCCATGCTTTCATCTCATCTTAGTTTAGATGCCACATACTTCAGAAATCAATTTCATGAATTTCTGTGCAAGTCAAGTGTTTCTTCCCTGAATCCCCAGTTAATCACACCCTCTCCTTTTCACTCTAAGCTGAAAGTATCTGTCTCCCATGTAAGACCATGAGCTTTCGGTGGCCGGGGACTATGCTATCTTCTTAGTTCTTGTATTTTCTGTCTATGCTGACAAGGATCCCAGTGAATGAGTGAAGTTTGCTGTTATGGTTTTATTTTATGATGTTATTTTCCTATGGAGATGCTCTGAAGTTCTTAACTTGGTACCCTGAATGTGAATGAGATCTTATTTGGAAATGGGGTCTTGACAGATGTAAATAACTGAACAAGAATTCATAATGCATTAGGGTGGCAAGTCCAGTGGCTTGTATTTTTGCTAGATGAGGGGAATTTGCAGACAGAGGACAATGTCAGTAGCAGACATGGAGATGGAGGAAAGAAGGACAAAGGACTTTCTCTCAGGACCTTCAGAGAAAGCACAGCCCATGAAGTCCTTGATTTTGGACTTCTAGTCTCCTGCACTGTAAAAGAATAAATCTCCATTGTTTTGAGCTGCCACACTTGTGTTTGTTATGGAATCCCTGGGAAACTGATGCAGGGATAATGCCATGTCAGGTATATTGCAGGCTACACATCCAGGTGTTGCAATTCACTTGGCTGGATCTCCTCTGCAGCCTGAGAAAAAGCACCTTGGCAATCACAATTTGTGGACTCTCAGCATAATTCTTAGAAAATATTTAATCCTGATTTTCTTAAAACAATATATTTCAGTAGTATCTTTTTTTTAAGACTTGATACATGTTGGCTGAAATAAATTAGTAGACCTATCTAGAAAAGCCATGGGGATGCAAACTAATGTCTAAGAGTCATTTTATAATGTGACAGTAGAACAGAGGGCCCAGCTTGTTAGGGAAAAAAAAATTGTCTTTGACAAATATTATCCATAATTATTATTTCCTGTAATGAGGCTGATGGGTGTGATAGCTCAGAATCATAGTAGTTCTAATGGCCTAGGCCCTGGTTTCCTTTACTTTACGATAATTCATTTTTATCTCCTTCCATTAGCAGTAGGTGTTGGGTAAAAGTAGATGGCGATAACTGTCAGGAAACAAGTGACAACAGGTAAATAAGGCCAGGCAATAGTTAAACCAGTGGGACACAGTAGCTATATACATGTTAGCCTTGGTTTAATGTTCTGTCAATTCAGTGAAGGTCAGCCAGAGCTTGGAAATGCTAGATGGAAAGGACCTAGAAACAGGGAACTCATACACGTAAGTTGTATACCATTTTGAGTGTTGTGGTGACAGCTCATCCCATGTACCTGCAATATGAAGCTCTTTGCTTTCCTCTCCATACTGTATGCCCAGCCCATCCACTGGGGACTTGGTAGCTGTGTGCTTATCACATGTACTTACTCTGCTTTGTAATAGACACTTCAAATCCTCTTGTCCCAAACTAAACTTCTTCTATTTGCTGTCATCATCTCTCCTGCCTCTCCATATTTTACAACTGCTGCACTCAAAGCCATCTTCACTGCACTGGATGGTAGGTTTCTCTTTCTTGTTCAGGCCCCAGACCTTGAATTTGTTCATACCTCAGATCCAACCTCTCAGGCATTCTGTGTACACCATGTTCAAAGTATACTGAAACCTGACAGTTTCTATCACTTCTGTGGTCAGTTACCTGGTCATAGCTACCTGGTCTTTCTCTTGGGTTACAGTATGACATGTCTCTCTGTATCTGCATTTACTCCTCTTCCTTCTTTGCTTCCAATTTATTTTCAACACTATGTTCCAAATGTCTCCCAAAGTCTACGAAGTCCACTAGGGCTCCCAAGTTTACTCAGAGTAACAGGCAACACCTTTACCATGGTCTGGCCCTCACCGAACTCTCTGACTTCCCCCACTTACCACCTTCCCCTTAATTACTGTTTTCTAGCCATACCAACTTTTCTGTTCCTCGGCCATGTTAAACATCTTTGTTTTGTGGTCATTGCGCTGGCGGTTCCCACTTCTTTCCAGGTTTCTTCCCTAGAAATCTGTCATCAGTTTGATTCTTTCTGATCCTGCTAATCGTTTCTTAAGCAATTTTCTCGATTGGGTCAACCAGGATTGTTTCTTTCTTTTGACGATGGCAGGGAGGGAACCTGAGTTCTTGTGCATACCGGACAGGAGTCCTACCACTGAGCCAATCCCTAGTCACAGAACTCTGTGTTATTTTAAATTCTACTCCTTACCTTAATGTTTCTTGTAATCCTCCTCATTTTATTCTGCTTCGTTCCTCATAGTACCTGTCAGTTGTCCTTTAACATACTGTGATTATTTATGTGTTATTTTTACCATTATTTGAAAAGCTTTTGACACAAGATCTCCTCTAGAGTAGGGTTTTAAGCAAAGGTTGATCCTTCTTATGAACAGTGATGATGACTTAAAAAAATCTTTTAATTTGATTTGTTTTGCAAAGGTAGAACTTTCCACCATCTTCAAATATTATCATTATGATACTTGTTGTTATTACTATGATGGACAAGGTGGTTCAGTAGCATTTATTGTGTTCATAGTATGCAGCATCTAATTTGGTCAGATATTCATGCATTGTATAATTACTTTAAAATATATCTAACTCACTTGCATTATTTAACTGTAGCCTTTTAATAACTTCCTTTGCTCCTCAAACTTGAAAGAGAAGAGAATGAAAGAGAATGAAACTATACACACAGAATAAATTGTCTGACATCTGACTCTTTTTCTTTTGCAGAAATGAAATCTCAAACCAAGCACTAGAGATAGGAAGTTAAAAATAAACTACTCTATGCTTATAGGCCTTAAAGAAAACAAACCAACTTTCTGTGAAGTTTTAGTGGTTTTGGTAATTGTTTCAAGATGCCAGATGTTTCAAAGTAGACTGTAGAAACCCTACACAATGATAAAACCCATTAGCTGGTACTTTCCTATTGAGATTTTACTTTAACATATCTAAACTATAGAACCCTGCAGTAAGGCAACGGCATGCTTAAGCCTAGTATAGTCAAAAGGGGGAAGGATGTATGCCACCTTGATTCATCCCTGCTTCACTGAGCTAGGTCTAAGAATAATGTATCTTACTAGCTCTGTTCTGTCCTTATATCTTCAGAGTGTCATAAACTCAGTTCAAGAGAAGTCCTGGAAGCATACAAAAGAAATGGTGAACACTTATTTTTCTCAGAGAAGAGATTCTATGGGTGATAGGAGAAAGACTTTTTTTATAATTAGATATCTCTGTGTACTGTTTGAACTTTTACCTTGGGCATACAGTATAGTGAAAAATAAAACAATGGAGGTCTAAACTTTGCTTTAATTATTCTGCCAAGTGCACCACAATTATGGGTGTCCATAAGTTAGGGCTCCCTAGTGGTGGGAACTCAATTTAAAGAAGCCTCTACAGAGAGGTGCTCACTGGCTCACACAGCGAGGAAGGTCTTCACAGCCCCCAAGCGGGAGCCAGGCTTCGAGAGTAGAGCTCAGACCTGACAACCGGACGCCCTTTCCCCAGTTATCCTCCCTGCTTGTGTTTGCTCCTTTGTGCACGCTGCTGTCTGTCATCTGTACATCACCACAGGGACCCGGCTTCTGTACTTCTAGCTGATGATTCCTAAAGGAAAAAAAATAGTTTCTTCTTAAGTCTCCACTTCAACTTCCAACAAAGGATATAGATTAATTTTGTTAGTGTCACATTCTGCTGTACTTCACACACCTTCCTGACCTAGAGCATTTGCATTAGCCAGGGTGATCTCTCTCTCTCTCTCTCTCTCTCTCTCTCTCTCTCTCTCTCTCTCTCTCTCTCTCTCTCTCCCTCTCCCCTCCCTCCACCCCTTGCTGTCTGTCTGTGTGTTTTTGTTCTCCCACGCTCTGTCTGTACCTCTCTCTGTGCACACGGGCACGCAGGGCCTTGGGGATGCCATTGAGCTCTTCCCCTAGCCTGATATTTCTGCTGCTATTTTAATGGTGAAATGTAAAAAAATCAATGCCTTTTACCTCTCTCCACGGAAGAAAAGAGATCCCGGAAGGGCTTTATTAGCTACAAATGTGTTAATTGCTTCTTAGATTAGAGAAAGGGCGTGAGACCCTGACGCACAAGTGAAACGTCAGGACTGTAGCACTCACAGGCTGCTGGTGCAATAACCTCAAAGTCACAGGGTTAAAATTCTCAAGTCTAGAATGCCTTTTGTAAGGAAACAGCATCTCTAAGTATTTAAAAAAAAGCAAAAACGAAAAAACCTTTACAATGATCTATAGCAAGAGTTGTATTTTTTTTTTTTTTTCTGTAGGGAGAGAGACAGTGAACATTTTAGCCTCCATCACAACTACTCAACTGTCTTTTTAGGACCAAAGCCTCCAGGGCTGACATGTAAATGAATGAATGTGATTGTGTTCCAGTTCAACTTTATAGTGCTGGGTGGAATGGGTTGAATACACCGACCACAGTTTGCAGATACCTAATTATTATTAAGTCTCCTTAGACAGGAGCCACCATGAATACAGAGGCTCAGTTTACCTATCTCAAAGCATTTGAAAAGATTATTAAAGCCAGAGATGACTCGGCAATGTATTACTTTTAACGCGACAACAAATTATTGCTAATAGTAGTCCACCAAGCAGATAACTCAAGAGAAAAGGCACATATTAAACCATTGTTTCTAATGTATTAGTCACACACAAAGGATTTTAGTGGGTTTCATTTAAATCTGCCCATGAAAAAGTATACATATGCAATCCTTTCTAATTTATTTACATAAAATAATTTTTGGCATTGCAATGATGGAAATTTATTAGCTCAACTTCAACAAGTCCTCTATGTAAATGAAGGATTTATTTATTTAACAGTTTTCAAATTGTAGTGTTATTGAGTAAATTCAGCCAGGTGAGCTGCTTAGTTGGCTCCATTAGAATGGCCTGGTGGGCTCTTCCTCCTCCAAGGTGACCTCCCGAGGTGACCACTCTTCGGTGACCACTGTTCAGGTGCCCGTGAACAGACCCTCAAGTGGCTGGGACACAAAGCAAACTAACATCCTTCATTTTCCTTCCTTGTCTTTAAGTTATGTTTAAGTTAGTGTGCACTTTCATCTGGCACTGTCAAGGGTAAGTGTCCTTATGCTTTGCTCTAATTCACTCTGCTATTGGCTGTCCTTCATGGTTCTCCCCATCACTTCTTGTTCATAGCACCCCAGACCCAATGATCTCCCTGTCTGTTTTCATGTCACATGTATCCTATTGACCTCCTTCTTCCTTGTAACATCACTTCCTTTCTTCTCATTAAACCAAGATTTAATAATAATAATAATAATAATGGAACTATCTAAACACATAGCTTATAGAACTTCATTGCTCCAGAATTAATAATGTAAAGGTCTTTTCTTGCTGTTTAGATGTGTCTTTGTGTGAGTCTTAACATTTCTAACTAGCACATGTATATTATATAAATAAATAGATAAGCACAGATTTGGAATCGGCATGCTGACTCCTTAAGAGTCATAGTGGTATGTGATTGACAAGCTCTGGACCATCTGGTAGAGAGAGAAGCAGTAGCCACAGTGGAACCCTGGTAGGCTGGGGACAAGTTCCAGTTCCTACTACTCAGTGCCAGTTCTCACCCTTGGAGATGCCATTTCAGACAAGTTGTAGAAATGACCTCATTTTACCATGTCCAAAACCATGTGCGCAAGGTGATGTGGCATGTTTCCTCTCTCTCTTTTTTTTTCCTTTCTTCTTGGCACATCTCCCAAGATGCTTTGGGACTGGCTGGGAATTTTGTTTGTATGGGCTCCTCTTCAACTCTAAAATTAGGCAGCAGTCTCCTAGGCTCTAAAGGTATTTAAGGGGATTTCTGTGTCATTTATTGAATAAAAGAAAAATAAGTACTAAAAACCACTTCTTAAAATATTTTATAGACATAAACTCTGATTCAGTGGAGATGTTGGCGGGAGGATATGAAAAGGGTAGTTTCAGAAAACTCTCAAACCACAGTTAAAATAATATTACAGTGAGCTGGTCATTATTTGAAGATAATTATAGTTCTGGGTGGACCTAAAAGGATTTCCCTTTTCAGTGAGGCTGGGCAGTGAGTGAGGCCAGAGTAAACCCATATATCCTGGGAAGTTCAGAAAGCAGCTAGCCCTTCTCATCTTGTTCCTTGTTGGAACAGACATCTGATCTGAACTCTATGCTGTCTAATTCTATACCCAGAGGGTGGGGCCACACCCCCTCAAAGCTCTGCTGCTCTTGGGAGGCCATTGATGCAACTAGTGCAGTACAGATTGTGCATGATCATTGTACAAATGAGAAACCGGAGAGCCTGCATCACACTGGGGACAGGAGCCAGACGTGGCTGATTCTAAAGTGTGTATGCCTTCCTCAGCTCCCTTCACCTAACTTGCGGGGTTTGGCCCTTGGCTAGGATGGCAGGGATATTTTTGGAGGGAGCCTCTTCCTTCTTGACTCTGAAAACATGTGATATCAGCAGATGCCAGTTCTGCTTATTCTAGATGACCCCATAGTGCTGCTGCTTTCCTGTGGCTTTGCTGAGACTCACACAAGACTCTGAAAACCTCCCTTCATAATGCAGTTTTGCAGTGGATGAAATTAATACCCAGAAATATATAGTAACTTTCCCCAGCTCTTTGTGATAATTAGGATAGCCATAAGCCTGCTTTTTCTGAACTTTTCAACTTCTCACATACTGGGAAAAATGGTCCCAGCATATAAATGTGTGTGGTTCAGTTTGGCTTTTCAGATGCCCATAATTTAGCACAAGAGTTATAATTTTTCTCTTTAAAAAATTGGCCAAAATATGGTTTCCACTAAACATAGTTGGAACTTTGTGCCTATTTGGGGTGGCAGTTTACAGTGTCTTAAATCCTAGGTTGGTTCATGCTGGGTTTGCTTTAAATGACAAGACATGTGATTCCCACCAGTTTGGATGCTTTTCTGATGCTTTCAAGACTGTGAAGACTGACTATTTTAGGAAGTTTTTCTGGTCACAAGACAGTGAGTAACGATCACTTGCCTACCTCTTTCTGAGATGGATTTCACAAAGCTCTGGTCTCTTCTTCCTTAGCTTGCACCTAAGCTTGTAGGTTTGTAGTTTGTACCAGAGCCCCATCTCATGATTTCCTCATCATAAATGATGAATAGATTTACTGAATACCAGCTAGAGTCGACAAAAATATTTTTGCCATCTTTTTTAGTTCATCAAACAGTTTATGTATATACATAACTACTATGAACTAGCCTCTGTGCTCATCTTTGTCTTTGAGTCATTCACAGTCTAGTGGAAGAGAGGGGTTGCTAAGATACATGGCACTTGAGAAGACACGTTGTATTAATTGTTTATCTGGTTCTTGTGACCAAGTGTCTGACAAGATGCGGCTTAAAGATGGGTTTGTTTTGGCTGATACAGGGGATACTGGGGGGGGGGCGTGGTGGCAGAAGGGGGAGGTAGGTTCCATACTTAGGAAGCAGAGAGCAATGGATGCTTGTGCTCAGCCTTTCACCCCTTTTTATTTAGCTGGAGACCCCTACTCATACAATAGTACTGCCCACATTTAAAGCTGGTTCTCCCACATCAGTTTAGCTGATCTAGCTCATCCTTTACAGACATGCGCAGACATTTGTTTCCTTGATGATTCTAAATCCCATCAAATCAGCAGTCAAGATGAACCATCTTAGGAATCATGACTCTTATCATAAGAAGTATCCAGGTTCTAGTGTTATGCCCAGATTGTGGGGACCCCCAAAAGACCACCATGGAGTCCCATATGTAAAAGCTAAGAGCCTTTATTTCTTTTTTTTTTTTTTTTGGTTTTTCGAGACAGGGTTTCTCTGTGTAGCTTTGCGCCTTTCCTGGAGCTCACTTGGTAGCCCAGGCTGGCCTCGAACTCACAGAGATCCGCCTGCTCTGCCTCCGAGTGCTGGGATTAAAGGCGTGCGCCACCACCGCCCGGCGAGCCTTTATTTCAAGCTCAAGCTTGGTTTCGCTGACTGTTCCACGTAGCAGTGAGAGCAGAGAGCCCGAGCCCAGGCAGGGTAGGGTTTTTATCATAGCAGAGGTTGGGATGAGGGGATTTCCAGGGTTCAGGACCCTGATTGGCTGACATTTGTCCAAGGGTATCTCAGTAAAAAAGGGAAAATAGGTGTGTTCTAGGTTCAGGTACATCTGGTGATCTTATCTGATCTTATCTAAGGGTTAGGATGTTTGAAATGTCAGGTACATCCCCTTAGATGCTGGCCCATCACTGGGTGGATCCCTGGGTAGTATCAGCTTATGGATTTTCTTGGATACAGGTTTTTGCCTGCCAGTAAGCCTGTCATGGCAGCTGTGTCTGGGCTGCTAAGCCTGTTATGGAAGATATGTGGTCAAGCTGTGTTTGGGCCCCCTGTTATTTTTTAAGTGGTGCAATGTTATTTATTAAGTGCTGCTGTTTACTGTGTGAGAAAAGCCACGAGGTACAACAAAGCCCACTATAAGTTTATTAATGGGAAGAAATAGAAGGAGTGTGCCTAGGTCTATAGAATGACCATGCAGGAAGAGGGGGGAGGGATAAATGGAACCTGCTTTT
Organism: Peromyscus leucopus; assembly: GCF_004664715.2. NCBI lineage: Eukaryota > Metazoa > Chordata > Mammalia > Rodentia > Cricetidae > Peromyscus > Peromyscus leucopus. Next base: position 68,392,444 of record NC_051064.1, read on the forward strand.
ATATGTGTCCCCCCCCACCAAACATGCACATATGGGCTTACTACATAGCTATGCCATGCATGCATGCATGCATGCATGCATGCACATAGATTACATAATCACGTTGTGCCCAAATTACGTGATCACTCAGTGCACTGATTACATAGGATGTAAGGTCCTGGGATGACGAAGCGTCTTGCCAGGCGTATGTGCGGTCATGTAGCTGGGGGAGTGGCTAGGAATTCTAACACCCCCCACACACACACACACTAGGAAGCTTCTGTTTGTCCTGGAGAGCAAGGGGTACAGTGAGGAAACTGACATTTGTTGACATGTGTTCAATATATTAAAGAACAAACAGAAATCCCACAGGTAGGGATGTGTGGAAGGCTATTCCAAGGGAATGGAGAGAAGAGCATCCCCAGTGAGTGATAACTTCTTTAAAAAAAAAATCACCTTAAATGTATTTTATCTGTTACTATGTGTGCATGCTGTGTGCGTGTGTCGGGGTGGGGCTGTGCACGATACGGTGTGCGTGTGCAGAGGTTGGAGTTCTGTGCCATTGGTTCTCTCTTCCCTTTATGTGGTTCTGGGCATTGAACTTCGGAGTCAGATTTACATGGCAAGTCCCTTCACCAACAGCTGTTTTGCCAGGCCTGAGTCCTAAATTCTTGATGTTAATGTGAGTGGCCGTATTTCAATAGGTTTGGTCTCTGAGGTTGGAAGTGAAGCTTTAAACATCCATTTAAGAAATATATATATTTAAATCAGAGTCTCTCTACATAGCCTTGGCTGTCCTGGAACTCAATAAGTAGACCAGGCTGACCTTGAATTCACAGAGATCCACCTGCCTCTGCCTCCTGAGTGCTGGGATTAAAGGCATGTGGCATCACACTCAGTTTATTTAAGAATTCTTTCTAAAGCTGAATTCTAATTTTTGTTTTTGGTTTTGGTTTTTTGAGACAGAGTTTTTCTGTGTAGTTTTGGTGACTGTCCTGTAACTCACAGATCGGCCTGGCTCAGCCTCGCGAGTGCTGGGATTACAGGCATGCGCTACCACTGTCCAGCTTAAAGCTGAATTCTAAATATGGCTTAGTTTTGCCAGATACTGCTTATTTGTTGTTCAGAATGTGTTCTTAACTGTGCTGGGTGTTATGATTTATTACATGGGGTGGGGGGTGGGGTGGGGACCTGAGGGCATCCCATTCGAGCAGGGAAAAGTGCTGGGCAGATGCAGTGGCAGGCTGGCGGTCGACCCACTCCATGCGTGCATGGCGGCAGGGCGGAGGGCGAACATCACAACCCAGACACTACATCTGCAAGAAGAGTTTATTATAATAGAGAGATAAAGAGGGGGACAGAGAGAGGTGGGGAGGCGGGGGAGGGGAGGGGTGCACACCTCATGGAAGAAAAAGCTGAAGGAGCAAGAGAAAGGGGCAGAGTTTTTCCATAAGAAGAGGCTTCTATGTCAGGACTCAGGGCGGGCCCCAAGGAGCGGGATCAGAATATTGACACTGGGCCCTTTTAATAGTTAATATTCCCAGGCATTCTGGGATAGAGCTACTGGGAGACGGAGCCTCAGGAGCTTAGCTGCTTTTCCAAGGCCACAGAGCTAGCAGACCAAGCAAGCTTTAGCTCTTCAAACACACTTACACTCACTAAACAACTTTTTAAAAACTGAAATAATGGTCTCTACTATAACTTATAAAATAGTTATTCAAGGTTCATTAAAGTGACTTTAATGCACCACATAAGAGAATTTAAAAGCATCTCATTCAGTTATCTAGCCCAAGGCCTTGAAGCATAGATCAAAAAAAGTCTGCTAGAGAGATTAGGTGACCTGCCTCTGACACCGTGAGTTAGGACAGCAGCTGATGCCTAACCTTTAGCTTCGTTAGTCACTGCTCTGGCCGCTTCACACTGCGGGCCAATTATGCATCGGAGATATTAAAAGGAATGAGAAACAGTGATTGCTTAAAAGCTCCATATGTCAGTCAAGTTCACCAAGCTTGGGAGGAGCAGAGCTGGCTGGAGGTCCACGTTGTTTACTTTGACTTATAGAAACTGAAGATGGAAATAGTATGGGCCACCGTACCTTAACCCTGCCATTATTTTCTCAGAGGCCTTGTGAAGAGCTGTCTTAAACATAGTTGCTGCCTCGCTGTTCTTTGTCTGAAGTCATTCATGTTTCCCCAACAGGCGGACATCTACAAAGGACATTACTCAGTTTGTCCTTATAGCACCCGAGTAGGGCCCGGAGCGGTATGGGTGGGGCAGGGTTTGCTCAGCTTGTTCACAAGTGAGGAACTGGGCTGCGGGAAATGAAAGGAGAGGTTCAGTTTATGTAGCTCCACACAGAGATAAGATGAGAGTCCCCCAAAGTGCTAGTTATCAGTGTCTCCCAGATGCCTGTAACACAGAGGCAAAATGTGATGTGTTCTCAAGGAGCTGCTGGGCAGTGTGGCTGGAGGTTTGGAGTAGAAGAGGATCACTGTTTGTCTGTCTGTTAGAAAGGGGCATGAGCTGGCTTCTAAATGTGGGGAAGATGTGGATGTGGTAATAAGAGGACAAGGTAAACATGAATAATGATACAGCACATGAGTTTCTGCTTCATACTCAGGCCCTGACAGATGGCTCACTCATCACTGGATGTGAAGGTTTATCTGACCCAGGGAAATGGGAGAGGACCCAGGTAGCTTGACTTTCAGATCTGAAGGGTTCCCATGATGCTTCTGGAATTCTTCAATACTCCCCCAAGCCAGGGCCCCTATGCTTTGGCTTTTCTGGTTGTCTGACTGCGCCGTAACTGGAGGCTTCTGATTTCCATTCTATTTTCTGTGACCTTGCTTGTCCACGAACATATTAATACATCCAGATGGTGTTTCTGGCTATCACCACTGTACTTCCTGTCTTGCCCCTCAGTCGACCCTGTTCAGTTAACTACTTGTGCCTCTGAGCTGCAGCTCAGCTCCCAACCCTCTGCCCTCAACGTGCCCCAAGCACCTGTTTCATGTTTGGAGACCCTGACAGGCTGGAAGGGAGCTTAGAATGGTCAGGGTGTAGGACATGCATTCTACTGCAAATTTGCTTACTGTCTTCTGAGTCATCCAAGTGCGAGCGGTATCAAGACCCTCATTATGCAGAAAGAACTGAAGAGTAGGGCATGATGGCAGGAGGAAGGCAAACATGTAGAAGAATCATTTTGGCAATAGGCTAATGATAAGTCTCAGAGACAGCCACACACCCTTCCTCCTCCTCCTCCTCTTCCTCCTCCTCTTCCTTGTCTTTTTGAACAGTGCTAGAGACTAACCCAAGGCCTTGCAGATGCTAGGCAAATGCTATACTGCTCTGTTTATAGTCCCAGCTTTTAAAAATGTTTGAGATAGAAAAAAAGACACAAAACATAAAAAAAAAAAATAGATATTTGAGATAGGGTCTCACTGAGACCTCAGGCTGGTCTCAGTATTACAATCCTCCTACCATGCCTGGCTGTGGAGGCCCTCACCATCAAAGTTGACAGCTTTGCTATTGAGAATGAGTGACACTCATAAAGAAGAGAAATGAATGGCATTTACTGATGGACTTTATTTAATCAGGGCTTTTATCTGTGTGCACTTTGATGTCTGACATGGACTAAGAAATGAAGGCACAAATATACTAAGTGATTTGTTTACTATTGTGTGGCTAGCCATTAACAGACCCAAGATCTGGATTGAGACCCTCTGATTCTAGTAGTTTTTGTTTCCATCCACCAGAGTAGAAAATACCACAATGTGTGGCTTCAGATAGAGTACCATGAACAGTGTTGTCTCAATCATGGGAAAAAAATGACCCCCGAATGAACATTGAACTCATCCAGTTCAACATATTTCTAAGCAAAATACAAAAGTGTCCCACTGCTTCCAAACAGTTCAAAGACATCCCAGAGCAAAGCTCAAGCGTATGCACATGACCACAAAAATGTCCATTGTTGATCAATGCAAAAGTCACAGTGTCTGACATTCAACCAAGAAGCAGGAATGTGTTACCTAGGAGATGCATGAATAGCATATGGGACATGTGCAAGCACAGAGCAGTGAACCTAAAGCCACAAATATCTCAAATGAAGCTTGGAGAGAAAAGAAGCTGGAAAATAAACATTCTAAATGAACCGTGGAACAATATGTATGCATAACACATTATAACTGAAGTCCCTAAAAGAAGCAGAATGCCTAGGTGCACCTGGTATTTCAACATGTTGAGACTATGAAAAATGAGGAAAAAGATACTTAAAGAGACAAATGATGAAAAGTTTCCAAGTTTAAAGAAAATTTAAATTTAATATTCCAAATTCCTAGAATATTAATGTATATGAGGAAAACGAAACCAGGATATAATATAATAAAAGCTACTTACTGTAGCAGGAATCCTAGAGGCCTTATTAATAAAATCAAGCCTGAGACCAGTTATTGGGGTGAATGCTGGAAGATCAGAGAGACAGAACAAGCCACAGCTAACCTCACCTGGCCAACTTCTCAGCTGATCCTGTTTCCTCAGACTGGAAGCCTCTGTGTCCTCATATCTGAATGGCTCTCAGCTGAACTGTGCTGCTCAAAACCTAAAAGCTTAACCAGCCAAATGCTTAACCAGCCAAATGCTTCTAGTTCCTGGTCTTAACACCTTGTATATCTTTCCTTTCTGCCATCACTCCCTGGGATTAAAGGCTCACTTCTTGGGATTAAAGGCATGAGTCACCATGCCTGGCTGTTTCCAATGTGGCCTTGAACTCACAGAGATCCAGAGGGATTTCTGCCTCTGGAATGCTAGGATTAAAGGTGTGAGTGCCACCATTTTCTAGCCTTCGTATCTAGTGGCTGTTCTGTCTCTGACCCCAGATAAGTTTATTAGGAGTTTATTAGGGTGCACAATATTTTGGGGAACACAATACCACCACAACTTAAAATCTCTAGCAAAGAAAGCATCTTAACAGCCAGAGAAAAAGACCCAGTACATAGAGAAGAACAAAGGAGGAGTGGGCGTGAGCTGACAGGAAGTGATGTAAGTACAAACGACATCATCTCTAAAGTCACCAAAGAAGTATTTTAAAATAAATGAATATATCAATAAGAACTTCTGAGATTGGAAATAAGATGCCCCATTTCTAGGAGGACAAAGGTAAAAAGGGAGGTGCTGAGCCAGAGGGCTAGAGTTACCAGGGAAGAGGTAATGGTATATGTGAGGTAATGCCTTTCCATCGACTCAATCCCCTCAGTGATATCAGAAGAAAGGTTGTTGTATGTAGATATCTTACATAGATAAGGCCACCTGCCTGTAAGGGAGCTGGTAACGTGTCATTTTGCTTGTCTGGAGTTCATCTGAAGAAGCTGGGATTCCTATTTCCCCATTCCTCCGAAAGTCTCAGTGTGGAATGACACTTGTTAGCCCTGGAGAAGACACTGAACCAACTCGGGTAGTTTCATGATAGCATCCACTATCACATCAGGAAAGCGTTGGTGGCCATGGAAGTAGATCCAGGAAGGAAGAGTTGTAGGTGATGGCTAACCTTAGTGGTCAGCTTGATGGGATAGAGATGCCTAGAAGATGGGTGAAGCACACTTTGGGGTCTGCTTGTGGGACCATTCCCATCCCTTGGATGAGGCTGCCAGGATCTAACAGACTGGGATCCTGGCTGAAATAGAAGAATAATCAGGAAGTTTGGTCGTGTAATCTTGGCTGTCCATAAGTCTGTCTGTTTGCTTACCTCCCTGCCACCTCCACCCCACTTTGTTTCCTTGTTCCTCATGAGGTATGGTGGTTTGAATGGGAATGGCCCCCATAGGATCATATATTTGAATACTTGGACCCCAGTTGGTGGAACTGTTTGGAAAGGATTAGAAGGTGTGGCCTTGTTAGAGGAGGTGTGTTAGCAGAGATAGGCTTTGAGGCTTTGAGGGTTTGGAAGACACTTGCTATTCGTTCTCTGGGTGCTTTCTGCCTCCTGCTTTTGGTTTAGAGATGTAAATTCTCAGCTGTTCCTGTTGTCATGCCTTTGCTCTGCCACCATGGACTCCAACCATAAGCCCAATAAAACATCTTCTTTTATGAGTTACCTTGGTCATGGTGTTTTATCCCAGTAGGAGAAAAGTAGCTAATACAGTGAGCTTCTCTTTTGCTATGTCCTCTGTACCATAATGAACTAACAGCCCTGAAGCTTTAAGTCAAGGTAAGTCTTTTCCTCACTAAGTATTTCTCTCCAGCATCTGTCTTATGATAAAACAGTCTGACCCTACAATGACAAAGGAGCAGGCTTCAGAAAGTTCTCAAAACCCAATTATTTGTTCTCATTACCTTTTCTTTTCAATCAAAAGAACCATTCAGTGGAAAGAACACCCAGACGACATAAAAAGGAATTTTGGAAAAATGAGTTAAGAAGTAAGATTGTGACTTGGAATACTACGGCAGCCAACTTGAATGTTATGCTGACATTACTAAAGGAGTGGCATTTCTCTGACTCTGGAACTTTCTGTCTGCTATTCTCTTACCTCCTTGTTATGTCATTTATTAAGATCACAGAATTCCTGGTGTGGTTGCCTTCCCTGTAATCCCAGTTCATCTCCTTGGCCTCTGATCCAGGACTTTTAGTATCTCATTCTAAGTGACATGAAAGTCTTTGAAAGTCATGAGTGAATCAGAATGTTTTTGCAAAGCAATCAGGAAAACCTGTTCACCTCCTGCAAAGGGAACATTAAATGTCAAGAATTACACTGTTATTGTTTATTTTGTAATTATACCCTTTCTTATGCTTGACTTACTTAAAACTACAAGGATAATTCCCAATATCACTTCTTTAATACATGCTAGATTCTTACTAGGAGCTTGCAGGTTCTACCAGTAATGGCCGACATACTCTCCTCAACTTTGGACCCCATGCAGCCCCAGGAAGTAGGATGGAACCTGACAGGAAGTTGGATACTATGCCTTGGAAGTATGGTTATTTACAGCTGGAGAAGCAATATGATTTATGTAAATTCTTTTCAGAGGCGGCACTTGTGTCTCTAGGTACACAAAATTTTCACTTCTTCTCTGATTATTGATTTTGTTTGTAGTATTAAAGACAATATGATGTAGCACAGATGTGTTGAGCTTGGAACCCAGAACCCCGAGTTCAAATCTGTGCCCTTACTGTAATGTTGGGCAAGTCATTTAAAGACGAGGGAGACAATAGGAGAATACCATTGTCTTCCACTTTGCACACACCCATGTCATTTAAAGACAAGGGGGACAATAGAAGAATACCATTGTCTTCCACTTCCACATGCCTCATAGAGAGTTATCCATGATCTGATTTAATTCTCTTCTGTCAGATGAGCATCACCATTTGCATTTTGTTTTAATTATAAAACCAACTCAGGATGATGACAAATTTGTTTTTTTGTATGAGAACAGAATTGCAATTAGAAGGTTTCCTTCTACCCCAAACCTACTATACTGACTGTAATTAGTTTCATGAGTAGCCTCCCTGAAAAGCTTTTTGTTTAATTTTTTTTTTTGAAAACAGTTTTGGGAGGGAAAAAATGCATTTAAGTCTGCAAACTTCTGGAAAGAAAGTAGACAAATTTGTGTGAGAAACACAGCAAATTCAGAATTCTATTTCAAGAATTATGGTGTTTGAACGCTATTGAGCTGTACCTGATTAGCAGGGAAGGGCATTGGGCCTTCTTAGCTAAAATTCCCATCTGGAGAGAAAGAGATGGGCTGTTGAGCTGAGAATGGTCATCAATGTTGCTCTGGGGCTGCACCAGTACATCCCATTTGCCCATCACTGCCCTGACCTTAGCCCCGGGACACTGACCTGTACAGACAAGTCTAAGCCTGCCACAGCCCCTGTGCCTTCTGCCTTGTCAAATGAAAAGCTCCAGCAGGATCTTGGAGGAGTGGGTATGAGACAGTTCTGGGTTTGTTTACCTGGCTCACTCTTTGTAGCCTGGCTTAGAGCTGACTCCATCTCTAGACTGAACAACACAGTTCCTTGTGAGGTGGCCAACTCTGTATGGCTGTCTCTCGGAAGTCCCATCAGCTGCTGCTTCCTGTGTTCTTTACAGGCACAGGAGTAGAGGATTCGCTCTCCTAGGCTGATACTGCTTTACTTCCTCTTATCAGTCTCCTTTGTCCACTCCTTAGAAAAAGCCATCTCTTTTATTGGGTCTTCAGATTATTCTGATTGGAAAGCACTAACTTCCTATTATGACTCCCCGTGGTGTGTCAGACTAACAGAGAACCCCGGACTGTCTCAGCCCAGCTCTTCTGCTGGATGGGAAGTGGCTGAAAGATTGGCTTGCAAGACTTGTGGCATTGCATGTGCAAACACATTTTAAAATGGTTTTCATTAGCATGCATTACTTATATCTAACAGTAGGTTTCAGTATGTTATTTTCATGCATTTAGCTCATATTCATCCTCCTTACCCTCTTGGCCTCCTCTCTCTTCTGATAATCAGTTTCCTCTTCCCAATAAGCCCTGCTCTTCCACTTTTTCTGTTTTTGGGGAGGGCATTGCTTTTTGTTTTTCAAGACATGGTTTCTCTGTAGCTCTGGCTGTCCTGGAACTCGCTTTGTAGACTAGGCTGGCCTCAAACTCACAGTGATCAGACTGCCTCTGCCTCTGTGCTGGGATTAAAGGTGTGCATCACCACTGCCAGGTTATTCTACTTCCGTGGTTTTGTTTTGTTTTTGGTGTGTGTGTGTGTGTGTGTGTGTGTGTGTGTGTGAGAGAGAGAGAGAGAGAGAGAGAGAGAGAGAGAGAGAGAGAGAGAGAGAGAGAGAGAGAGAGACCCGGTTGAATTTCATTAGGGTTGTTTACAGGTTCATGGTGGAGGTTTGCTTATAGGAGTTGGGAACCTTAGCAGTGGCTTTTTGAAAAATCTCAATTTAATTTCCACGAGGCAACCTTGTCCAAGTGTGATGCAGAGAGGAGTGTCATTCTTTCTGGCCTTTTGAGGGACAGTATCTGGGCAGGAATATCTACCAGCCACACTAACAGCATGGGAAGCAAGACCACACAGCCAAGCCACATTGCTTCAGCTGTAGCAGGAAATGATGGCCCATGCTGTATTGTGCAAGCACTCCTAAAACCAACAAACTTTAAAATTATCATTTATTTCTTTGTATTGTTCTGTCGGACCATTCTGTTCTCCATGGGAAGGTCCTTGCCTGTGGTTCACCATGCAGTGGTGGGCAGTTAGATGGTAGCTGGAGTCTCCCAGCACGATGTTCTGCACAGAGAAGTTGGAAGCCCAGATGAATGCTGACTTCCTCTCAGCTCCATCTTCCCAGTGAGCCAGATGGGAGCCGAACTGTTCCTTAAAACAGCTTTACGAGACATGCAGTATCATCTTCTGCCACACTGATGGGTCAGCAGTTTGTCTGGGATGTTTAGAGTTAAAGACAGAGAGTGAATATAGACCTAAGGACTATTAGGAGACCATCTTAAGGGATAAACACTGAGTCATAGGTAGCTGGTGTCAGTGGCAGCAGCAACAAGGCATCTCTTTGGACTGCTGAGGTTTCTGCTACAGACGTGACTGTAGCCTCGACAGCTAACACACTGGCTCTTCATTTTATCCCCACACATCTGCAAGGTAGATTCCAGAAAAGGGACTGAATTGAGAGTGTTAAAATATGGGAGTGTTACACTTTGGAACACGGCATTAAGAAGTTGGTTTAAATACTTTTCTCGTTGCTTTGACAAGTCACTTCAGGAAGGGTCTATTTTGGTTTGTGGTCTGAGAGTACAGTCATCAGGGCTGAGAAAGCCTGGCAACACTAGTGTGAGACGCTGGTTCCATGGCATCTGCAGCCAGGAAGTGGAGGGCAATGAATACCAGCATGCTTCTCACCTTCACCTTATTAATCAGTCTTGGGCCTCAACCCATAGAATGGCACTACACACATTTAGGGTGGGACTCGCCAGTTCAGTTAACCAAGACTACGAACTTCCTCACACATGTGCCCAGTTTTTTGCCTAGGTAATTTTTATTAATTAATTCTTTAATTTATTTTACATACCAACCACAGTTTTCCCTCCCTCTTCTACTCCTGTTCCCTTCCCTACCTCCTTTCTACTCCCCGCCCCCATCCACTCCTCAGGAAGGGTTCTCCTAGGCAGTTTTTGATCTTATCAAGTTGACCATCAATATTAACCCTCAGAGAAGCCAAAAGCACTCCAGTTTTGTTTAAATAGACACAACGAGGCTCAGAATTACTAAATCAGTGTGGTATCAAGAACCAAACCAAACCTTGCTTGTATCACTAAGCCAAGCATAGGTTGCTCAAAATGTCTGCAAGGTCCAGACAGGTGTAATCAAGACATCAAACTAAACTACAGTATTTAGCCAGAAGCAGCTTCTCTCACAACCAAGGTGAACACATGCCTAAAAATATACCTTTGAATATATTTGCATGTAAAGTCAAATTAAATAGAATTCGGCCTGAGGGCAGTAGAGTAGACTTGACTCTCAGACAGGCGAGGTGGATTGCCTTTCCCCCTGTGATTGGGACTAGAACTCACACTGATGGTCATTTCAACTACTTTCTGATGGGAAGGCAGAGAGGTGAGTAAGCCCTCTGTCCATCTGCTCTGCGCAATCCTGCCCAAAGGCTGTCGGTTTATAACCCCTGTGCTGACTGCTTCTACCGCTTTCCCCAGGACGGCTTTTAGTTATCACATAGCCTTGTAAGTCCAAGTCCTAATCTCCATGTTACCAATAAGGACCTGATTGCAGGGAGTTTATTCGAGATGAAAGTGCTGGAGCCAGGAGCCAGAGGCAGGCCAGAAGATTCCCAAGTCCCTGATTGTTTTCTCTTCCAGTGTTGCTCTCATTCCTCAGCTTGTCTTCTTTGTTCACAAAATGAGCACGGCAGCATTTGCCTTCCCACCTGAAAAGGTGATTGTGAAGGGTGAGCAAAATGGAGATTAATACGCGTGTCGGGTTCCCGTCATTTGTGACGTGCTGGACATAGCATGCCACTCTGTTGCTTTGATTTGCTTAGCAAGCACACTGAGAGCGTACCACGGGCCACACACTCTCCTTTCTACGAGAGAGAAAGTAGCACTCTAACCAGCTGCAAAGTCTTTCTTGAGTGGACACCACATTCTTCTGAAGCATCTAGGTAGCAAACCAAATGAATATGTAAAGTTTATAACAGTTTAAAAGTGGTGCATGCTAAAGAGGAAAATGAAGCAAGCAGGGAGGTTGGGAGTACTGAAGGATAGACACGTTCGTGGTTAAAAAAAAAAAAAAAAAAAAAAAAGCCAGGGGTTGCAGGTCTAATCTCACATCTGCCTTTGCAAAGAATAGCATACTGGCTAAATCTTCCTGAAAGCCTGGTTCTGTAAGACCCAACACTAAGAACAAAATTCCTTAAAATAACAAGAAGATATGGTAGACAGAGATCATATGCAGCATGCAAAGCTTAGGATATTACTCTCTAGTCCTTTACATAAGAGAAAGTTTGCAGTCTCAGCCCACCTTGGATGGTTTTGGCAACCAGCTTTACACAGGTGTAACTTGGCAGCATTTGATCTCAGATGCATTGAACACCTCTTGCTTTCTTCTCTTGCCCCTTCCCCTACCCACAGAAGTCAACCTGGCACTCACACTATGCAGCCTGGGGTGTAAAGAACTTAATACTCTACAGGGCAACCTATGCTACATTATACTATACTGTACTGTACTATACTATATACTATACGGCAACCCTGTATAATATGAAATGAGTGCCGATAGATAATTGCCCCCTGCCACAACTTCTCTTTCTTGTCCAGAAAATTCTGAGGAGGCAGTCTAAATGCCTCCTGCAATGGTTAGTTTTTATGGCAGTTTGACACAGACTAGAGTTACCTGGGAAGAGGGAACCTCAACTGAAGAATAGTCTCTGTTAGATTGGTCTGTGGGCATGTCCGTGGGAGGCATTTTCTTGGTTAATGATTGATGTAGGTGGGTCCAGCCCAGTGTGGGTGGTGTCACACCTTGGTCCTAGGCTGTGCAAGAAAGCAGGCTGAACAAGCCATGGAAGCAAGCCAGTAAGAAGCATCCTCACGGCCTCTGCTTCAGTTCCTGCCTCCAGTCCTGCCTCGGTGCCTTGGCTTTCCTTGATGATGGACTGAAACCTGTAAGCCAAACAAAGCCTTTCTTCTCCTACTTAGTTTTGGTTAGTGTTTTATGAAAGCAGCAAAAAGCAATATGGCATCTCCTTAACAGGTCCTGGGTAGGCTCAAGCGTCATTTGTTCAAAGTGGTGATTAACTTGTGAGCATAGTCACTTTCCCGCCAATTCCCCGCTATAGCTCCCTGAGAGCTTCTGCTGCACATTCTTCTGGGAAGCACGGGCTAAGACGGTTGGAATTAGGAGCAGCCTGACTGCTTAGGCCGGTCTCTAGAACTACTACACTTGCCAATCACTCCACAGTAGGTACAGTGTGATAACTCTGGTGCCGTGGAAGATGAAACACTACTCTCTGAACTGCTAAGACACCTACATGGTAAGAGGTATTAGTATACGTTTTCCACTACAACAGTTGTGTAGTTGGGTGACTCTGTTACCATTTTAAGAGCCGTGAAGAAAGTAAATAATAAACAGGTTGGCCAACAAACAATCAAAATAGGTTGCAAAAATCAAAAGGGTTGGAAGACAGCTACAAGGAAAACCCTAACTCCTGAAACCCCAGGGCTGACAGCCGTGAAAGCCAGATTCAGCACTGAAGAGGGCAGAGCTGTGTGGTGGTACTGTGTTCCCTAAAATATTGTGCACCCTAATAAACTTATCTGGGGTCACAGATGGAACAGCCACTAGATACAAAGGCTAGAAAATGGTGGCACTCACACCTTTAATCCTAGCATTCCAGAGGCAGAAATCCATATGTTCAAGGATACAGCCAGGCATTGTGACACACGCCTTTGATCCCAAGAAGTGAGCCTTTAATCCCAGGGAGTGATGGCAGATAGCAAAAAGGTATATAAGGAGTGAAGACCAGGAACTAGAAGCATTTGGCTGGTTAAGCATTTGGTTAGTTAAGCATTTAGGCTTTTGAGCAACAGTTCAGCTGAGATCCATTTGGATGAGGACACAGAAGCTTCCAGTCTGAGGAAACAGGATCAGCTGAGGAACTGGCGAGGTGAGGTGGCTGTTGCGTGTTCTGCTTCTCTGATCTTGCAGCATTCACCCCAATAACTGGCCTCAGGTTTGATTTTATTAATAAGAACTTTTAAGATTCCTGCTACAGAGCTGCAAAGAGGAGAGAACACAGAGCTTCACCAGGTTTGTGTCATCGGAGCCTACAGGAAAGAACAACATCTGGGACCAAGATGTTTATGGATGTAGGTGTAAGAATCTTGCATTTCCAGGCTCATTTGAAACACAGAGTGTACAGAATGAGTCTTTTTATCCTCCAAGAATAGAGGAGACCAATACACCCTTGCCTGAATACTGACAACTTTTTTTTCTTTTACTGTTTTTATCATCATCAGCTCAATAACTAGGGGTAAGCCGCAACAGAGCATGACTGAAAAAAATACTTCCTGTTTCTTTGAAATAATGTGCATATAAAAAGACACAGGAGCTGGCTAGTGAGTCAGAGAACATTCATGGGATGAGTCTGGGGAGCACTGCATCCAGAGAAGGTAGACTATGGAACGGATTATGATATGGGAGCACTATTTCATGACTTGGTGATTAATATCCTGGTAAGAACGCCTGGAGTTGGCCCTGCGACACTGCAGGGTGACTTTTGAATGATGACAGCCCATAAAAAACGAAGTGGGTAAATTAGTGTGTCTTTGGCAGAGGACTGAGGAAGGTGGGTATGTTAGAATAGATTTTCTGTGAGACTTAACAGCTGACTTGGTTTCTGGTAAGATCCAGATGGGGGCATTTGGTGGTTCCCACGTAAGAGTTCACTTAGTAACAATGTATTATTAGCATTGTCAAAATGCTGTCAGGTAGGAGTCTTCCATGGCCTGAGATCAGAGTGGGAGATTCTGCCATGGCTCCGGATCCTAGACTCAGTTGGGCTGATGAGACTCTAAAGGATAGAATTGGGGTGTGCATATTTAGTTATTAGAAGAAAGAGGCATGCCACAACCATAATAGGCAGCAAGGAGAAACAGCCCAGACCTTTGGCTTGCAGAGATCTGGAGGTATGTCTGACAAACCATGATGTTTTCTGGGAGAAAGAAAAATAGTGCCTGCAGTATTGTTTGATTTCCATAACAAAAAAAGGAAGGAAGGAAGAAAGAAAAAAGAAGATGAAAGAAAGAAAGAAAACTAGAGCTTGTGAGTAGATATTTGTAATATCAATGAAAAATAGTCTTTCACTCAGTGTCCAGATTTAAGTGAGAACCCATTGAATAAGGAGGAACACAATGCCACCCATGGTCAGTACCTGTAGTCAATATTCTATCTTAGTATCCCCACAGGGATCATGTAACCATTTGTCTGAGTTGCAATATACTCAGGAAAAGAGTATCTGTGCTGTTCTCAGTGCTGGCTAGGAATGAATTTCACACATTATTTGGTTATTTAATCCTTTACCACCAAGCTACATTACCATCCTCCAGGCCTTCTGGGAACATTGGGATGGGAGGTTTGAACTGACTCCATTACAAGGAGATTCACCTTGCCATCCAAATCTCCTGGCCAGAACGTCTAATGTTAGAGGCCCCAGAGGTAAAAATGGTTGATACCCACCAGGCTGGAACACCTAAGTGGTGGAAACATGCACTTCAGAGGGCTGAGGTGAGAGTGTGTCTGGCATGCCTGAACAATTCAGAGGAGGTGGACATGGCTGGAGCCAAGCAGGCTTGGCTGAAGAAAGTGGAAGATGAAATCAGAGCAGTGAGGGAGGGGGAAATGGAAGGAGACTTGAAGGTCTTGGTAATGATGTTGGCTCATCTTTAGGCAAAATGAGAAGCCATTGGCATGTTTTGGACACAAAAGTGAGTTGGCCTAATATTTTTACAAGATCATTTTAGCTCTTGTATTAGATAGACATAGACTCTTGAAGATGTTGGCTTTGGCCAGTATGGAGGCAATGATGCTGATTCCTGGATATAAAGTGAGCCACTGGCCTTACTAATGGACTTGATATGAGTTGTTAGAGAAGGAGGCTAAGTACATTTTATGGCCAGAGTAACTGGAAAGCTCCAGTTGCTTATTAATTGAGACGGGAACTACTATAGCAAGGGCAGGTTTAGAACCCCCGTTAGTGTAAAGAGTTACATTTAGTGTAAGAGTTATTTACTCATTCGTTCAATCTGTCAAACACTAAATGAGCACTATAAACCAGGTGCTGGGCTTGGCACTGGGAATTAAATGCAGAAGAAAAATAAACCACGACCTTCCCAGGCAGTCATAGTTTGGTCAATCAAAATCTTACAGTTCAGTGCAGTAAGGGTCATGGTGACTAGAGAGGAGGGCTTCTGGGGTCTAAGTGAAGAGGAAGGAAGAAGAAGAGGGGGAGGGGACAAAGGGAAGAGAGAGAACAAATTTTGCCCATTAAGCCTCTGCTCTCTAAGAGTTTCGCTCTTTAGTTTCATTGAGTTTTTCCGTACCTTTGTGAGAAGTGGTGACATTGACATTTTGAAGAAGCACATCTTGATCTCATAATATAAAGAGAAAACCCAGACTTATGTCAGAGCCAGTACAAATCTCTGTGATACAAGCAAGGCGAAGCCCTCAGAATCCTTTTTTTCCTTCACTTAAATTCAAACCTTAGTCTGCTCTACTTGGCAGTAAATCAAAGTGAGGTGGCTCTGCCTCTTTCTGCAGGGAAGGTTCTGCTCTGCTGATCGCCCTTCCCCAGGGGCCAAGGGCAGAAAAGGGAATCACACTCGCTGTGGCTTCGAAGCCTGAGACCCCACGACTCTCAGTCACAGTTACAATCTACAGCCCCGGTTACTATTTCGTCTTCTCGGGAGAAGGGCAGAAGCATGTGAGCAACACAGTGAATAATTTCTTCTGCCACTCAGAGGGAGGATTATCTCCCTTTTATGGGTGAGAGATTTAATAGCTCATCCCAGCTCAACTAAACAGCACAGCCGGATTCAGGTCTGCCTTTGGCGGCTCTCCCCAGGCAATCTCTGCAGGCTTGGCAAGGGAACCTGAAACCTAACAGGGAAATAGGTATGTGGCAGCTTAGAGGCACGGGGGTTCCCAGAGGAGCCGAGGGTGCCTGGAGAAATGAAACTGATGGGTTATGTGGCTGAACCAGTCACAGAACCATTAGACTTGCCAGAGTTCATCTCTTTCTGAGTCAAGAAAGCAAACTCGTCTGGAGAAGGGATGCCCAGATTCCTGACTCTGCTGAGACGCCTCCCTTGGGATTCTGCCTAAGTTTCAATCTGTTATTTTCTAAAATAATAATGTTAAAAGTATTACATTAAGCCAGGCAGTGGTGGTGCATGCCTTTAAGGCCAGCACCTGGGAGGCAGAAGCAGGTGTATCTCTGAATTTGAGGCTAGCCTTGTCTACAGAGTGAGAGCTCCAGGACAGCCAGGGCTATATAGAGAAACCCTGTCTCGAAAAATGAAAACAGAGAACAAATAAGCCAAAGTATTAAACTGTTTCCTTATCATAAAGCAACACACTTTTATGAAAACTACAAAACAAACATTTATAGAGAAGAATTAAAAATTTACACATAAGATTTTGAACCCCATAATGAACTTACTGGTGTACACCCTTCTAGATGTTTAGAATTTATCTGCTGCAAACACAGCATGATGCCTTATTCTCCTCTTTTTCCTATGGTTCGAGTTTTGGATTACAGAAGAAAGTGTTGGCCAAGGCAAGTCTAGGAAGTAAACCATCACGAGAGTCCTCCCTCCCTCCCTTCTTCCCTCCCTCCTTTCTTCCTTCCTTCTCCTTTTCCTCTCTCTCCCTCTCTTTCTTCCATTTTCTTTCTTTCTTGTATGGTACAGGGTGCCATGTAGCCCAGGCTGAACATAAACTCCATACGTAGCTAAGGATAACCTTGAACTTGTTTCAAATCCTCCTGCCTCCTCTTCCTGAATGCTAGGATTACAGATGTGTGCTGTGGGATGTCTTTCTGTGTGCTGTGAATATGTGTGGCTCTCATTGGATAATAAATAAAGCTGTTTTGGCCTATGGCAAGAAAGCTTACAGCCAGGTGGGAAATACAAACAGAGATACAGAGAGTCAAGAGGGAAACATGAGCCCGCCTCCGAAGGAACAACAAGATGCCAGCAGACTGGTAATGCCACAGCCACATGGCAACATATAGATTAATAAGAATGAGTTAATTTAAGATGAAAGAGCTAGCTAACAAGAAGCTGAAGCCATAGGCCATACAGTTTGTAATGAATATAAGCCTCTGAGTGATTATTTTATAAATGGCTGCGGGACTGTGGATAAGACCACAGGGGCCTGACGTGGGCAGGACAGGACCAGAGAAACTTTTCACTACAGATGTGAGCTACCATACTCAGTTGCTTTCCACTTTATTCTTTTGTCTTACATTCCTAAAGGGTCCAATTTAGCCCCAACAGGTATCTTGGAAGTCTAGAATGCAGGCTATGAGCTTGCCAAAAGGTTGGAAGATGATTGATTATAAAGAGAGAGATAGGATCTCCAAGTCTGTGGACTCTGATTCAAAACTCAGGCTTTTGAATCCATGGAAAGGTTTTAGCCATCCTCTGGCCTCCCTGTGTGTTCTCAATGCACTAATGCACAAGCAAACTTGGTCTGCGAAGGGTCAGGCAGTAAATATTCCAGACTGTGAATGGATGGGCAACATCCCCTGCAAGTGCCTCCCTCGGTTAGTGTTGAGCAAAGCAGCCACAGACACTACACAGGTCAACAGGCCTGGCTGTGTCCCGCAGAAGCGTATTCGGGAAACAATGGATGACTCCGCCCAGCTCTGCATTTGCTAGTGGACAATACAAGTAGGAATAAGTTGTAGCCTCCCACTTCCTTGCTGAAGATGACAGGACCTCTCTCCTCATATGCACACACACACAACACACACACACACACACACACACGCACGCACGCACGCACGCACGCACGCGCGCGCACGCACTCATACATCTGATATGATGCTATTAACTCAGATTTTAAGGCTGCTTTAAAACATGCATATCAAAATTTACTCTTTTGGCCATTTTAAGTGTCCAGTACAGTAGTAGATGGTCCACCCATATGGTGTAACCATGATCACACCAGGTCTAGTACTTCCTTTATCTTGGAAAACTGAAGCCTTGTAACCAGTAAACAATCACCTCCCTACCTTTTCAGCAAACACCATCCCCCCTTTTCACCTCTTTGGATATTCCTGCAAATGTACCCCACGGCTTCTTTTATTTGCATAATGTTGTGCAAATCCATCTATGTTATAGCACATGTCACGCTACTAATTAGACATGCCCTAGAACTTAATGTTTCTGTGTATTTCTCTATGTCTAAAAAATGTTTGGTCAAGCCGGACATGTTAATGCACACATGGAGTCCTAGCACTTGAGAGGTGAAGGCTGAAAGATGAGGAGTTCAAAGTCATCCTCAACTGCATAGTAGATTCCAGGCCAGCCTGGGCTATATTAACCCCTGTCCCACTTCTCTCTTATTCTGGTAAATACTATTTGTAAACAGTGTGAACATTACATTGAAATGGACCAATCACTAGAGACTAAGCAAACTCCTCTCACTGTGAAGAGGACTGGGTACTTCCTTAATCATAATGGGCTCAGGACCAATGTACTACTAGCAAGAGCTCTGAGAGTTTGGTCCTGGCTGCCCCAAAGAGATGCCCCTGTAGAAGAGCTCCAAAGGGAGCCAGTAAAACCCACTTGGGAAGTGTAATTGCAGCACAAACAAAACAAGAGCAGGCTACTCTGTAACCTACAGGGCCAGGGGGAGAACCCAGGAACTCTGTTACAATCAAGTATTTTGGCTCTTGTTCTCTCTCTCTCTCTCTCTCTCTCTCTCTCTCTCTCTCTCTCTCTCTCTCTCTCTCCCTCTCCCTCTCTCCCTCTCTCCCTCCCTCCCTCTCTCCCTCCCTCCTGATATCCTGATAAATTTGACAGGCCAAATCAGCACACCAGCCATGTAGACAGTTCATATTTATAAACATTCCTCTTTGCTGGGCGTTTAGGTAATTCCCAATGTTTTGCTGTTTGAAACAATGCTTCTGTAAGCATCTTCGCACACAATTCTCTTCTATATGTCCAACCACATCCTTAAGACAGCTGACATTTCCTGTATTCTCACCAGGAATTTACTGCCACTGTGGAATGTTTGACACTTTTGCTGTTAAGGAGCTTGAGGATCAAAGATGACTCTTCTTCTAATTCTTAAATCTGTGTGTGTGATGTCTGTGGGTGGGTGTAGAGGCCAGAAGACAGCCTTGGGTGTCATTCCTTAGGTGCCATCCACATGTTTTCAATGTGTTTTGCATACATTTATGTCTGTGCACCACGTGCATGCCTAGAGCCTGTGGAAGCCAGAAGACAGCATCAGATCCCCTGGAACAGAAGTTGTTTATAGATAGTTGTGAACCACCAGGTCCTCTGGAAGAACAGTGTTCTGAGCCATCTCTCACCTCATCTTGTTTTTTAAAACAAGATCTACGGTGGTTTGAATGAGAATGGCACCCATAGGCTCTTGCATTTAAATACTTGGTGCCTAGTTGGTGGAACTGTTTGGAGAGGATTAGGAGGCGTGGCCTTATTGGAGGAGATATGTCACTGAAGATTGGTTTGAGGTTTTAAAAGAATCATAAAATCCTCGGTGTACTCTCTGTTTCCTGTTTGTGGATTAGGGTCGCGAGTCAGCAGCTGCCCCAGCACCAACCCTGCCTGCTGCCATGCTCCTCGCTACTATAACCATGCACTCCCATCCCTCTAGAACTATAAGCCCCCCACAACCCTTCCTTCTGTAAGTAGTCTTAGTCATGGTGTTTTATCATATCAATAGAAAGGCAACCAAAATAGTGTCTTTCATTGGTGTGGTGTTCACCAATTAGGAGAGGCTCTCTGACCAGTGAATACCAGGGGCCTGCCTATCTCTGCCTCTCCAGTGTTGGAATTATAAGCATGAGCTGAGGCACCACGGCCTTTACATCCTTATGTTTGTATGAAAGCAATTCACCTACTGAGCTCTCTCTCCTGCCTGATTCCTCTGCTTAAACTGTTGGTGAACTGCACTAAGGGGAACTGGTGAGCACTGGACAAGAATTGAAGCCTTTTGTCTGTGTTTTTTTCTCAGAGTAAGCATTAAGCATAAGATTGGGTCAAGACAACCAGACAGGACAAGGACAAGACTGACCAGAATAAAGAGCCTTGGTTGTGAAGTAAAACTGGGGAGCTGATCCAGCTCACTGCGGTTGGCACTGAGGGTGAGGGCGAAGGCGGAGTGGTGTCTCCTGATGAGTGTACACAAACTACAGCCTGACACTTCACCTTCTGGATCTATCTGTCATGTATCTGTCACCTCTACAGAAGCCTTCAAGAAAAAAAAAAAACTAACTATATAATAATGGCACATACTGTGTGCCTTGCTATAATAGATTTAAATAAATAAACACTCATATCAACTTTTCCTTCATTTCCTGGTGATATGGAAAGCTATGACTCCTGGGCCCTTGTAAGTAGGCAGAGCCTGGTGACTGGATCTAGTCAATAGACAAGGAACAGAAATACTATTCTGTCTTTCTGGGATGTTGGAAAACTCAAGATTGGCCCTTCTGCCTTCTTCCCCTCTTCCCACTGTCTCAGTGTCTTTGAAGGCTATATGTTGTGGTGGTGATATTGTGAGCCAGCACATCCTTATACTGTGAGTGGTGTTGGGTAGCACTGTATTCCAGTTAGACTAAGATTGTGATGAGAGACGAATATTCCCTATTTTAAGTTCTTAGTTTTTCGTTATGGATGTCTTAGTTAGGGTTTTTATTGCTGTGAAGAGACACCATGACCACAGCAACTCTTATAAAGAAAACATTTAATTGGGGTGGCTCACTTACAGTTTCAGAGGTTCAATCCCTTATCAACATGGTGGGGAGGCAGACTTGGTGCTGGAGCTGAGAGTGCTACATCTTGCAGGCAACAGGAAGTTGACTGTCATACTGAGGGAAGCTTGAACAAAAGAGACCTCAAAGGCCATCCCTACAGTGACACACTTTCTCTGACAAGGTCATACATCCTAATAGTGCCACTCTCTTTGGGGGCCATCTTCTTTCAAACCACCCCAGTGGATAATTCTTTTCTATATGATACACTAGCCTTGTGCAAGAATTGGAATTTAGCCTCTAATTGCCCTAAGTCATTCAGATTTCTGTGCTGCGATTGACAGAGCTCATTGGCTGTGAGCCTAGGATCCCTGACCTTGGATCTGAGAGTGCAGCTAGTCCCTGTGCTCATTAGATCAAGGAAATGAACACAAAGGCTTTTGAGAATGCCTCCATCTCATCAGAAGAAGAAGTTACGAGAGAGAGAGAGAGAGAGAGAGAGAGAGAGAGAGAGAGAGAGAGAGAGAGAGAGAGAGAGTGAATTCATAGGTGGAGACTTCAGACTCATTCTTGAGTGGCTAAGGCAAAGAGAAGACCACCGAGGTGAGACTAAGAACTGGTCACATCCTTCTTACCACTGAAAGTCAATTCATTCTGCCTTCTGGGTGACAGTGAAACTTCTTTAATTTGTTCTCTGTTTCTACTGGTGGTTTGTGGGCAGGCAAGGCATTAAGAGGTCACTGTCATCTTACTGGGAAAACATTTATTTGATGCAGAATCAGTGACAGCTCATTAATGCTGCAATGAGTCACTGTGTCTTCATGCTTTGCAGTCATAGCATCAAATGATCCTTCCCATGTCAGCTCTGAGTGGGCCTGGAGATGGGTTCCAACACTCTCTGAAGTCCCGGGATCTCTAAGATTTTTGAAGGCTAGCTACACTGCTAGGTTTTTATTTCTGTTGGATCTCCCAAATATTAGAAGAGGAAGAGTACTGTTGACATGCTCCCCATGATTTCTACTTTATATTGAGGCTTGAACTCAAAACTGAGAAACTAAAGAACAGAAGTACAGAGCTGGGTGTGGTGTACACACTTGTGTTCCCAGCATGTGGGTCATGGAGGCAGAAAGATAAAGAGTTGAGGTCATCTTTAGCTACATAGAGAGCTTGAGGCCAGCCTGGGTTATATGAAACTGTGTCTGAAAAAGAAGATGAAGACAAAGGAGGAAGAGGAAGAAGGAGAAAAGGAGGAGGAGAAGAAGAATTCTCAATGGAAAATATAAGAAATAAGAAATACTGTTCTTTAGAGGCTCCATTTATTAATAGGGAGCATGCATCTTCCTTATAGGGTTGACACAAGGATTATATGATATATACCTAAGGTGTCTCACAGGATTGGTATGGTGATATTGTGTTCCCCAAAATATTGTGCACCCTAATAAACTTATCTGGGGTCAGAGAAAAGAACAGCCACTAGATATAGAGGCCAGAAAATGGTGGCACACACGCCTTTAATCCTATCACTTGGGAGGCAGAGATTCATCCGGATCTCTGTGAGTTTAAAGTCACACTGGAAATAGCCAGGCATGGTAACTCATGCCTTTAATCCCAAGAAGTGAGCCTTTAATCCCAGGAAGGGATGGCAGAAAGCAGAAAGGTATATAAGGCGTGAGGACCAGGAACTAGAGCTGGTTAAGCTTTTAGGCTTTTGAGCAACAGTTCAGCTGAGATTCATTCTGGATGAGGACTCAGAGGCTTCCAGTCTGAGGAAACAGAATCAGCTAAGGAACTGGCAAGGTGAGGTGACTGTGGCTTGTTCTGCTTCTCTGATCTTCCAGTCATTCATCCCAATACCTGGCTCTGGGTTTGTTTTCATTAATAAGACCCTTTAAGATTCGTGCTACAGATTGGGACTGGAACATTAATTCTAGCTCCCTCTATCCCATTCCAAACACCATCGTTTCTTCTTTGGCTCCTAAAATGGATTTGTGGGACATGAAGATGCTGCAGCTCCAGGCAATGAGGTGACTAAGTACAAAAGAGTCACACAAGCCATTAGCAGGAGTTCTAGGACAGGACAAATCAATCATGGGTCAGTTTGTGTAGCTCACTCTTAGTCTCTGAACTGAAGTCTTTTTGGTTTAAGAAAGAGACACAATAGAAGCTAGTTAAGAAAAATCTGTTGGCAAAAGGAAGATGATTCTATCAAACCCAGCTTCAGAAACAAAATGGAGCCATGCTGTGTGCATCTGTAGGTAGAGGGCACAGCCTTACCCTCACAGATTTCTAGCGTAACCCTGAAGAAACACAACACAAACTGTCTCTTAGGCATGTTTCTCTGGGTCTGCTCACTAATTCTCACTAAGCCCTGGCCTCCTTGTCAGATGGTTAGCTAAGTGGAGTCTCTCTAACCTCTCTCCAACTTTAGCTTCTAAGCTTCCTCGAAGTGCCCGATTTTATCTGCATTCTCCAATGTAAAATCTTGTTAGTAGAATAGGATTGGTCTAGTTCTCTCTATCAGGGAAGACCTCTCCCTAGGACACAGCATAAGCTTCTGCCTGCCTTAGGCGCCCATGCTCATGTAGTCTCCAACCTTACATGACAGTAGGGAAGGGGTGGGGGCTTGGAGAAAGCCAGGTGGCTGCATGCTGCTTGGTGCATAGCTCCTGGAGCTGGAGCCGCAGCCGCAGATGGATAGTTTGGGGTACAAGTGGTTTTGGATGTGGTAGATGTGCTGTGGTTGGTGTGTTTTGTAGATACTTGCTGCATTTTTCCTTGTCCAATTTAGAAACAGCCTTGTCCAAACTGAATTCTTTATATCTGACGGCATGAGACTCAGATAAGTTTCATACTACGCCCAGAGTAATTTTCAGTGGTAGAGCAGGAATTAACATTTGAGTCAGTGGGCTTTTCTTTTCTTTTCTTCTGTCTGTCTGTCTGTCTGTCTGTCTGTCTCTCTCTCTCTCCGCCCCCTCTCCTCTCTCCTCTCTCCTCTCTCTCTCTGTATGTGTGTGTGCGTGTGTTTGTCTTTCTCTTTTTGTTTTATTTTGTTTGAGACAGGGTTTCTCTGTGTAGCCCTGGCTGTTGTTGAACTTGCTCTGTAGACCAGGCTGGCTTTGAACTCACAGAAATCCTCCTGCCTCTGCTTCTCTAGTGCTGAGATTAAAGGCATGAGCCACTACCCCCCAGCCAGTGGGATTTTTCTAATATATCATTGTGCTGGTTAGTTTTATGGTTGCCTGATACAAACTAGACTCATTTGGGCAGGAGGAACCTCAATTGAGAAAATCACCTCCTCAGACTGGCCTGAAGACAAACCTTTGAGGCATTTTCTTGATTAATGATTAATGTGAGAGGACCTAGATCACTGTGGGAGGTGCCATACCCATGCAGGTGGTCCTGGATGCTGTAAGAAAACAGGCTGAGAGAGCCAGGAGGAGCAAGCCAGTAAGAAGCACTCCTCCATGGCTTCAGTTCCTGCCTCTAGGTTCTTGCCTTGAGTTCCTGCTCTGACTTCTCTGGATGATGGACCTGAGAGTTGTAAGCTGAAATAAACCCTTTCTTCCCCAAGTTTCTTTGGGTCAGTGTTTTATCACAGTAGAAACCTAACTAAGAAATTATACATAAAGCTTAAAGCATATTTCTAGGCAGTACTCTGGCCACTTCCTACCCACTGGTCTCTTGTCTTGTACTGAATATTATTCATTAAAAATTACAAATAATTGAGTGAGAGGAACTGTTCTAGAGAGTGAAATAAACAAACCTCACGTTTTGCCTCCACAGACTGCATGCCGGAGAAGGAAAGCAGTCAATAAATAATTATGGAAAGCAAGTAAATTATATTGCATGTTATAAAGGTCACAAATGCTATGGGAAAATAAAGAAGGGGGGTTAGGAGTGCCGGGGAAGTCAGGATTTAAACTGGCAGCTCAGTGCTGATCTCAGCATGATGGGGAGAGATGGCAGTTCCACCCCCATTCTGCAAGTGTCAGGAGGTAACTGTGTGTGTTTCTTCTTCTTCTTCCCTTTGTCCAATGCATGGCTAGGATGAGTTTGGAATAACCACTAGTTGAACTGAATCCTTTTGCTAACATCCTGGAATTTTTATTCTGTTTCTAGTTCCTTCCTGTGTTATCTCCCTTCAGCAACATGCTTCATGAAACCCCCACACCATCTGAGTCACTGTAGACATTTGCTTTTTCAACATGCCTTGGGATATTAGGCCTCATGTGACACCCCAAAGCAGTATTACCACAAAGTTGCGGGGAGAAATTGAAGCAACACAGGAACAATAATGCAAGTGTTCAATAGCACAACCTGAGGTTTCATCAGCCCCAGTCCACTGGAGGCATTGTAACAGTGGGGAGGCGCCTTGTCAGCGCTGTTCGGGTAAATATTTAATAACCAGCTCTCCAGAGCACGGAGATGAGGAATTGTAGGCTTTCCCATTTCTGGGCTAGAAATACTCTGTGGATGATTTTGCGATGTAATAGCACTGAGTGTAGACTTGGAGTGCAGTAGCACAGAGCTGCATTTCCGTCCCATGGCTATATAGGTGTGAGGGGCTTCAGAAGCACATGGGGTAGCAAAATAGACTAGCTGGAGAGATGGCACAGTGTTTAAGGGGATCTGATGCCCTCTTCTGGCCTCTGGGGACACCTGCGCACACATGATGCATATACTGACACGTACACACACAAACACAGAAAGAAAAAAAAATAATTTAAAAATGATTAGGAAGTGATGGATGTTAATATAATTAAGTTTAGGTGACTCTTCATAACATTCATGTTTAACAGTTTGCACAAGTTCTGAACACGTCCCCATTGCCACTTGTGGTGGCACCAGCACGTCACTGCTCCAGGTGCCTTCTCAGCTGTGCCGTTTTTAATACAAGGCTGAGCTTTTACCATGAACCCTGGACTTCAACTATGAAGACAGCTTTATCACCCCCATGCCACCTCCTTGCTCACACCTTCCCATAGCTATCTTAGGGCATTGACAGGCAGCTTCTCTAGCTTCCATGGTAAGTGAGGGTTGTAAGCATTCTGTAAAAAATGTCTTCTGAGCTGGAGCCACCGGCACTACATAAATGCTTCTTCTTTTCTTCTCACCTTGGCTTAGGCTGTGCCCTGTGTTCTCACACCACTGCATGCCGTGTGGGTGCTCTAGGCTGTGGGATTGCAGCTGGTCAATGAGCTGGAGTGTGGCAGTCCCTCTCCTGCTTTTGTGGCTGGGGGTAGGTCCAGCACTCAGATGCCTGTTCTCTCATTGGGTCCCCAGAGTAACCCTGCTGGGTTGATATTTCAACATTACAGAGGAGGAAACTGTGGCCTAGAGAGAAGTCACTTGCCCACAGTCCAAACTACCTTTGATGGTACCATGGTCTTTGATGGCTAGCATGCAGGCTCGGCATGTACTACCCTTTGGTGGGCTGCCGTTGCTGTAGACTGAATCTTCTCATCTCAGAAAGGATTCGGTGGTCTATTCTGGGAAAACTCAATCACAAAATCTCAGCACTGTGATAAAGGCAGTGCTGGAGCTGGGGCCAGCTGAGCCGAGCCAGCACATCACTCTTGAAGAAGCCACACCTGGATATGGGTTCATTTGTTCCTGGTATGGATTCTTCCACTTCATTCCCTTGTACCCATCTCTACCTACTGGAGCTTCGTTCCTGGATCCTGAAGGGAAAAGGCCATTAGGAGGCCAGCTCAGTCCTTCACGCACAGACTGAAAACAACCACAGGCAGATGACCCCAGGGATATTGCAACCGAGCAGCAGATGTGTCCCTGGAAAATTCCTTGAAGGGAAGCCAGTTGGCTGTGGAGCAGATGCCCAGGGTCAGGCAGAGGGGTCAGGAAGAGGGTGGGAGAGAATGCAAGTTTGCAGGACCAGGGGGATCTGTATGCCAGAACACCAGGATTCAAGTGTAAACACGCTTTCCTTTGTAGCACTGTGGACTTGAGCAAGCCGCTGGGCCTTCGAGGCATTTCCTCCTCTTAGAAAGGGGAAGAGAGGAAGAAAGAATGATAGTGGCTATCTATGTGCTAGACAGTCACTCATGCGTACTTAACATATCTGTGAGGTACTTCCTGTGAAAGACTGAACCCAGTGTGAGGACACTGTCATCAATATGCAATAAATGGCAGATGTTGTTATAGTAATCCTCTTAATAATTGCATGATTAATAAAAACAACAGAAACAGTAATCATTTCTGGCATCTTCTGAGCACTTTCTAGAAGCCAGACATTGCTCTAAGTGCTTCTAGGGGAATTACTTACTTAATTTTTCTACCTATCCCATGAGGTTGGTCTATTTTTAACCTCATTTGATGAGTTAAAAAATTGAAGCCAATTAAATATACAGTCCAAGGACACACAGCTAGAAAGTGACACAGGTCTACCAGTTTTGTCCACTTTAGAAGAAGATAGAAAAGAGAGAAGCTGAGCAGTGTATGTCCAGGGTGTGAGAGAAGATGAGCAGTGTGCCCAGGGTATGAGTAGGCAGAGCCCTCCCCTGGGTTTGGTAACAGATGAAATGATACCAGGCCTGAGAAGCAGGCTTCTGAGCTATTGTTTGGAGGCTCTGGCCAGGAGATGAAGAAGCCTTGTGTGTTTCCTATGGTTTAGATGCACCAGCTGGCTTAAGGCCTGGAGTCTTTTGGGAAGCCTTGTCTGGACTTAGCTTGTCATCTGAGTGGGCGTTGGAGACTAGTTTCGTGTGAAGATCCTGGACTCATCACTGGACCGGGACTGTGCAGGAGCCATGCTTCCTGGAGGCTTGTGAGGCCTCCAGCTGGCAGCTGGCCACCATCATGTGCAGCTGGGTTACTAGCGGTCACCCTTCCAGGCATACTGTGTCTTCAGTGGCTGAGTCTTGTCTGGCATCTGGAACAGCAGGCAGCCAGACATGGGAGGGGAGGCCTATGGCCTCTGATGAGGGGAATAATCTAAACACTGGGGAGCTGCTTTTTGCTCCCTTGCCTAGTACTTCCAACATATCCCCTCTTCCACGTGGCTCCTCGAGAACTGCATCCCTAGAAATCCCTGGGGATGTGCTTTCTTCCCACGTATGGCTGGTCTTTTGGGAGGTCATAAAGAGCCCTGCAACCTAGGTGTCTTTGAAGGCAAGTCACTGTCATATGCCTTTGGAACTGTCTCCATCATCTGGGGAGTCCTGCTGGTAGGGGCAGCTCACAGAGCCTCTCTTCCTGCGCCAGCACGGGCAGGGCCAGGGAAGGTGTTGGTATTGTCCTGTTTCCTGGGGGAAGACCATGTTCAGGTTTTGGGATAGAAGTTGGGTGTTAATGCAAAGTGGTGATAACAGAAGCTCACAGTTAGTGTGTGAGTGTGTGTGTGTGTGTGTGTGTGTGTGTGTGTGTGTGTGTTTACATGCAGACACACTGTGTATATGTGTGTGCACGTGAATGTCTGGGGCCAGCCTACAGGGAAGGAATTTCAGAGAAAGGACCAGAGGCAATCTGGTCTGAGAAGGCACCCAAGGCCCAGATTGTCTCTCCTGCTGGTGTGGCAGAAGGAGGTAGACTTCAGTCCAGATGGATGTGGCCTTGCCTCCTTACTCCCTCCCATTCTGACTCTGTGGATAGTGCTGACATCTGACCATCTTATCGGACTCTTCCTGTGAGGCTCACACCCGTCTAGGGAGAGCAGCACTTCCCACACGTGACATGGTGAGGGTGAGCACTAAGCTTTAGTTAGCTTGCAGCCTGCTGGGACTAACTGATCCTTTTACTCCCGTGATCAGCCTGAAGGCAAAGATCTGAACAAGAACTGTTTTCTTAGGAAGACCACACAAGTCCAGTAAAAGATGACATTCATCCATTTCAGATGACTTTGGCCTTACTTGTGAAATATTAACCTTGACATTATCATGGTACAGTACATTCTCCTCTGAAGGCCGATTTTCACTACAAAGGTACTCTGAGTCAATCCAAGTGGAATAAACTCCCCTGCCCCCAACTCTGTTTGTGACTTCCGGATGGATCTTCCTTGAAAGGAGTTGGGGCAGATGAAGAATTTCAGTTCCTTTAACCATCAATATTCGTTTTCTCTAGCCCTTCACAAGGTCCTATTATTAGAGAACTATTCCAACATGCAATATGTGAAATCCTTAGAACACATTACTGAAGTTCAGTCTCCCCCCCCCCCCCCACTTCCTCTTAATCCCCAGATGTAGGTACTGAATCTACAGTCAGAGAGGGACAAGAAGAACCTCTGTGTTCTCTCTGTGCTTCTACATCTTTTTTAAAAGTTTTTTCCTCCTCTGTGTCCTGTCTGGCTGCAGCCCCAGCTCTTAGTCTTCCCTCTCGATGGGAGGTCACGAGCCACCAATGACCAGTCAAGTGAGGAAGTGTTCAGTCGATGTCGATGTCCAGCTGCAGCTGGCGCAGAGTTCAGGGGTGGCTCTCCTTCCTGAAGCTGACAGTGGTTGGAGAGGAGCAAATACCATGCATGTCTGGGTCCCATCAAGCCCCTGCCATCGCAGAAGACTAGGGGGAGGGACTTGTGCTACTGGTCCCCCAACACCTGCCTGTGTCTCTTCCTGTCCTCTGACTCCTAGCCATGTCATCCCCTGCTGCACAGCTGGGGACCTGGGGCAAGCCTTATCCTAGAGCACCTGTGGTCCTTAGAGCCTGCCAGCATCAGCATACCCTCACCTCAACTTCCACTCCAGCCCACCACCTGCCTGGACCTTCTGATGCCTGTGTAGCCCTCTAGTCTTGCATTGCTCTCCATGGCTACTATCCTGGCCTTGTGATTCCTTTACAGAGTGTGGTGGACACTCTGCCCCTGCCTGGCCTCCAGGGAATCCTTGAAGCATTTTTAGAAAAGAAAAAAAAAATCTGTTTGTGTTGTGCTTTGCCTTGGTCAACAGGTTGCTTTCTCCTTCTCCCTCTATTTTTTTTTTCAATAACAAGTGTTATATTATTAAAATTTACTAGATTCTACAAAGTAAACAATCTGATATTTCACTAAAAAATATTTGGTTCTCGTGTTTAAAAAATATATAACAGGGGTCTGGAGAAATGGCTCAGTGGTTAAGAGCACTGACTATTCTTCCAGAAGACCTGGGTTCAAGTCCCAGGACCCACATAAAAGCTCACAATTGCCTATAATGTCAAGATCTGATGCCCTCACACAGACATATGTGCAGGCAAAACACCAATGCAAATAAAATAAAAATAAACAAGCTATTAAATATCTATATATAACAGACTGGTCTATCTTAAAATCTGTATTCTATTTTCTATTTTTAAAGTAGTTACACTTTTTTTTTTTTTACAATTTAAATTTACAAAAATATATACAACCTCCCAATCCAAATCCTCAAGCATGAGCTTCAACTTTTATCAACAAAATGTACCATCTTTATTTGGTACGAAAAAATGATATGAACTAAGCTGAAGAGATTCATTTTGACTCGTGCTTGTGCTTAATTCTTGGCTACCAGATAATTAATCCCCAAATCCACTCAAATAATTATTTTTCCTTCAGCATGACAAAATCTATGGTCGACTATGAAGAGAGTTGCCTTTTGATGACAGCTGTTAAAATTCATGAAGTTCCTAAAGGTCTAGTTTCAGGCTTTAAAAGACAAAATTGAGGGCCAAGGGCTCAACTTAGTGGGTAGAAGTGTTGCTGGGCAAATGTGAGGACCCAAGTTCAAATCCCAGGAACCCATGTAAAAGCTGGATGTGTGCTGTAAGTGCCTGCCATCACACCACTTCTGTGAAGAGGTGGGAGGCTGAGACAGGAGGATCTCTGGAACTTCACTGGCCAGCTATACTGGCGTTCATGGCAGAAGACCAAAAAAGAGACCCTGCCTCAAGGAAAATAGAAGGGCAGATTGTCCTCTGACCTTTACATGTGGAGTTAGAGCAAATCAAGCTGCTGCCTGCCCTGCGGTCACTCCAACCCAAAGCCACTAGCCAGACGGCAGTCACTCAGTGAGCTCTGACATCAGATGCAAGCCCCTTAGATGCTCACGGTCTAGAGAAGGAAGAACCAAGGAATGCCGTGAGCTGTGATGAGGAGACCAATAGGTGACCCTGTCAGCAGCTGAGGTGAGGAAGGACACAGGCTTAAACCGGGAAGGAGGCAACAATCATGGGTGAGATACCAGAGGGGGCTGACATTGGAGGGAAGTGAAGAGCAGGTAGCAGTGGGGTTTCTTGCTGGAAGAACTAGGTCACCATCACTGCTTCTGCTAATGCTTTCTGCTCCCTCACTTCTTCCTGGAAACATTGGGATGATAGGTAATTTTGTTCTTTAAGAGTCTAGTCATCCAAGACTAGATGTGGTGGTGCACACCTGTGATCTTAGCACATGGGATGCTGAGGCAGGAGGAAGCTGGGTTTAAGGTCATCCTGGGCGACACAGTGGGAAGCTGCGCCAAAGCCAGACAAAACAAAACACAGAACTGTGCAAGGTCTCAGCTGTCATTCCAGCACCCAGGTGGCCGAGGCAGGAGTATTGCTCTGAGTTTTATGCCAGTCTGGGCTACATCGTGAGTTCCAAGCTCAGCCTGGACTACAGAGTGAGACCCTGAAACAAAGACAAAATGAAAAAACAAATAAATAAAAAAACAAAACTCCCCCCACACAAAGCTACCCAAACAAAAATACAGACATTAATTTAACTTATACTCTTTACCCAGCTCAGAGAATTCTCTGTCTCCTAGGCCTATTTAACCCATGAGAAAGGCTTCCCTTGCTGCTAAGGACTCCATTCAATAGATACTAGGATTGATTTGGAGGTTAATGACACCAAGAAGGGGTTCCACAAAGCCCACTCTGGCAATGGTGGCCATGGGGTACACATTCCTAGAGGTACCAGAGACAGAGGCATTAGGGATGACCACCAGACCCTATGTCCATCCATAGAACTAGTGACTTTGCCTGTCTGTGCAGACACTGTATCTCCCCCAGGCATCTCGGCAGTGTGACTGACTAAATCTTATTCCTGGAGGCATAACCTTAACTCTCTTGGCCATTTTACAACTTTTCAACTATCCTTTAATAAATCTCTCTTCTATGTACTAGGTCAAGTGTTTCTGTTTGTCACTAAATCGGTGACTGACAGATGACTTCTCCCTGGTAATTTCCATTTTAAATAGGTAACCGGCCACCTGAGAGCAAAGAAAATACAATGGTTATGTGGAATTATTACAAACATATAAGAAGGCTTTAATTTGTAGAAGGTACTTTTTGCTCACTCACTTCGTATTCACGTAACCTCAATATTACCAATGAAGAAACAGAAGCTGAAGTGTCCCAAGGTCGCAAAGCTAGTAATGGTGGAGTGGCTACTTCAATCCTAGCAAATGTGATGCTCATAAAAACTACGCCTGCCCTGGTATTATCACTGTTTGTACAGCCTTGGAGTTTATCACATACCACACCTGTTTTCTCTGGATCATCCTCAACACATAGAGCGTGATTAATTCTTACAGGAGAATGCAGAGTAACTTCTGGACAGACTTTGTTGTTGTTGCTGTTCTTTTGAGACAGGGTTTTACTATACAGCCTGGGCTGGCCTCCTCAGTCTTGTTACGTAATCCAATCTGCCCTTAAACTCAAGGTCTTCCTGCTTCAGCCTCCTAAGAGGTTGGATTACAGGTGTACACCACCACGCCTGTCTCTGAACTGATCTTAAAAATCAAATGGAACAAGAAGACATCCTTGAAGTCATTCCATTATGAGGCAGCTGCCAGTAATACTGGTTGGGATGGGTCCTGGTAGAAACAATAAAAACAACAATTAGCAGTGCTTTAAATCTTGTAGATGTTTTCTATGCCATCTGCCGGGAAAACAGGAAGTAGGGACAGGCTCAAGTCTGGCTAAAGGATCCGAACCTCCACAGACTCAGCATTCTGTCTCTCTACTCTGCAGCCACAGTGTGACCCTTGACAGCTTCAGGCATTGTAGCCTCTCTAGTCTCCTAGGAGTGGGAAGTTGGATGCTTAACCTTATCCAGAAGCCTCTTACTCTTACAGGTCTCCCTGGATGTTACCATGTAATGGATCCTTTCCCAAGTCAGTCGCTGGCGAACAGGGATGCGATCCACATGCCCAGTTTACACAGTTCATCTGCTGAGGAAGGATGGGCCCTGCCACCTCACCTGCCTGCCTCACAGCTGCGCAATGTCAGGACTCTGCATCAAGAAGGCAGCAGGTGATAGTGGCTATTGGTTATGTAACAGAGGAAGGTCTGTCAGTAACTGAGAGGCGTTTGCAAAGAATACTGTGTATACAGTGGAAAAATGGGGCTTCTGCTCCAGATGATTTATTTCCTCAATAAATTATTTTTTTTAGGTAGTGTTGAGTACTCCACACTCATTTCCGGCAAGCCACTGAAGCTCTCTGGACTCTGACTTCTGAATCTCTGAGGTGAAATGACCATAATAGATCATTTTGAGGCCTGGATTAGCTACTTTGCTGATTTCTGTGATCAAACACCTGACAAGAAGCAACTTAAGGGCTGCAGCATAGTTCAGTGGTTAAGAACATTTGCTGCTTTTCCAGCAACCCGATTCCCACATCTGGTGGCTCACAAATACCTGAAACTCCAGACCCAAAGGACCCCAAACCCTCTTCGGGCCTCCATGGGCACCCAGATATGGAACATTCAGACACACACACACACACACACACACACACACACACACACACACACTTAAGTAAAAATAAAACTAAGTATTTTTAAAAAGCAACTTAACACAGGAAGGGTTTATTTTGCCTCATGATTTGTGGGGTTCCAGGCCATCATGGCTGGGAAGACATGGCAGTGTTAGGCTGTTTGTGATATCAAAACAGCCAGGCAGCATAGGGAACTGAGGAGTGTGTAACTCATGAACCCTGCTACCCAGAAATCAGTTTACTCAGTGAAGTCCCACCTCCTAGAGCCTCTTATAGAGTCCACAGCTGCCTACGACAACATCACCAGCTGGGTCCCAGCATTCAAACACACGAGTTCAAGGAGGAGTTTTCACAACTAAACTGCAAGGTCTTTTTTTTCATATATCACCCATTTTCTTCTCTTTTACATGAAGAATTCTACCCAGTAGCTGACAGCAGCAATCCCACAGGGATGACAACCCCGAATATCTCAAGATATCTAATATAAATGGTTAATGCCAAATATCTACTGGTAGTAGGGAGCAAAATCATCTGTAGTTGGGAATTAATGATACAGTGATCAGTATTTGAATTTGTACTCTGACCCTTATGGTTAATAACTTATGACCTTACCATAATGGTTAATCTCAGTTATCCAATTGATGAGATCTAGCCTCACCTGGAAGGTGGGCCTCTCTGGTCATTCCTGTGGGATATTATCATAATTACTTCACTAAAGTAGGAGAACCTGTCCACTGTGGGTGGCACATTCCCTATGACGGAACTGTATAAAAAGAGGAAAATGGGGCTAGAAAGACAGCTTAGAGGTTAACAGCACTTGATGCTGTTGTGAAAGACCTAGATTTGGATCCTAGCAACCACACAATAGCTCACGACTATCTGTAACTCCACTCCCAGGGGTTTCAATGCCTTCTGGCTGCTGAAGGCATGGTATGTACACAGTACACATACATGTATGCAAGCAAAACACCCACACACATCAAAATAAGTATTTTTTCAAGGAGACAATGAGCTGGATACCAGCATTATTGTGTGCTTCCTGGCTGTGACACAATGTAACAGCTCCTGCAAACTTCTGCTGTCATGGTCATCAGTGGATGTACCCTGGAACTGAGTTAGAATAAGTCCTCTCCCTTCAGCTGCTTTTGTCATGGTATTTTATCACAGCCACAGTAACTAAGACACTTAGATAAGTATGTACTATCTGTAAAAGTCATCCTCCTTACCTGTTAAATGAGGTTACCCACAGGATTTTTGCCTGCATTAAATGATGTCACAGGTATTATGATTCTAGCAGAATACTTAGCCCATGAGGTTGTTTGTTTGTTTGTTTGTTTGTTTGAGTCAAGGTCTCTCTTTGTAACTTGGAATATCCTGGAACTCTAGAACTCACTATGTAGATCAGGTGGGCCTTGAACTCGTGGAGATGCCATCTCTGCCTCCCAAGTGCTGGTATTAAAGGTGCACAGTACCCTGTCTGGCCCCATGGGTTTTGATTGTCACAGTTCCTTCAGTTTGCTGCAACTGTACAGCTAGGCAGCTGAACAGAACTGTAGAAGTCATCTCAGTGGAATTCTCTGTTTATAAATTAAGAGACTGAGGTCCATGAGATCATCTGTCTTCTTGACCCAGAGTCTATCTTTTACTCCACTAAAGCAAAAGAGACAGACTGAAGTGGAACTTTACAGAAGTGAAGGAGTTCAAGGGCTCTCTTCTGTCAGGGTTGATTTGCAAGACTCTTGCCCCCTGAAGATTTCCTCATGATCTATTGTCTCTGATAGAATTCCTGAAACACTAAATCCCCACTGTGACTCAGACTGAGTTCAAATATGTGCTTTCAGGGACCATCAATTGTCCTGTGCACTTCAGACATTGGGAAATGATAAATATTGAAACAAAATGTATAGAATATGAGAGTGAATGCTTTTAGCAAATTGAAGTTTGGGAGAAAATTTACACTCACCAGCAACACATCAAAGCTGCTCAAGAGATCTGAGCAAAGAAAATCAGAAGGATAATTGAAGCTGGGCATGGTGATGGATGTCTATAATCCCAGTACTTCAGAGGCTGAGGCAGGAGGATTGCTGGGAGTTTGAGGACAGCCTGGGCTACATAATGAGCACTAGGCCAGCCAAACATACACAACAAGGTCCTGTCCAACACACACACACACATACACACGATGTGATGCTTGCCTGAGCACTCTAAAAGCCACTGAAGATCTCCTGGGGGGCACACAGAATCACCGTTGGTAACATGAGAGACTAATGGACAATGCGATTCACACTGGGGGACTAAGAAGGGGTAAATGCTTTGTTTTCAGAAACTACCATTAACAAATCCTCCTCTTCCACCAACTATGGATTCATGAATTTGGCACTGGTCTTCAGCAAAATTCTGTAAAAAGATTATCCCACTAATGACTTATGAGCACTTACAAATTAAACAGCTATCCCTCTAAGCCAGGAGCTTCTTACTCAAACAACTCACGCCACAGTGATCTAATTTCCCTTTTTGGTTGAGGCCATTCGACTGGCTGAGCAGATGTGCAGAGTAAAACACAGGGTGCCCAGATGACAAAATGACATGGCAGCTATTTTGATGTCACTGAAGGCAGAGTGCAGAAAGATAGGCTGGATAGAGGTATCGTGTGGTGACTTCGTAACCATACCCGGTGAGTATCAATTAATGATGGACAGTGATGTGGAAGCAGAGCCCAGATAGATGCTTCAAAGGCTTGAACTTGACCTGGCCCTGTCCATACTCTATTGCATATTGACAATGTCAGGCTGTAGATGTGCCATGCTCTCTGTTCTTTGTAGACCTCCTTGGTCCATAGTCCTGGATGAATAGGTAAATGTTGGCAGCCACAGTTTGGGCCAGAGCTACTGGACACGTTCCCTCGTTGATATAGTCCATGTTGGTCTTATCCTTTATTACTCTCTGGTGTTACTTTTGTTGGGTCATTCTCCATGTCCCCACCTACTCAGGCATACCTTCTTAGAGTACCATGATGCACCATACTGTTTTAATTTATGTTTTCTTTGTTTTTTTTTTGGGGGGGGAGGGGTGAGACAGGGCCTCACTCTATAGCCCTGACTAGCCTGCAACTTGCTATGTAAAACAGACTGACCTTGAACTCACACAGGTTTGCCTGCCTCTGCCTCCTGAGTACTGGAATTAAAGGCATGGACCACCATGCCCAGCTTGTTTCAACTTCTTCTTTTTATATTGTGGTGTGTGTGCGCATGTGTGTGCGTGTGCATGTGCGTGTATGTGTGTGTGTGTGTGTGTGTGTGTTGCATGTACATGAATGTGTGGGTTCATGTGCCAATATGTACAAATGGAAAGCCAGATTAAGACACCAATTGTCTGCCTTTCTGCCTTGAGACAGGTTCTCACTGACCTGAAACCTTGCCATTTTGGCAAGCCTGGCTAACCAAGGAGCTCTTTGGACCCACTGTCTCTGAGTCCCAATGCTGGTGCAACAGGGATACAAAGTTTGTGGCTTTCTGTGTGGGTGCTGTGGGATACGAACTCAGGTCCTTACGCCTGCAGATCAAATGCTCTTACCTACTGAGCCATCTTCCTGGTACCCCACCATGCTGCCTATACCCCCTATATCCCCAGGATTTAGTAGCCTGTCTCTGACCGCAATGTTCTTCTGTCTTCCTGCCTACTTCTCGGTCTACCTAACAATCTATAGTCTAGGACGCAGCTGAGACTCTTGTCTTTGGAAGCCTTTCATTACTCCAACTCTCCCACTACACCAGTCCCAATGCATTCTTCCCCATCTGAATTTTGATACTAGCGCCAATTGCCATATTAATAATTATCACACTGCATTGCGGTGCCTTATCTTCATTCTCCGCCCTGTGTTCCCTGAACCCACCACCCTTCTCTTCCCTTAATTTCAACTCATTAGGGATAGACTCCAAATCTTACCCACAGCCTGACACTTAGTAGAGGCACTGTAAAAGAATAAATGAATAAAAATGAATGAATGAAGGCTCTTTTTGACTAAGTCTAAGCCTGCTGAGAATCACAATTACATTTCCATGTAGGCTGATCCAGCTTCCTAAATGATTCAAACACACACACACACACACACACACACACACACACACACACACACACTGAACCATTGCTTCCCTTCTTGTCACCTGCTGTCTCTGTCTCAATAAGGGTTTATAAATGCATCAAAACCAGCAGACCTTTCCCCTGGCACAGATAAACCATACCACCACAATCTTACAGAGCCTCCTGGGGCTGTGACCGACTTAGGTCACTGAGAACCACACACCCCAAAGTCCAATTTTTCAAGAATCTCTTCCTGTAGTCACCTAGAAGGTATACCCATAGCTATCTGGACAGGGAGTATTTTTAAATGTGTTGTCTGAATTCCTTGAAAAGGGAATTGAATCTCACTCATTCCTTTTCTTCTAATTGCCCCAGAATATACTACCCTGTTTAAAGGCAATTGGATGAGGATCCAGCCTTCCTGGTGTTCTAGGAAGAGTCTTCATTATCATGGGATCTGAGCCTTTAAAAAGGATGCTCTGTGCTCTAATGAAAGACTTAAAATTCGGATGGGGGCACTCAATGCAAGTCAGCAGGCATTTAAGTCTCTGCCAATTATTCAGTCCTCAATAGCTAGAGCAGGCAGTGTTTGTTGCAGGCTGGCTGAGATGCCTGATGGGAAGACAGGCAGCCTGGCCTGATACTAATGCTCCTGAGTCTATTCCAGACCCATGTGATGGAAGTTGGCAGTCGGCACCCTCCAAAATGCAGGGGCCCATGCCCTGCTGGTGACCCTCATCACTCAAGTCTGAGATTGGCCTCACATGCAGATCCTGTAACAGCACCAGGACAAAGGCCTGGGCCTCTGGAGCAGACAGACAAGGGTGTGACTCTTCAGTGTGATCATCAGGTCTCAAGGAAAACCAGACCGTCTTAATTACTTATAAAGAGTTAATAGTGTGTACATAAAGAGCTTTCTGTTTTTAATCACAAGGCAAGTTAAAAAAAAAGCTGAGGATTTTATAATCACTGTTTGACACTCTGGTCTCTTTGTGGAGCTTTCATCTGAAGCAATCCAAGTAATTAATGGCTAATGATGTTTATATTAACATTATTATAGAACTTTTCATTGTCGGTTCTGTGTCCTCAAAGTGTCCCGGCTGGAGAAGTCTGGAGCACTTAGGCTCTGCGCAAACAAGGGGCAGGGAGGCTTGTTAGAGCGGGGGTCATGCAAACACTCCTTGTGCTCCTGGCGATCTCTTCTTGCTCTGAAGGGACACTGCTGCTGTGCAATGTGTGCAACTCTTGCCTAGCAGGTGGTCAAAAATTTGAAAGCATGCTAATGGACACTGTTAGCCATAAGCTACCATAAAGGGGCTGTGGAGGACAAGTATAAACTAGTGTGCCTTGTCCCAGACTTCTGTAGACTTCTGTGTTTAACATCAACACAGTAATGTATGAATATGCTAGTCTTTGTGATATTTATGATAATATACAATGAAAAAAAAATAATGGATTAGGCTGGAGAGATGGCTCAGCAGTTCAGAGCACTGACTGCTCTTCCAGAGGACCTGGGTTCAATTTCCAGCATCCTCAACTCACAACTGTCTGTAACTCCAGGATCCAACACCTTCACACAGACATATATACAGGCAAAACACCAATAATAGATAAACACATTTTTAAAAAATAATAGTACATAGTTCATATAACCAACACAATCAATTAAAATTTATATGTGAATTCTACTTATTCATCTAGACACACATCCATTTGGATGGTGTGTGTGTGTGTGTGTGTGTGTGTGTGTGTGTGTGTGTGTCTTAGGAAACAGGAAACATTTTATGTAACTTTCTACTTTGATTCTATATCTAAATAAGAAAAAGTTTTTTACTTTGTGTTTTAGAGTCCTGTGCTGGAGAAGGCAGTAGAGGGCACGGAGTAAGGTAGACAGAAAACTCCAAATCAGAAACAAGAATTTTCAGCCCTGTGTGTGAGTTCAGTAATCTCATATTTACAATTTTTTCACTTTTCTGCTGCCTGGACATGGCTACAGAGTCACTTATGGGGACAGGGGCTCGTTTGAAGAAAGCAGAGAATGAGGAGACTGCATCTTGTTCCAGGACTTGCCTGACAAGGTTGAGTGCATGTGGCAGAGAAACAGAATTCAGTAAGTCTGTACCAGAGCATGGAGCAGAGTCTCTGGGCTGGAAGATGGTGGAAAAGGTTGATATGGTGAAGACAGAGAAGGCCTACCCCACAGGCATAGGGGCAGACATCTAGGAGTGAGGACTACCCCAATATTTACTGTTCTGAGAATAGGAGGCTCACACACACGTCCCCAGACTTTTGAAACCCTGGAAATACTCCAGTCACAGGAATTCAGTAGCCCCGAAAGTACTTTTCAAGGAGAAAAGGGAAGGATTCTTCTCTGGAGAAACTGTTTCCAGGTGAAAGTATTATATATCCAGTTGTGCTTGGTATGTGCAGGAGATTGGCTCCAGCAGCCCCTGCAGAGAGCAATATCTTGAAGTGCTGGAGTCTCTCATATGAAATACTGTAGTGCTGGCATCTACCCTACACTTCCTCCCATTTATTTAAAACCATTTCCAAATTATTTATAACATCCACACAAGCTAAATGCTATCTAGATAGTGCTGTAAGGTTTTGCTTAGGGAATAATAAGAAAAATTTGTACGTGTTTACTACATTCACATTTTTTTTCTCCCACTATATTTAATCCTCTATTGACTGAGTCATTGGGTATGGATCACATGGATGCAGAGGCCAGACTATCTTGGCACCTGACATGAAGAAAAGCAGCTTAACTAACAGCAGAGATCGCCATTCAACAAGCCCTATGCATGCAAACACAGATTCCATCACCTTTTAGCTCCCCATCATTAACCATGAATCAAGTGTCACCAAATGTTTAAGGTATGTCCACAACATAAAAAAGTGAGAGAGAAAATAAATAGAGGGAATTAAGTTAATACACGAAGTCCTAGATTATAACGATTTTCCAGAAGGTAAGAAAACACAATGAGGCCCTTAAGAATTCCATGCTCTCACAAAAGACATACAACCACAGACTGTATTAAAGGTCGCAAGTACCGTTACGATCTAAATATGAAATGTCCCCTGATAAGTTCATATTTTGAATTCTTTGTCCCCAGCTCATGTTGCAATTCTGGAAAGTTATGGAAATTTTAGGAGGCAGAGTCTACATAGAGGAAGTAGGGACTTGGGGGCTGTTCTTCAGGGATATGATGGTTAGTCTGATTGTCAACTTGATGGGTTTTAGAAATGCCATGGAAACAAACTTCTGGTAATGTCCGTGAGGAAGTTTCTAGACTAGGCTAACTGAGGTGAGAGGCTCCACCATAAGAGTGAAGCAAATCACGTGGTGGCTGGGACTGATGAAAAGTGGAAAAGAGCCAAGACACGGCAGCCAGCACTCCTGCTTTGTAAGGGTGGGTGCAAGGTGACAAGCTGCCTCAAGCTCTGTCACCAGGACAGCTCTTGACAGGATGGGCTGTCTCCTTGAACTGTGAGCCAAAATGAACCCTTCCTTCCTTCTTTAAGGTGCTTTTGTCTGACCATTTCTTGTAACGCTCGCCGAATCCTGAACTTCTAAGGTGTGACACACGCTTCCCATCATGCCTCCCCAGCCATGATTAACTGAGCCCTTTGAAACCATGAGCCCAAATAAACCTTTATTTTTTCAGGTTGTCTATCTCAGGAAATTTGGTCACCATGGCAAAAGAGACTAATGTGAATACTGAGTGATTTATGTTTACCTATTTGCCTTTTGATGAAAACAGAATCTCTCTCTCTCTCTTTCTCTCCCTCTCATGCATACAGGCTTAGGGCATTCTCTGACTTTCCACACAATTTCTTAGTAGCATAAGGAACATGGCAGAAGTCAGAAAATCTAGAGATTGCACATTAAACCTTACTGTTAACTTGTTCCTGCAGATTGGAATTGGAAATGCAACAGGAAATACGGAGGGTACATTGAGAAGCCCCTTGAGAGGAGAGTGGGAAAGGAGACAAAGAAATAGAAAATAAAACAATGACAGAAAATTTTGAGACTAAATCTAGGAAGTCTGATATTCACTAGGAGGAAACAGATAATGGATGAAATAAAAATATGAGATCTCTCTCTCTCTCTCTCTCTCTCTCTCTCTCTCTCTCTCTCTCTCACACACACACACACACACACACACACACACACACACACACACACACACTCCT
Organism: Peromyscus leucopus; assembly: GCF_004664715.2. Classification (NCBI taxonomy): domain Eukaryota; kingdom Metazoa; phylum Chordata; class Mammalia; order Rodentia; family Cricetidae; genus Peromyscus; species Peromyscus leucopus. The sequence continues at coordinate 68,434,352 of NC_051064.1, forward strand.
GGAAGCAAAGTTTCCAGATTGTAACAGCCATCAGCAGCCCAGTACAAAGAAGTTGAGCTGAATCCTTTGAAAACTCATCATTAGACTTTGCATCATTGGGACCAAAGGTGATTTTTGAAAGTGTCAAAAGAGAAATAAGAAAAGGTATAGCAGGAATCTTAGAAGGTCTTATTAATAAAATCAAACCTGAGGCCAGGTACTGGGGTGAATGCTAGAAGATCAGAGAGACAGAACAAGCCACAGCCACCTCACCTTGCCAATTCCTCAGTTGATCCTGTTTCCTCAGACTGGAAGCCTCTGAGTCCTCATCCAAATAGATCTCAGCTGAACTGCTTGCTGCTCAAAAGCCTAAAATCTTAACCAGCCTCTAGTTCCTGTTTTTCATGCCTTATATACTTTTCTGCCATCCCTTCCTGAGATTAAAGGTGTGAGTCACCATGCCCGGCTGTTTTCAGTGTGGCTTTGAATTCACAGAGATCCAGATGGATCTCTGCCTCCAGAAGGCTAGGATTAAAGGTGTGAGTGCCACCATTTTCTGGCCTCTATGTCTGTCTAGTAGCTGTTCTGTTCTCTGACCCCAGATAAGTTTATTAGGGTACATGATACATTGGGGAACACATTTTCACCACAGACAGGGCCAGTGTGCATGAGGTCAGGGACACAAATGTCACTGCCTTACTGTCCCATCTGTGCACCCCAACCTCAGAGTCGTCTAGTGATGGGAAGCTCTTCCAAGGGAAAATGTCAGCGACGTCAGTTCATAGGCTATTTATATCTCAGTTCTGGACCTTTGGAATATCCCTGAGTTTGCTAAGCCATGGAGAAACACCACCACCTGTGGGTTGGGGTGCTCACTCTGCAGTCAGCCCACTTGCCTTCAAGCTTGAGGACTTGAGTTTAATCTTCTAGAACCCAGCTTTTTAATTATTTTTTTTCATTTATTACATACCAGCCACAGTTTCCCTTCCCTCCTCTTCTCCTGCTCCTCCCACCACCTCCTGTCTACTCTACCCCATCCCTTCCTCCTCCATTCAGAAAGGGGCAGGCCTCCCATGGGAGTCAACAAAATATGGCATATCAAGTTGAGACAGGACCAAGCTCCTCCCCACCAACCCATTTTTTTTCTTTTAAAATACCAGGCACAGTGGTGTGTTTGTCATCTCAGTGCTGGGGAGGCAGAGCCAGCAGATCCCTGGGGCTCACTGGCTAACTAGCCTAACCAATTTAGCTAGTGCCAAGTCAATGAGACACCTTAGTTCAAAAGACAAGGTGGGTGGCACTTGAGGAATGGCAGCCAAGACTGTCCTCTACCCTTCACAGATACCTGCACACATAGAACGTGCACACATATGTACATTAAACATACATACAAATGCAAATCACGTGTATCTATTTTTGTGTGAGTATGTGTGTACATGTGCGCTCCTGGAAGCCAGGAGAGGGTATGGGATGCCCTGAAGCTGGAGTAGCAGGCAGTGATGAGCCACCAGACACAGGTGTTGGAACAGAACCCTGGCAGAGCAGCCAATACTCTGAAATGCTGAGGCATCTCTCCAGCCGCTACATTTATTTTCTATCTTGTGAAATGTGGTGATCTATCAACTTTTGTTTATCCTATCCTGTTACCCTGCTGTTTTCACTCTTACAGTTTTCAGTAGATTCTTAGCAACCCTTGAATGGAATTTTATTTGGCTTCGGAGAAGTGGATATAAACATACACTTGAATTCTGCTGTGTTTATGAACCAATGACTGCAATTCCCAGGAGAGCCTGGGCTACAGTGTGATTCCATTTTATGAAAGTAACACCAGAATTACTCTTATTTTAAAGAAAAGAATTGACTTGGTCAACTATGGGCATCAGAACTTCTTTTAGAAGAATAAGTTCTTTTTCAAATGATTTTAGCACTTAAGTGTGCTGTAACAATACTTTTGAGAGTTTGTGGGCTAGTCAAAGAACTTGGGAATCTTAGTTATACTTTCTGCTTTAGAGCCGCAGTGCCCCGCAGTGGTACACCACTTGTCTAGAATGCTCATGGCCCTGGGTTTGGCCTCTAGTGTTAAAAAGAAAAAACAGGGTGCTGGACAGATGGCTCAGTGGTTAAGAACTCTTGTTGCTTCCTCAGAGGTCTCAAGTTTGGTTCCCAGCACCTGCTTTAGCAGCTCAGAGCTGCTTGTAACTGTAGCTCCAAGTGATCAGATTGTTGCCCTCTTCTGGCCTCCACAACCACTACACACACACACACACACACACACACACACACACACACACGCACGCACGCACGCACGCACGCACATGCACGCACACGTGCTTGTGGATACCAACATGAACACATAATAAAATGTACACATACATTTTAAAAATAAAAACCAAAGAGAAATGAAATCCTTACATTTCTGTTTTATTTATCCACATGAACGCCTTTAACTTGAATTACTGAGGTTTTCCCAATTCTTCACTTAGCCCATTCACTCTTTAGTTTATGAGAACTGAACTGCTCGCTGGCTGGGGTTGACTTCTTTGTAGTCCACACCATTTCAGGTCTAATGCCTTCCACCTAGCAATGGACTCAAGGCCGAATCCCCCAGGGTTCTTGGTGAAAGGCCCAAACAAGGGGCAAATTTCGATATGTTTTCCCTTTTCTTTTGGGAACTGTGATTTATCTCCTTGGTCTTAGATTTCAACTTGTTTCACAGCTCATTATTAGAAAATGAATTATTCAGCTGTTTCCTATTCAAGACATCTTTAGCTGTCAGAGTATCAAGAAAACAGGAATAAGTCAGTCACATTTTATAATTTTATTCACTCAGATTTATCAAGATGCAATAAGTTTCCACCAGTCTCTATGGCAAAATACAAAGTGAAATATTTTTTTTCTTCTTTTGGCAAAATATATACATGACATCAAATTATAATGAAGTATTTTTTGACAGGCAATATATATACAACCTTGTGGAATCCCACTCCATCTGGGTCTTGCTTTCCTTTCCTCAGCTATAATAGTGCTTAGGACTAGTTTAAGGTTTCATATATATTTTCCTAAAGCAGCTTTATTAATATATACTTGACACACCATATAATTCAACCATTTAAAGTACATAATTCAACAACTTCTTATATACTCCATTTTTTAAGTTGGAATAAACACATTTAGCAAAGTTTGTTATTGTAACCACTTTAAGTATACCAATCCATGGGATTACTTTCACTCACAATGTCTCAAAATCATCGCCACCATTTCTAATACTTTATCATTATCCTCATGTAGAGACTCTGAAATGTGTAGGTGCAAACACTAGAATTAGTCTATTTGAGACAAGCCCGTCAACGGCCCTCAAGCCTCACAGAACAGAGACTAATTTTAATTCCCACTCACAGTGCCGTTAGGCCTGTTGTGAACAGTTACTCATTTATATACACTCCGAACATTGTTCTAAAGAAAGTCTGAGACAAGGGAAGAGAATAAAATGTGGGGGTTTCGTTTGGATCTTGTGATCATGAGCCATTGGAGTTTTCTTATTCCTATCAATGGACTTCAGTTAACTTTCAAACTAAGCTCAAAAATGCCTCTCAAATATGTTTAGCATCAGTTGGAGGATTTGGAGGCTATAACCACATGCTCTTCCCAGGAAGCTAACTACAAACTGTGATGGACAGTCTTCATAGTGAGTCCTTAGAGCCATTCAAAGCCTGTGGCCCAGGAACTGGCATACCGACTTCTTCGTCCCAAAGACTCTATTCAACATTATCTTTACACATTGGAATGCCTTTTCAGAGTTCTTGCTGCCTTGTATCTCCATCAGATTGGAGAGAAATTAAACTTAGAAGGTTAAGGCTGTATGGGTATTAACCACAGGAGGGGAACTGGTTGTTTGTAGAGTTGCCAACCTTCCTTGCCTGCTCTTCTCAAGTCCTTCCTGGCATCGAGAGCTTCTGGCAGTAAGTAGAAGACTCGGGGAGTGAGTTTCACCAGGCCTAAAATAAGATGAGTTGCTTCTAGAGTTTCTTCCATTTTGCTACTCAAAGGCTGTTCCTCTGTGTGTTGGGGACATGGAGGGAATGAAAAGCACAAGCAATAAAGTTCCTTCCCTCTGGGACATGGTGGGTAGCATGTGTGGACACACATACACAACACAAAACGTGGTCTTAATCCGTCTTACTCACATAGGTCTGGATTCAAGTTGGGCTCCTATGCTTTAACGGGGTTTGACGGTTTGATAGATTCCACTGAAGGTTAGAGATTATTGTTATTTCTTCTAAAAATAGCAACTGCTACACTTTTTGCAAAGTGAACAAAAAGTTCTGGGCTCACTCCCAGCTCTGCCTCTCCATATCTGTATGACTTTGGCATTTAACCTCTCTTGGGCCTTGGCTTCCTAATCAGGGATAGTTTAAATGCCTTTGAAAAAAAATTTAAGATTCTTAAAAGACTTTTTTCCCCACTCTTCTAATCAAAAGTTTCTTGTGAGATTATTTTCATAGGCTTGCAGTTGCTTAGGAACACTGGAAGACTAAAAGGCAGCCTGCGTTTGTAGGTAATGTATGGAACCAATCATTCAGCTTCTGGGTTCTGAGACACTATTCTGCACCACCTTGAAACTGATATGCAAGCCTAAACCACTGTGTGTGGCTACTCTGTCGCTAGGTTTGTCTAACAAAATTAAAGATGGCTATCTATGCCTTCTTTTTGCTATCAAGGGATGACCTAAGGCACAGTGGAATATGTTTATGAAAGCAATTTTATTTTGCTGAAATAAAATGGCCTTTACCAAATGGAAGGTCATATTTATTTTTATGAGTGAGAGAATCACAAGGAAGCCCTGTAACTGACAAGGTTAAATCATGTCATTTTTCTATCAAAGCCGAGATCTCTATGGGTATTTGAAGTGGGGGCTATTTTTGTACCTGGTTGGGAGTAGGGAAGTGGCCTCTGAAACATAGTGTTCTTGTCTCAGCACACGAATGTTTTGAATGTGTGTTTTACTTCTCTGGACATGTCACAGTTTTTACCCTTGTAATATGGACCTACACAGTTTTTGTATCACCCTGTGTGGGTTTCTTAACCAATGGGAAAAGAGGAAATGCAAAGGACAGGGTAGTAGTGGAACGAATGTCTGCAGGTCTTCTAGAGTGGGAGCAGGAAGAACAAATCACAGAAGCCCTACCACAGCAACCAGGAACGAGTCTGCTGGCATCCAAAGAGAGCTGAACTGGCACTTAGGCAAGGGCAGGGAGAAGAACACAGGTAGGTGGGAAAGAAACGGCAAACAGCACCCACAGAGGACTCAGAAAGCAGCCCTCGTTACTCTGCCTCTTCGCTGAGTCCGCAATGCATCTTCCCTCTCCGTCCTTCAGTTCAGTCTTCTGCTGGTCTGGACAAGTTATTTTCTGGGGAAGTACCTCCATATTCTAGTGTCTTCTACTTGCTTCGATAGCAGTTATTTTAAAGATAGGAAGGAGCTCCCACACAGCACCGCCCTGCATGTCTTCCTCTACGGTTGTCTACACCTGGTTTAGTCACCAGAGCTTTCATAGCCTTGAAAATATGATTTCTCTGTCTAGAAATGTCTTCTCTAAGTAGTGAATTCCTATTTGTAATGCAAAAGGGTAGTTTAATGGCCAGTCTTCCATGTGGCCTTTCTCAAGCTCTCAAATTGCCAAAGTACATTGCCTATTTGCTTCTTTTGTCTGTTGGTTGTTTGTAAGCATCCCAGGTCTGTAAGGAGCACACCTTGTTGATACTCTAACCCTTAGCTCATAGAGATATAAGAGCATGATGCTGGTATATGGCCTCATGGTGGATAGCATCAAAATGATGGAGAAGAAATCACATTGAGAGGGAGAGGGGAGGAGAGGAGGAAGAGAGTTGGGATAGCCAAACCTGTTTGGAGAGCCATTTTTGTGAGAGCTCATCAGTTCCTGGGAACACTGTCTACCCTTCTGAGAACTGTACTCCAGTGTCCTCATTGTGTCCCACTGGGATCCATCCTAAAAGTGCCACCAATAGGATCAGTTTTCTGCCATGTGACCCTTTGGAGGTCACACTCACACTGTAACAGTTGCCATGGTTTCCCTTTCCTTAATGTCTTAGTGACTTCATCTACAAATGTGAAAAATCAATAGTTTTTATGCCCTAATCTATGTAGGGTATGGATATGCCAGAGTTATTTACCTACTTTATTAACATTCAAATTTTATTCTATCTTTTAAAAGTATAAACAATTTACATGAAGAATGTTTTTAAAGGTTAAAACTGATGAGTTTCTGGGTGACACTGTTCGCTGACCTGACATTTATCTAGCATCCATCCATTACATGCCCAGTACTGTGCTCTTTCCAACAACACCCGTTAGAACAGCAAACTATCTGTCCGCAAGATGCAGATGAGAACTTGACATGAATGTTCCATCCCATAATATATTTCATCATGAGAGTTACTGTTTCAGGAAGCCTCACTCTTTGTCAGCTATGGTGCCGAGCATCTACAAGCACTAATCCATAGAAAGGGAACGAGTTTTCTCAATGTACAAATAAAGTAACTGACTCTTAGATAGCTAAGTAACCTGTGCAGAGACACATAAATGATAAGCTATGAAACTGACTTCATTCATTCATTCACAAATGTCTTTTTTTTTTTAACCCCTACTGAGTACTGGTCATAACTACATTCAGAAGTCATACAAAGGTGATTTAACCAGATATGAGTCCTCTCCTGTTACCACAGGCATAAATAAGTGAACAAAGACAGACACACGCAATTACAAATTGTGACACATGCAGTAAAGAAATTGATTGAGGGCAGTGCTTGAGAGCAGCAGGAGTGTGGTTGGGAAGAGAATGGGTTAAACCAACAGCCTTTCAAAGGAGCTGACATTTCGCTGACGCTGACACTGTGAATTCAGAAGGCCGAGTTCTCCAGGCACAGCCCACAGCTGTTGGAAGGCTCTGGAGGGAAATGCTTGGCACACTAGAGGAAGCGCAGGAAAGCTGCTAAAGCAGAGGTGTCTGGTAAGGGCAGGAAGAAGGCCACTCCAGCCCTGCAGGACCCCTGGGCTATGAAGAGGAGCACAGACTGATTGTATTTGTCACACAGTGAGGCAGCCTTCAGGGTCTCAAACAGGGGACAACATCTTCTTTTATTTTGCTTCGTTTTGCTTTGCAGAGGGCTGGTGTAGAAGTTGAGATCCTCTTGCCTCAACCTCCTGAGTGCTAGAAATCCAGGCATGTTCTTGTGTGGTTTTAAGTAGTTGTTTTGACTTTTCTGTAAATAGCTAACGGAATGACTGAGTGGAGTGTTGAGACAGGCTATCTGGACATTTTAATATCCAGTGAGAGATGACCAGGGCCTGGATTAAGGCAGCCATATTGAGAAGGAAAGGGTAGACCTTCCTCCCTCCTTCTCTTGCTTGTGTCCTTCCTCCCTCCTTTCCTCACTGGCCCCTTCTCTCCTCTCCCCTCCTTCTCTTTTCTCCCCCTCTCTCCCATCCTGTCTTCTTCCTCTTCACTCTCCGCATGTTACTTGGTGGTATACATGTAGTCTCAGTGTGAGCCCAAGATCTACCTATCTTCCTGTGCCATAGAAAGTCTATCTCACTGTCTGAGAATGGGGATATACTACAAAAAAATTTAATTCCTAGAACCTTTTGAGCATTCTTATGTTAGTTTCTAAAAGTTGAATGCTCTTCTTTCAAAGGACCTGCAGATTCCTTTTGACTTTCGTGACATCAGCCACATTTATGGCTCACTGGAAAGGCATTCTGCAGATGGAGGCTGTGCGCATTGTTCTGTCTTAGGGGAACATTGCTCATGCTGACTCCTGACTTCATACATTTTGCAAATGCACAGCTCAGAGATTGTGACTTCCTGCTGTTTGTGGCTTCCAATGCTGCAAGGGATGACTTTCTATGAGGCAAAACCTGATAATGGTCTATTATTTTAAGATACAAAGAGTTGAGCGGCAGAGGATTAGGGAAGCAAGCCAAAATGCTTTGAATCAATTGTTGCATTTATATGCTCCAAAATGACATTTCCTTTCAGAATGTATTTTTTATTGTTTTCTTCCTTTTCTTAAAACTATGATCCCTTACTACTAGACAATAAGAAACTACAAAAAACGAGACACACAATTCCACTCACTCGAAGATATCTACTGTAATACCCTATAATATTTATGATTGTAACTTTTAAATAATTGGTTTGATTTTCATCAACATTAAAAATCAATCCTGCTCATTATTGATAGCTTAGGTACTGTATAAATGAGAAAAAAAATTCATCCTCTGTGAGCATCTCGTGATAGCATTTTAATCTTTAAGTCTTTTAAATGTATATTTTATACAATCAGTCCTATACTATCTATTCATTTTTATAACTAAATAATTTTCCATTATTAACAAGCTTCCATAAGTATTATATTGCATCACTACATAAAAATGGTCATCTGTGTTTGCTACAATGTGCCAGAATTCCTAATCATAAGATGGCCACTATATGAAGTAAAAACACTGCCTATTGGTATTTGTCCTGAGAATGATGTGGGTTGGATGATATTCATGGAATGGGTTTCATCATTTCCTCCCTGCTGATTTATTTCATTTTCTACCTTATATGTTGTTTCTGAATGAAAATGTTTAACTATCTGTATATCTCTGTGGCTAATATCCCTTTCCAGGCTCAAGGCTGCTTCCACTTAATTCTTACCAACCTCACCCCAAGCCAGCCTAAGCCCAGGTACTTCCGCCTTATCAAAGCTGTCTTTCCCTCTCTGCTTCCTCTTCTTCATTCTGCTGGCTAATGGTGCACAGACCTTGGCTCCCAGTTTACATTCTCAGGGTGGAGCTTATGGCCAATCAGACTGGTCCATATTTTTAGCCACCATGTTTGAGTTAGGAGCAGGCATGTGAACAATCCAGAGGTTGATTCTGGGAGCTATTTATAAAGAGGATATTTTTTTTCCTGAGGTGCAAGTTGAATGGATGATTTATTCGCCAGTTTCCTGAAGCCATTGTGGAGACATGGTGCATGACAGCATCAGACCAAATACATAAGGAAGAAGAGCTGAGAGCTGCAAAGACACCCTCTGAGCTCCCAGCCTCGACGACAGAACCTGCAGGCTTCCATTTCCTCTCACTCACCATGTTCTGTCTTACTGCTCAAAGCAATGGTTCTCTCAAGAAAGACTGATGGTCAAATAAATATTAGCACTATGTTCTTGCAACAAGAGTGGTATTCACACCTGTAGCTTCTTGTGGATGTGGACACATGGGCTGACAAATTATGTCCTCAATATATGTCTAAACAGTAAACACTATAAGTGAATGAGTCAGTCACTAGCACAAAATTCTTAGCTAATTCTGTTTTGGAGTCAGAATTTTATTTAATTAATTTATAAATTAATTTTTTTTTGAGATAGATAGAGTCTCTCTATGTAGCCCTGGCTGTCCTAGAACTCAATATGTAGACCAAGCTGGGAGTCACTTGCCTCTGCCTCCCAAGTGCTGAAATTAAAGTCATATACAACCAAGCCTGGTTTTGGGCCCAGACCAGTAACTAAAAGAATAGATAGGCAAGATTGACTCATGACATTTATTTTATTTTTTTAGAAGAGTGTGTGTGTGTGTGTGTGTGTGTGTGTGTGTGTGTGTGTGTGTAGGTCAGAGGACAACTTGGTGGGAGATGGTTCTCTTCTTCTATCATGTGGAATCCAGGGATTCAACTCAAGTGATTTCTTGGTGTCAAGTGACTTATTGAGTCATCTGGCCAGTCTCAGTCCATGACATTTAATAAGTCTGCTATTAAGACTTTTGCTTGTATACTATAGTTTCCAATTTTATGTTTTTATGAGTTTTGGTGGGGATGTTTGGTGTATGTCTCTCTGTGTGTATATGTTTTTATGCTTCTTCTTTGTTTTTATTCTGTCTTTTGTTTGTTTTCTAAAGAGGAGAAATAAAGTGTGGAGTTAGGTAGGTGGGAATGACCCAGGAATACATGAGGGAAGGGAAACTGTGGTAAGAACATATTGTATGAAAAAATTATTATCAATAAAAAATATTTTCTTGGTGGAATCAGGTTCAGTGAGTTGAAATGAAAAAATCACATCTAGCGCTAAAAATGGTCATAGCTGTCACTACTGCTTTTCAAAGTATCACCTCTGAATACCCAGCACTGCTCTTGTCAGGAATGAATCTTAGGACACATCTTTATTTATACCACCATTGCATTCCCTGACTAGTCCCTGTCCTCCCCTTCCATTGTTCTAGATAGGGACTTATGAGTGTTACTGACAAGAATGATAATACCAAGGCATTCAAGTCATAAAACTTAACAGGTAGTACATATGTATTTTAGTTCAGGTTTCTAAGACCATTGTTTCTAAGACCCATGACCACAGCAACTCTTATAAAGGAAAACATTTAATTGGGGTGGCTTCCAGTTTTAGAGGTTTAGTCTATTATCATCATGGCAGGACATGGAGGCATGCAGGCAGACATGGTGCTGGAAAAGGAGCTGAGAGTTCTACATCTTGATCCACAGGCAATAGGAAGTAAACAGTATCACTGGATGTAGCTTCAGCATAGGAGAACTCAAAGCCCATCCCCATAATGACACACTTCCTCCAACAAGGCCATACCCACTCTAACAAAGCCATGCTTACTAATAGTGCCACTCCCTATGGGGGCCATTATTCTTTCAAACCACCACATTCCACTACCTGGCCCCCATAGACTTGTAGTGATATCATAATGCATTCAGTCCCACTTCAAAAGTCCCCATAGTCTATAATAGTCTTAAACTTCTTTAAAAGTCTAAAGTTCAAAGTCTCTTCTGACATTAATGTAATCTCTTAGCTGTAATCCCCTGTAAAATCAAAATAAAAAATCAGATCACATGCTTCTAACATATAATGACACAGTACATACATTACCATTCCAAAATGTAGGGAAGGAAGCATGTACATGAGGAAATACTAGAACAAAGCAAGACTGAAAACTAGCTGGGCAAACTCCAAACTCTACATCTCCATGTCTGATGTCAAAACACTCTAGATGTCCAACTCTTTTAGCTTTGTTGACTGCAACACACTTCTTTCTCTTGGGCTGGTTACACTTCCTGTTAGCAGCTCTCTTTAGCAGATACCCTACAACTCTGACATCTCCAACATTTTGAGGTCTCCAAGGCAATCCAGGCTTCACAGTTTCACTCTCTAGGCCTCCATTCAGGAACACCCTGTCACATGCCTGACCTCAGCAGTTTTCCTTAGTTGCAGAGGAAGATTCCATAACCCTTTATTCTTTTTTTTTTAAATTTATTTTATAATTTAATTTAATTTTACATATCAGCCACGGATTTCCTTGTCCTTCCCCTCCCACCCCCCCGCCCCCCATCCCCACCTTCCCCCAGCCCACCCCCAATTCCCATCTCCTCCAGGGCAAAGACTCCCCTGGGGATTGAGTTCAACCTGGTAGAATTAGTTCAGGCAGATCCAGTCCCCTCCTCCCAGGCTGGGCTAAGTGTCCCTGCATAAGCCCCAGGTTCCAAACAGTCAGCTCATGCACTGAGGACAGGTCCTGGTCCCACTGCCTGGATGCCTCCCAAACAGTTCAAGCTACTCAACTGTCTCACTTATCCAGAGGGCCTGATCCAGCTGGGGGCTCCTCAGCTATTGGTTCATAGTTCATGTGTTTCCATTCATTTGGCTATTTGTCCCTGTGCTTTTTCCAATCTTGGTCTCAACAATTCTCGTTCATACAAACCCTCCTCTTTCTTGCCAATTGGACTCCTGGAGCTCCACCTAGGGCCTGGCCATGGATCTCTGGATCCAGTTCCCTCAGTCATTGGATGAGATTTCTAGCATGACAATTAGGGTGTTTGGCCATCCTATCACCAGTTTGGGCTTTCTCTCGACCATTGCCAGTAGTCTATTGTGAGGGTATCTTTGTGGATTTCTGTGGACCTCTCTAGCACTTTGCTTCTTCCTATTCTCACGTGGTCTTCATTTATCATGGTCTTTTATTTCTTGTTCTCCCTCTCTGTTCTTGATCCAGCTGGGATCTCCCGCTCCCCTAAACTCTCATTCCCTCGAAACTTGCCCTTCATTACCCCACTCATGTCCAGGTTGTTCATGTAGCTCTCATCCATTTCTCTGTCATTGGGCAATCCCTGTGTCTTTCTTAGGGTCCTGTTTTCTAGGTAGCCTCCCTGGAGCTTTGAGCAGCAGTCTAGTCATCTTTGTTTTACATGTAGCATCCTCCTATGCGTGAGTACATACCATGTTTGTCTTTCTGAGTCTGGGTTACCTCACTCAGGATGATTTTTTCTAGATCCATCCATTTGCCTGCAGACCTCATGATGTCATTGTTTTTCTCTGCTGAGTAGTACTCCATTGTGTATATGTACCACATTTTATTTATCCATTCTTCAGTTGAAGGGCATCTAGGTTATTTCCAGGTTCTGGCTATTACAAACAATGCTGATATGAACATGGCTGAGCAAGTGCCCTTGTGGTATGATTGAGCATTTCTTGGGTATATGCCCAAGAGTGGTATAGCTGGGTCTTGGCAGAGATTGATTCCCAATTTTCTGAGAAAGTGCCATATTGATTTCCAAAGTGGTTGTATAAGCTTGCATTCCCACCAGCAGTGGAGGAGAGTTCCCCTAGTTCCACATCCTCTCCAGCATAAGCTGTCTTTAGTGTTTTTTATCTTAGCCATTCTGACAGGTGTAAGGTGGTATCTCAGAGTTATTTTGATTTGCACTAACCCCTTTCTTCTATCCTTGACTCTAAAGCCAGAAAAACATGGCCAAAGCCTCCCAAGTTCTGTTGCTTGCAAGAGCTGAAACATTGTCCCCTCATTCAATTACATCTTCACTAGCTTCCTGTTTTTGATGGTTACTTTCACTGCCTAAACTTGGCTGTCCTTGAACTTATTCTATAGACCAGGCTGGCTTCAAACTCAGAGATCCACCAGCTTCTGCCTTTAAAGTGCTGGGATTAAAGGTATGTGCCACCATACCTGGCTCTAAGCTTTTCTTTAATTCCTTTTCACAAGATGGAAACTTAGCTGGGTGGGCTCTTGCCCTGAGGTCACCACTTCCTTTATTACATTTTGTAATCTGTTTATCTCCTTGAACACAAGACTTAACTCTATCACACTTCCTAGTGCTCCTTTTCTCCTAAAGTTTTACATTTTGTATTTTTCCTTGCTCAGCTTGTTTCCTTTCATTATAAATCTTTATAAGCATGAACACTAGTAACCACATGACAGAGTCTATACTAGGCTGTTTTGAGATTTTTCTCTGCCAATGGAATTAATCCAAATCTCTTAACTTTAGCCAAGCAGACTCTTTATATAAGGGCAAAAAGTAGTCACATTTTTCACAAAATATCCCAAGAATGATCTCTAGGCAACATACTAAAATTGTTCTCCTGTGAAACCTCTTGAGCCAGACCCCCCACAGTTCAAATCTTCCATGCTTCTACTAGTATGGCCTATTAGGCAGTTTTTAAAGCACCCCACTGCTTTCCTAACCCAAAGTATCAAAGTCCAAATTCCTCCAAACAAAAACATAGGCTTATCACAGACATACCCCACTCCTGGTACCAACTTCTGTCTTAATTAGGGTTGCTATTGTTGTGAAGAGGCACTATTACCTCAGCAACTCTATAAAGGAAACATTTAATTGGGGTGGCTTACAGTTTCAGAGATTTAGTCTATTATCATCATGGCAGAACATGGCAGCATTCAGGCAGACATGGTGCTTCAGAAGGAGTGGAGAGCTATACATCTTGATCTACAAGCAACAGGAAATGAACTGTGCCACTAGGAATAGGTTGAGCATAGGAGACCTCAAAGCCCACCCCCTAATGACACACTTCTCCAACAAGGCCACACCTACTCTGACAAAGCCACACCTCCTAATAATGCCACTCCCTATAGGGGCCATTTCTTTTCAAACTACCACAGTCAGATATTGGGATATGTGACGTTAACCTGTCCAAAAAGGTAAATTAATATACCTAAGATCACAGAACCTGGGCACAAACTGAGAATGAGCCTCTGTTTCATGACTATGTATGATTCCCTCCTCTGTACCTGTGGCCTTGAAATTTATATGCATGTTCAGCTCTCCTGAAGGAGCGACTCTGTGTCAGACTCATTAATCTGAATCATAGAGGCAGTTTCTCAAAAAGCTTACCATTTGATTTTAATATGCAGCAAAGTTTGGAGCTACTTCATAGACTGTTTTGTTCTTAACTGTTTAAGGCCCTTTGTGACATCCATCCAAAATATAAGACAGTTTCCAGTCCAGGCAATGCCCTTGACATGGGAACAGTTGGAATACTTTGTGCTTAGACAGACGGACATAAGGAAACATCATTATTACCTGTAAACAACTCACCCTAATATATTAAAGGTCATTCCAACATTACTATATTGGTCCCATATTTCTCTGAGGAAACAAACTAGAGAGGAAAAGCCACTCATTTGAGATCATCGAGGCAGCAAACCCAGGTTTCTGACTCCAAATTGTTTGTCCTACATTGTACTTTCTTCTTTAAAATATCATCTTATTGTACTGAATATATATTAATATTCTGAGTACAAAATGTAAAAAATACAGTGAGTTTGATGGCTAGTTTTAATTGTCAACTTGACACAATGTGAAATCACTTGGACAAAGAGTCTCATTGAAGAACTATCTAGACGAGGTTGGCTTGTGGTCATATCTGTGTGGAACTGTCTTGATTATATAGACGTGGTAAGAACCAGCCTACCGTGGGCAGCACCATTTATTGTGCTTGATTCTTGGACTGTGTACTACCCAACAAATGCTCACTTAGCAGCCATACACCACAACATCTTGACTGTCTTTGGGGGATTCTCTACCTCAGGCTACACAGGGCTGCAGAGTCCACTGTGTAGATGTGTCCTCTATCATTTGGCCAGTTTCATTTTGACTGGTATATTGTTTACACATTCTTGGCCTTACAAACTATCCTGCAATAAATTCCCTTGTGCATACATCATTTCTGCATGTGGCACAATATCTGGGAGCTCAATTACTAGGAAGAAACTCATCAGCAAAAGGAAATTGTTCACTTAAAATTCTGATAGATCTTGTCAAATTCTGTACATGAGCTGTGACGTTTTGCCCTGCCTTCAGCAGTCTATGAAGGTATTATTTTTCCATACTCCTGGTACAGTATGTTACTAGTTTTTTTTTTCCAGATCTTTACTGATCTGATTGGAATTTTAATTTGCACACTGGAACTTTTAAATTTAAGAGCTTGAGGGGTTTGAACTGCAGTGTGAGATTGTAAAATTTGGAGCATTTGAGCCATCTATTGTTTCTAGTTTTGCACAGTAATTAATATAGTTCTTTCTGATTTCTGAAGTTTGGCATCTTGCAACCCTATCAGACTCCCTGATATGTGTGCATTTTTAAAAAAGAATCATGACTATTATATAGACATTATTATCTATGTTTGTATATAATCTCATTCATAGTCAGTATGTCCAACAGCTTATAAAATATATATTATGGCCTCTGTGTTACAGTTGAAGAATAGAGTCCTAAGTACTTGCTCAAAGTCACAGGCATAGTTAAGAGGCATGTATAGCCTGTACTACTCTTAGAGCCTGCTCCTTTTCTTTTCTATACCAGTGTTAATTCTAGATAGGACATAATTTGTACAATTTAACACATCCCTGAAGTTCATGCAGCTTATTCTATCAATGGTCACAGTTAAAGAAGAAATATGACTCATCTCCCCAGTTATTACAACAAATTTAGTTTTTAGTTCATGTCTCTCATAGAATATGATGGGGATCTAAATTTATAGCCCAGGATTGCACTTCTCACAATGTTCTTCTTGTACACCCCAATCATTTCATACCTGGAGAGGCCTGGAGCATCTCACAGGACAAGCTTCTAACCACCTCTTTTAAACTAGCAGGATTTCCTTGAAGAATTTCTTCTACTTCCTCTTCTGTTGTCTTTTTCCTCCCCACCCCTTTTCCTTTGCCCTCTTCTTTCATCTAAAGTAGAAGCAAGCACCACATTTGTAACATGGCATCTAACTATTCATATGTAAGCTGCATTAACTAGAAACACAATCTTGCACAGATCACAATATTGTTTCCATCTTGCAGACTTTAAACAGTGACTTCCCATTGTTTCCTCTGCTACCTGTGGTAATATTGTGTTCCCCAGAATATTGTGCATCCTAATAAACTTATCTGGGGTCAGAGAACAGAACAGCCACTAGATATAGAGACCAGAAAATGGTGGCACACAGGCCTTTAATCCTAGCATTCCAGAGGTAGAGATCCGTATGGATCTCTGTGAATTCAAAGCCACACTGGAAACAGCTAGGCATGGTAACACACACCTTTAATCCCAGGAAGTGATGGCAGGAAGCAGAAAGGTATTTAAGGTAAACTAGAGCCTGGTTAAGCTTTTAGGCTTTTGAGCAGCAGTTCAGCAGAGATCCATTTTGGATGAGGACTCAGAGGCTTCCAATCTTAGGAAACAGGATCAGCTGAGGAATTGGCAAGGTGAGGTGGCTGTAGCTTATTCTGCTTCTCTGATCTTCCAGCATTCACCCCAATACCTGGCTCTAGATTTGTTTTATTAAGACCATTTAAGATCCAAGCTACAGCTACCTCCTCCTCTCTGTGCAGTCTCTTGCTTTAGATGTGTAAGTGGAGCCCTGTTATGTTTAGCATAATGTCCTCAAGGTCCATCTTCTTCTGTGTCCTCTGTGCTACCACTTCCCAATTCTCTTGTAATTTGAATAGATACCTTGTTAAACTTCTGTTTCGTAATTTTATTTATGTACCCAGTGGCTCAGCCAAGAAAGAGAGAGAAACAAAGTGGCCAAGAACACAGATTCCATGTGGGCACAGTGGCTCACATCTGGAATCCCAGCACTTGGAAAAATGTAAGGAGGATCAGGAGTTCAAAGCCATCCTGGACTACATAGCAAGTTTGAGGCCAGAAGGCACTACATGAGACCCTATCCAAAAAAAATTCAATTTCTTAATTATACAAACAGAAAGGGTTGTTTTTTTTTTTTTTTTTTTAAGGCTTTTTTTTTTTTTTTAACACAGATTCTAGCCAGGTATGGTGGCTCATACATGTATTCACAGCACTGTAGATGTAACCAACCGTCTTATTAAATAAGAAACACAGAACCAATGTAAAAGAGAAAGCCAAGAGATCAGAGCTCAGAGCTAAAATCTCATCCTTCCTCCTGCAGTGGTCTCAGCTTCCAGAAAGAGAGCTATTTCCCTTTGTGTAAGTCGTTTCATAGTCATTCTGCCTTCTCATTGGTTGTAAACCCAAACACGTGACAGCCTCGTCACTGTCTGTATGTACAACCCCCCAGGTCTTAAAGGCATATGTCTCCAATGCTGGCTGTATCCCTGAACACACAGAGATCTATGGGGTTAAAGGCATGTGCCACCACCGCCACACTCTGTCTATGACTCTAATAGCTCTGACCTCCGGGCAACTTTATTTATTAACATACAATCAAAATCACATTTCAGTACAATTAGAATACCACCACACAGCACTTAAGAGGTTGAGGCAGGAGGAAGCAAGTGAGAAACAGAATCCTTTATGCAAAGGCATTATATAATATAATAAACACATATTTATTAACACTTAGAAGCTTCAACAGTTGTCTTCTCTAAAAAGAATGTTCCGTATATACTTTTTGGTACTTTCACACAAATATACAATGTTTCTTGATTATGCCCACCCCCAAGTCTTCCCTATCACTCCCACCCCCGACTCTGTCCAACCAGTCCCCCTCCCTCTCCTGCTTTGCTATAACCCACTGAATTCAGTTAGTGTTGACTGCCCGAAATCTGACAGATTTTGTTGGCTTGGTCATACCTAGGTCTTGTGCAGGTGACTGCAGCTGTTTTTATGAATACAACAGCAATGTCATGTCCAAAGGACAACATCTACCACACTCTTCCGACCCTCCAGCTCTTCCATTTACCAACCGCCTCTTCCTTCCTTGAGCATTGGTGGAGATGTCGATACAGATTCCCACCTAGGGCTGAGTGTCCACAGTCACTTCTTCTCAGCACTATGACCAGCTGTGAGTCTCTGCACTGACTGTCACTTCTGCAAAAGGAGGCTTCTCTGACCAAAGTTGAGAGCAGCCCAGACCTGTGGGTATAAACATAATCCTTTAGAAGGTGCTTGACAAAATGACCATTTAGTAAAATAGAATAGTAGGTTCCCCATAGGGCTTATGATCTCCTGAGCCATAGGATTTTGACCAGGTTTACCATACCGGGCATGGATTCTCTCCTGTGGCAAAGACCTCAAATCCAATCAGGAAGTGCTTGGCTACCTAATAACATTCATGCCACTTTTGCCCCAGTGGGCACATCTTGCCGGTGGGTTGGCACTGTAGCATGTAGGATCAGTATACATTGGATTTTGAATGAAGACTTAGAACCAAACAAAGATGGAAATACTTCATTAGCAATTTTTAGAACTGATTGCATGCAAAGCTGACAATATTTTGTACATACTGGTTAAATAACATATTACAATGAATTTTACTTTTTTGTTTGTTTTTTTACATTTTAAGGTATGGGACTAGAAACTTTTAAGTCACATGCATGGCTCATGTATTATTTAGTCTTCTATTGCTGGGATAAAAACACCATGAGCAAGGCAGCTTACAGAAGGAAGGGTTTATTTTGGCTAACAGTTCTGAAGGCCTAGGAGTCTCGTGTGGCAGAGAAGCATGCCCACAGGCAGGAGGCACGGCAGCAGGAACTCGCATCTTCAAACATAAGCCTGAAGCAGAGAGAACAAACTAGAAGCAGGAAGAGGCCTTAAACTCTCAGTCCCTCCCACCCAGTGACACACCTCCTCCAGCAAGGCCAAACCTCTTAAGTCTCCCCAAACAGCACCACCAACAGGGACCAAGTATTTGAATACCCAGTCCTCTGGGTGACATTCTCATGCAGACTCCCACAGCTCACATATCCCTACTTGACAACTAGTCTATAGAAAGAGCCTCAATATCTAATGGACAAGGCAAGAGGCCAGGACTAGGGAACCAGGAGGAAAAAGACACATAAGCTAAGAGGGCCCTGAGGACGCACTGCTTCAAGTTCACAATTGTCTGAAAGCTGTCCTAAATGTGTCCCGTGTAAACTGCATAAACTTACAGTTTACATCTGATAGATAAAACCTATAACCTATAATTTACATATTTTTAGAATTCCATAATTTGACACTCAGAGGGATTTCTTCTTTTTCCTCTGGATTTTTTTTTTTTTTAAATCAATGACAAAACTTTTATCAAGAGACTTAATGCTGCAGTCTTGGTTAGAGAGACATGCTCCAAAGATAAACAAAGGCACCCAAGTCAAGGAATGCAGCAACTTCCAGAAGGTAGAAACAGCACAGAAGCAGAGTCTCTACTCTAACCTGCAGCAAGAAGAGCCCTCTCACCACCATGGTTGCTGGTGAGGCCCATTTTCGGCTTCTCACCTCCGTAACTATGAGATAACTTTACTATTTTAAGCCTCTAAGTTACAGCAGTAATGGGATACTAGCAGACTTGTGACTTAGGGATGGTTTTGCTTCCCCTTCTTCTGACCTTATCATGGTGCAAATGTATGTCAATACAACCATTCTGTTACATTCAATACCTTATGTTGTCTATTCAACACTCTACTGCAAAATGAGGTTTTTGTTTTTTTAAAAAACACTTGCCCCAAACATAGGCTAATGTAAAGCTCTAAGTTCATTTAAGGAAGTTGAGGTTAATCTATGATGTTTGGTAGCAATACCAAACTATTAGTTAGGAGGCATTAAATGTGAAAACATTCAGAATCAAAATGGAGTTCCTTGCATCAAGTCGTAATCATAAATAAATAAATAAATAGTCTTAGAGAGTGTGGAGGAAGCACTCTCATGTAAATACGTCTGATGTTAAGACTCTGCCAGTAAATTTGCACAAAGGCTATCACAGTCTTATAAAGAAAATACTTCTGCAAAGATCTTCCTGTCCTAACTTAGACAATGCTAAAGTTATTGATATTTGTAGCCAAGAATAATTGATTCAAAACAACTTCTGCTAAACTCCTCACTTTGCTTTGAGAACATCCTCTCGCCTTGAACTCCAATTCACTGCCATGCATATTCCTATCACAATGCTTGGCTACTCCTAAACAAACAGATTTTTAGGAGACTCTTTTCCATGTATTATTAAGTGACAACACACATTTTTCATTTGTGATATTTTCAATTAACGGTGGGCTTGAGGGAGATGATATCCCTTCTTGTGTGGCAGAGCATGTGCATATTAAATAATTTCACCCTGAACTTTGACTATAACTTAGGAACAGTCTAGATGACTTTTGTCGATAAACCCTGTAATATTTTTTGTAACTCGAAGTAGAACAATCTCTAATTGAACTGACCACTGCCTGGGATCACATTTCATGAAAGGAATGGCTGCCGAAGACACAGGGAAATGATCAGATGGGAATGGGCTCTGTGGCCCTCGGAACACAGGACAAGTGCAATTCAGGAAGCAGCTGGCCATCTGAGGGCTGTTCTCTTTCACACTTTGCTAAAGATTCCCGGGTCTGCAAAGGCTTTGTGGACACAGATAAGACATGGCCTATCCTAAGGGTTTCCAGAAGATCTGAGGACCTTTGTGCATGCTGCATTTCTTACTTAGGCAGAAGTGGCTTTGGAGTTGAGTTTGAACATGTAGTTTGAGTCTTGTGTGTAATTATAGGTTGGCATTCCATGGATTGTGTGCAGCAGGCTTTCTTTTAGGCAACCAACCAGCTCCCAAATCATGACACGGAGACTTATTAGTTATGAATGCTCGACCTTATCTTAGCTCTTCTTGTTAGCTTTTATAACTTAAATTATCCTGTTTCTCTTCATCTACGTTTTGCCTTGGGGCTTTTGCCTTTCCCTTTGTGTATGTCTTATTTTCCTGCTGTCTCCATGTCTGGCTAGTGGCTGCCTGACTTCTGGCCCCGAGCATGTCCCTCTCTTTCTCCCTCAATCTCTTCATTCCTTCTTCTCCTCTTCCGTCTCGAGCCTTGATTTCTCCTCCTATTTATTCTCTCTGCCCACCAGCCCTGCCTAGCTATTGCCTGTTCAGCTCTTTATTAAACCAATCAGGTGCCTTAGGCAGGCAAGGTGAAACAGCAACACACCTTTACATAATTAGACAAATGCAGCATAAACAAGTCTAACACATCTTTATATCATTAACAAAGGCAGAAGAAACAACTGTAATGCACCTTCACATAGTTAAATATTCCACAGCATAAACAAATGTAACACATCTTTACATTGTTAAATATTTCACAACTGTGTGGCTCATGTGGCTATAACAGTGGCTTGATTGTTTGGATTTTGTTTATTCTGTGTATGTAAGCACAGGTGGGTATTTGTCTATGTGCTAGAACATGTAAATGGAGGCCACAGGTCAAACCCAGGTATTGAAATAGGGTTGTCTCACTGACCTGGAATTCAGTTAGGTTAGACTGGTTGGTCAGTGAGTCCCTGGGGCCCACCTGTCTCTGTTTCTCCAGTGATGACATTAAAAATCTGCCTGTTATGGAATATTATTTTAACCAGGCAAAGATGTGTTACATTTGTTTATGCTGCAGAACACTACTTCAACTGTGTAAAGGTGTGTTACTCTTGTTTATGCTGCATTTGTTTAATTATGTAAAGATGTGTTGCATTTGTTTCACCTTGCCTGCCTAAGGCACCTGATTGGTCTAATAAAAAGATGAAGAGCCAATAGCTAGGCAGGAGAGGGATGGACAAGGCTGCCAGGCAGAGAGAATAAACAGGAGGAGAAATCTAGGCTAAAAAAGATAGAAGAATGAGAGAAGAAGAGAGGAGACAACGAGGGAGATGCCTGGGGCCAGAACCCTGGCAGCTGCCAGATGTGAGAAGCCTTGAAAGTAAGATAAATAGAAGGGAAGAAAATAAAAAGCCCTGAGGCAAAAGTAGATAAAAAAGAAGCAGGTTAATTTCAGTTAAAAAGAGATAACCAGAAATGAGCCTAAGCAAGGCCAAGCATTCAAAACTAACAATAAATCTGTGTGTTGTGATTTGGGAGCTGGTTGGTGGCCAAAAAGAAAAAGCCTGGTACATCTGCCTTTTTTTTTTTTTTTTTTTTTAACAACATGAGTTCTGGGAATCAAACCCAGACCCTCATGTTAGAGAAGAAAGTTCTTCACTGACAACTCTCACCAGCTCAAGTGTTTTTTAACTTGGGATTTTAACACTGGTGTTGGGTCTGGGGTCTTGCAATAATGGGGGACAGACCACCAAAACCACCAAAGTCTATTAAACCAGAAGCAAACTTTATTCCAGATAATAAAAAATAAAAAACAACAACAACAAAAAAAACCAAAAAACAAAACACCATGGGGCATAAAGCTTATCAGCTAGCTGAGACCATAGCCAATGTTGGAATTCTGAGGCTGTGGCTGCTGAAGGGGGCCTATGAGCCTCTTTTTATAGTAAGGGTTAAGGATGAGGCATAGACAAAGGAATTTTTACAATTTTGAAGTTAAACTTTAGAGCAAATTGTTTTAGAGTTTTATAATTTTTTTATTAGCAGGGTTTTAGGAGATTTTATCTAAACAATATTTGTATACCCTGCAGCCTTTCTTGACTCAGTTAATTGATGTTTGTCCAAACCTGCAGCTTCTCCTGACACAGCTGGGTTCCTGTGGGGGAGGGGCGCGGGAACAGAGGGAGTCAAAACAAGCAAGGCAGGTTGTCACACAGAACTCACAGAACTCATTCAAAGTGAACTTTGGTTCGTAGTGATGTAGAGTTATAATAGCTAACCCAGGGCTGCAAAGGACAATCTTTAGTCAAGGAAGGGTTGTTGACAGAGCTGCCCATCGTAAAACATGGGGGGCCCAGTTAGAGGTTATTTATTTATTTATTTATTTATTTATTTATTTTTTATTTATTATTTATTTATTTATGCTAGCCAAGTTGATGGCTGTCAGTTTCCATTCCTTAAGTTTATATTTTATATTTCTATATTCCTGTGCCCTTCACTGGCACTTGAAAAATGAGCCACATTCAGAACCATGCACTCTCTAATGCTCAAATCTCCAAAGCTCTGAACGTTGAAAATTGCTTTCCTCTTGTTGGCAGTAAGCTTGGGCATCAAATGACAAAACTGTCTATTGTCTCCGTCTGACTTGGTATAGATTTGCATATATTTTACTTTAGAAACAATGTTTTTGATTATAGGACATTGTTCCTGACCTTTCTAGAGTATCATGTGGTCCAAAATATATATGATTTTTCCATCTGAAAATCTAAATCTAATTTGCTCCCAAGAGTTCAGAGGAGGGATTATAGAGTTGCAAAGGAGGCCCTCCATTTACTGAGTAACTGGATGGAATTACCTCAGCATGTGACATTGCTTGGAAATAGGCTCTGTGCAAGTATAATTAAAATGAAGTCATACTGAATTAGAATGGGTCCTGAATCAATGGCTCAGTGCCCGGATGAGGAAGGGCACACAGAAGGAAGGAAGCCTTGTGACAATGGGGTCAGAAGGAGTGATGTAGCTGCTCGCTGAGTAACACCAACAGCAGTCAGCAATCACCTGATGCTAGGAGCGAGGCTGGGGGATTCCCCTCAGCATCTCCAGAAGGAGCTAACTGAGCTCACAAGCTGAGTTCAGACTTCTGCACTCCTAACACATTTCTAGTATGTTAAGACACAACACTGAGTGCTGTTATAGTGGTCCTGGGAAATGAATACCCTAGCCAGATCAGAGGAAATTAATACCCAGCCAGAATCAACCTGAGCATTGGAATAACAGTAGAAATGGTATCAAAATCTTGAAAGTATAATTTATTCAGACCATAAAACATACGGAAATTTAAGATTTCATTTACTTACTTTTTTAGTTTGTGTGTTTGTTGTGGGTATATATGTATGTGTGTGGTCATGCATACCACTGAAAATATATGTAGGTCAGGTGACAACTTGTGGGAATTAATTTTTCCCTTTCACCATATGGGTCCTGGGATGAGAATTCTGGTCGTCAGGCTTGCTGGGAAGTGCCCTTACCTGCTGGGCCATCTTGCCAGCCTTTGGCTATCTCCTTTAGTAAAAGAATGGTTGCAGAATTATAGCTTACATGGTGATATTATGTTCTTTTACATTAGTATTAATATGATTTTATTATTCTATAGACTTCTAATGGAAAACTATATAATGATAAGGAACAGCAAAAATAAATTACAGTGTACCCATATGATAAAGTAACTACCAACAAGCCTAAAAATTCATAGTACGTGAAGCCAGAGAGGTAAGAATCCATAATGAACACTCTAAAACTCTGAAGAAAGAAGTCAAGGAAGATACTAGAAGATGGAAAGATAGATTGGTAGAATTAATATTGTGAAAATGACCATCCTTCCAAAAGCCATTAATTTACATATCCAATGCAATCCCAATCAAAATCCAATACCATCCTTCAGGGAAAGTGTTTAATATCATTAGCCATTAGGAAAATGCAAATTAAAAGTGCTTTGAGAATCCTTCCTCCTAGAGGACATTAGTTTATAATGATATACATATATATCCAACATAAAAATTTGTGTCTGTGTATATTATATACATATATACATGGTATACACACACACAATTATCCCACTGTATTCTGAACTGATAGGTAATCTACAAGCTAGAAAATCTATTCTGCATATTAACCAGCTTTTCATCACTATGATGAAATACTTGAAATGAGGTCCTCACAGAGATGTTTATTTAGCGTATAGTTAAAGAGGCTGGGGCAGCCGCTCCGCATCACCTCATATTGCAGTAGTGTGAGGCAGTGTGTGCTGGGGATGGCAAGGGACTGTACCTGGAATCAAGAACACAGAATAGGAGGAGCCAGAGTTGCCCCTCCTGTACAACTCTACTAAAAAGTCAATAAGTTGGAGAAGGACCAGTCGTTGAAGAAACACTCAACCCTCGATACTTAAAAGTTCAATTGCCTCCCACCTGGGCCACTGTGGGAACCAAGCCTCCAGTACTGGACCCTTTGCAGGGCCATAAAAATCCTATCTAAACCATAGCACCACAGCTTGGCCTACCTGATTCCTAGTCTATGATTAAACTATCAGACTCATGCCTGCCCTCTTCTCCCTCCTTCCTTCCCGCCCTCCCTCCTCTCTTCTCTTCCCTTCCATCCCTCCTTCCCTTTATCTTCCTGCTGGAGATCAAACCCGGTCCTAAGCCAGAGCTAGAGCAGTCAGCTGCATCCCCAAGCCTCCAAACTCCATTCTTGGAGCTTTCTTCTTTTTCCCTTTGGGCAACTCTAGGACATCAACAGGAACCGGAGTTCAGTTCCCGTTTCTCCTTTGCTTACTAGCCCATGCTTTGGGCAATTTTCAAGTTATCGAACTCATGAGCTGTTTTCCCATCAGTAAACTAAGAAAAAAACAGTAAGCCTCCCGTGGGATTATTATATGACTCAAGTAAGACAGCGTATGTATGGGGCCCTACACAGGCCTGCTTAGCTATGGGCAGCCAAATGTCAGTTCTATTCTCCTTTTGAGAAATCCTCATAGGGTCCCCAGGCATCACCAGCTGCTCTGCCCTCTGGCTTCAGGAATGTGTTCTTCTTCAATCGAAAGCAGATTTGCAGGGGTATATTGAGCCTTTTCTTTTTAAAAACTGAGTTTCTCTTTCTCAGCTAGGTTGCTTGTCCCTGAACACAGATGTGCCGTTTTCATCTCTGAATCCCCAGGGCCAGGCAGAGTCTCACAGGAGGCAGAACTTAGCAAGTCTTTAGAGAAAGTGGGAATCCTAATCTGACCAGGCTCACTCAACTTGCTAGATAGCCCAGGGATAACCTTGAACTCTGGATCCTCCTGCCTTCACCTCCAAAGTCCTGGGTGTCTAGATGTTTCCACTATGCCCACCTTTTGGGTGACTACATCATCCTCTAACTACAACTAATTTTTCCCTCTGGTAGGAACTGAGTGCTCTGATCACATTCTTCTTTTAATCATAGTTATTTGCAAGCATTTCCCCCTTTTCCTTTTAATTTAGCCGTCCCCCCCCACCCATCACGTGGCAGCTGGAATTGCATCTCATCCATCTCAAAGGCCCTAGCAGTGTGTTCCACGGTTTGTTTAAGATCCAATTCTTCTGGAGCAAGAAGCAAGGGATATGACTCACACAGACAACGCACAATGCAGTTTTGACCTTCTTCGCATAGGCCTGCTCAGCAAACCACATCCCTGGTTGCACAATGGGGAAGGCAGGGCTATTGTCGATGCTAAATTCAGTCGGGGTTATTAGAAGTCATCTGCCTTCCTCTAGATTAAAACACAGTTCAGAAACATTCATTTATGACACATTTTAAAATCTGGGCCTTTCTATTTCACTGAAATATCAGGACAAAAAAAAAATTAAGGCATACATGCACAACCTAGAATACAAACTCTGGGCAGGCTGGGAGTCAACAGAGCTGATGAAAACATAAGGTAAGATTGAAATCCAGTAACAGGGTTGTATTGTTCCCCCAGACACAGACTTTGAAACAAGTCCTGCCTTAACGACAATTAAGTTGGCCTACCACATGTGGCTACTTAACATGAATTTGCACCATTGATATTACATTACATTAAAGTTACCTTGCAGATGGGGAGAGCTGAATGGAGATTTTTTCCGGAGTCAGTGGCACCTTGGTGAATTTTTCATCCATTCAAAAAATGCTTACTGAGCTCCCACCACACACCAGCACTGTGCTCGAAATGGCTGCTGGGTAAACAACACAGGCCTTGCCCTGAAGTTTTCTTTCTTGCTCTTAAATATTCCTCATTATCCTGGTTACCAATCATACTACAAGGAATGAAGAGAATGTTCCTGAAGCAGTTCAGATGTTGTGATGGGCATTATGTAATATCTGTGTGACTATTTGCCAGCTTAATACTGATGTGTTAAAGATCAACCATGAAATTGCATTGTTAAGGCCTTCTTGCTTTTGACTTTTAAATGTATTATTAGCGAATCCACTGAATGAAATTTTATTATTGGTTTTTGAACTTAAACTTATTTGTACCATTTAACAAAGAAAGAGTGTTTTGGTTACTCTGGGAATATACATGTACCACCCAGCATGGTGTTTCATGGGAGTTATTTTTCCTCCTAAATGTCCATATCTCCTCCTCAGTCTCACAGAACAGTAGAGTGAGGCAGGCATTTAGGTATCTTCTGACTCAACCAGGCCCAACATTTCCTTTCTTTTTATAACCTCTGAAGATGTTTTCTTTTTTATATAGTGGGGGTTTGGGAAAATGTTTACCAAATAAATTATATTCCATTATTAGATCATAACATTTCATTTTCTTATTTTTATTAAGAGCACGCTCCACCAGTCAGAACATGATTACTGTGACATAATTGGAATTAGCAGTAGGCAGTGTGGCTATTGACTTTGGAATCAGATTATCTAAGGTTTCATCTTCTCTACACCACTTATTAGCTATCCAACCTTGAGCAAATCATGTCCCTCGCTAGGCCTTAGTTTTGGCATCCATGGATGAGCACCAGCAGCAGAACCTAACTCATAGGTTTGTGAAGGTACTTTGTTCTGTTACAGCCTCCTTTATCAATCTGTTGGACCCAGAGTAGAACAAGTTGTATTTACATTAAGGTTTCCAAAACCTTGTGAGCTTGGGAACATTCATTCCTATGTCACAAGACTCTGTGGTTCTAGGATCCCAGGCCGGCTTCTCCTTTAAAGATGAGAACCTTGAGAGGAGAGACATGAGCTGCCTGAAGACCATCAGCTAGTCAGGGCTAGCCAGCACTCTAACCCAGAACCTACAGATTCAAAGACTATATACTTACTAAATTAGTTCAAAATCTGCATGTAAAAGTCCCAAATGCACCTAGATCATAGGTATGAAACAGATACAAGAGTCACCAGCTCACTGTTGGACAGACACTCCATGTGGAAAAAGCACTCGAGTCCTATTGATTTCCCATGGAACAACGGAAAACTCCAGACATCTCTCTCTCTAGAATCTGGAAATGACAAATGACCAGAGGTCATTACACATAACTTCCTCAAGAAAATCAATAACAGAAGCTGGGCATGGTGGTACATGCCTGTAATCCCAGGGGAGGCAGAAGCACAGGGATTGTGAGCTCAAGAAATAAGTAACCAATTCGACCCTTCATAAATCTAGGAACAAACTAAAATACATTTTAAAATAAACTATGACCCAGAAGTACAGTTGGCACTATATTGAAACACCACTACTGATATAAAACAACAACAAAACAAAGCCATAAGCTGATCTGGAAGTGTAAACACTATGATGATGGGTGTGAACAACAGCTGCTGCCTACAATTATGAAGAGGGTTGGAGGTGGTGCTGAAAGGCAGCTATGCTGTGGGAGGAAGCCTCCAAGCCCCTGCTCCAAGCCCCTGCCCTGACTGCAGTATCCAGGCTCCTAGCTATAGTCACAAGGTGCTAGGTAAGCTCCTCAGACCAGTCTTGACAGTTCCCTAGTCCCACTGCAATCACTACTGAATACACACACCAGGGGCCTTCTGTGTAACTTCAAAGCAGTGGAAACTTGGAAATGATAAGTCCCCAAAGGGCAGCAGTCAGTTGTACTCAGTATCAGTGAGGACTCCTTAACACTCATTTCTTTTGCTTTTGGAATTGTAAACACATACAAACTATGAGTAGGCTATTAATAATATATAAGTTTTTAAAACTATTTTCTTTGACCAGTGATTTCACTTCTATTTTAAGGGGAAAATGAGAGACACACATACGAAGTTATTTACAACTGCCTAACAGTACTAAATGATAGCAAAATACAGAACATAACTTCAATGGCTAAAAACAGGACAGTGACCAAAAATATTTGTTTATACAGTAGCAAATGAAACGGTTGTTCTAATTGATATTCTGAGAATAAATTCGTTGACATGAGAAAATACTTAGGATCTAATACCAAGTTAAAAAGTCAGAATACAATCCAGGAATGGTGGTGTACACTGTAATCTCAGCACTCAGGAGGCCGAGGCCAGCCTGAGCTACACAGTTTAAAAATTGGAATAAAAATCTATGCATGTACCTTGTAAGCATATATGTGAAAAGTAGTCTGTCTTCAGATAGAAGACAAGGAGGAAATTAACCCAAATGTGAGCAGTGGTATACCTAAAAGTAGAATTATACTCTTTTTAAATTTTTTTAAATGAGCATTGACTGGTGTATTTGTCTGCATGTATGTCTGTGTGAGGGTGCCAGGTCACCTGGAACTGGAGTTACAGATGGTTGTAAGCTGCCATGTGGGTGCTGGGAATTGAACCTGGGTCCTCTGGAAGAACAGCCAATGTTCTTAACCCCTGAGCCATATCTCTAGCCCCTAGAATTACACTCTTGACATCAGCCAACAACTTACGGAGCAAGTGAGTAGGATTATAAGGGATATTTACTTTTCTACATGTTATATAGTTTCTATGCTATGTAATACTTTAAAAATGAACCAGTTTTATTAACAAAGTATGAGCATGTTCACAATGTTATTAAAAAGAACTCAGATGCCTTGTTCCTTTTCACACAAACACTTAAGGAATCTGTTAGAGAAATTATCCATTTCACAATAATTCATTTTTAACAGTACATCCTTAACGTCATTCCACACAAGACACAGCTAGCCCATTATTTTTATTTGTTTGTTTTTAATGGAAATTAAACCATTTAAAAATCACACATAAAACTAAAATTGCATGTATTTATGGGGTGCCACTTAATGTTTGTTACATACATAATGTATTACCATCTCATTATGTCTAATGGCTGCATGGTATTCTCTTATATGACCAGAATGCTACTTGTTTATTCCCTATTAACAGACATTTTAGTTGTTTTACTTCATTTACTAGTATAATCAATGTTACAATAAGTTTTGTGTGTGTGTGTGTATGTGTGTGTGTGTGTGTGTGTGTGTAGAGAATTGATCTGTACAGTGAATTCCTTATCATAAACTACTGGGTAAAAGGCTTATGTAATAGATGGGAGGGAGAAACCTGTAATCCCAGCACTCAGGAGGCTGAGATAGGACTTCCCACAGATTTGAGACTAGTCTGGACTACATAGTGAGTTGTAAGCAAGCACAGGCTACAAAGTAGAATCTTGTCTCAAAAAACAAAATAAGTAAACAAAAAATACATTACACACCAGGAAAAATGTATACATGCATGAATTTTAAAATTTATTTAATGATAGTTTGTCGCCTTAAAACATCTTTTAAAAAATCCTAATTATAATAATCTTAAATACTTAGTTTGTGGTTGGGCACGTGCATGCAGGCCTTTAACCCCAGCAATAGGGAAGTAGATGGATCTCTGTGTACTTGAGACCAGCCTGGTCAACATAGCAAGTTCCAGGTTAGCTAGGACTGCCTAGGAGGACTTTGTCTCAAAGCAACAACAAACCAAAACTATCAACCTGCCTCTGCCGCTCAATTGCGTGCCCAACAAAATGGCATGCTCCTGCAGTAGTTCAGGTTTCCTAGAAGTGGAGCATGAGACAGGGATGAGTGCATTTATGAGAAAGTGCCCACCAAAGAATCCTGTAAGGAAGGAGGGAAGCAGGCTAGTGCAGGGCAAGGAAGGAGGCAAAGACACATCACTTCAGGTCAAGTTAACCCCAGCCTGATCTAATAAGAACCTGGGAATGTGGTCACATAGCCAGGTTGAAACCACCCCCAAGAAGAGGTGTCATGGATTTTAACTTCCTATCTGGCCAACTTTGGTTTCAGTTATGCAGAACATAAACCCCTACGGTCAATTCCTGGAAAAGGAAGCCATGTTGTCATTAGCAGAGAAGGATGGACAGGATCCGAGATGGCAGGAAATCTGGGCAGGTCACCAGAGACATCCACAATACCAGTCCTACCATTTTGTGGTGATACTGTGTTCCCCAAAATATTGTGTATCCTAATAAACTTATCTGGGGTCAGAGAACAGAACAGCCACTAGATATACAGGCCAGAAAATGGTGGCACACACGCCTTTAATCCTATCACTTGGGAGGCAGAGATCCATCTGGATCTCTGTGAGTTTAAAGCCACACTGGAAACAACCAGGCATAGTGACTCATGCCTTTAATCCCAAGAAGTGAGCCTTTAATCCCAGGAAGTGATGGCAGAAAGCAAAAAGGTATATAAGGCGTGAAAACCAGGAACTAGAGCTGGTTAAGCTTTTAGGCTTTTGAGCAGCACAGTTCAGCTGAGACCCATTTGGATGAGGACTCAGAGGCTTCCAGTTTGAGAAAACAGAATCAGCTGAGGAACTGGTGAGGCGAGGAAGCTGTGGCTTGTTCTGCTTCTCTGATCTTTCAGCATTTACCCCAATACCAGGCTCCGGGTTTGATTTTATTAATAAGACCTTCTAACAATTCATGCTACACCATTTTCTACTTTGTGTCAGCGTAACTGTATTCCCTGTTCTTCTCCACCTTCGATTTAAAGGTCCTCATTATACGTGCACACAAAGAAAGGTAAACAAGGAAATTTGTCGCTTCTGCTACCTAATAAAAGTTTACCTGTTGGCAAAGAACTAAAGGATATTTTCACTGTTGTCAAATACACATTTTCCCCAATCCATTTTGCTATTGACTTATGATGGCAGTTTGTGGATCCTTGTGTTGAAATTTTAATATGAATCAGTATTTTGCAGGTCTTAATGGAAGTTTCTTGAAATGTTGGTTTCTGGTTTTAAAAGCCTCCGCTTTCAGGTGATAATAGCTGAAGTGATAATTCAAAGACAGCCAAAGGATGAACTGATGCAAATCTTTAAGTTGACAGGTGCGACATGATTTACCCTCTTTCTACACTGTCTCCTGTGTCTCCCAGAGAAACCTCAAACTGCTAATTTGGGCTTAGTTTGGATTCAGACTTATTGTTTCCTTTCTCAAAACCCCAACAAAGTTTCCCAGGGACAATTAACTCTGCAAAAGAGAACAACTCCCTGGGAATTACATTTTTCCATACACAATACAGTAGGGTGTATTGGAATGTGAAGGAGGAGGGACAGAAGGCAGTCTGGGTTAGACTCCAGGCTTCCTTGATGCAGCTGCATTTTAGACAGGGAAATGCCTCAGAGGCTTAGCTTTCCTCTGTGGTATTGTCCTTGGCATTGTCTCTAGGCTCAAAGAAGCTCCAGAGCTCATGCTAATTGTTTAAGACAGCTTTCCTGGGGACCACAGTCTTCCTCCCTGGGCAGGTTTTAAGATCTCAGCCCTTCTGCATCCTTACCACCAGGAGGTTGAGCTCCTACAAGCTGCTCCTGGGACCAGGGCAAGTCTCAAGGCAAGACATCGACCTGGGAGGGTAATTACAGCCTTCAGACAGAATGGGGTTAGGCTTAATTAACAGAGTTGGTTTTTTCCCAAGGGGCCAACACTTGTACAAGTCTTTCTGTGGATGAGAAGGGAGAAAGCAGACGTGGCCAAGTCTAGCAGGAGGCCCTGAAGGCCTTTTTCTTTAGGGTTATACTTTCCTAACAGGCTGTGAGGCGAGCTGGGAATGAACGAACCAGCCCAGTTGAACATTGCCCTCTGACTTGGCGATGACTCAGTTGGGAAAGAGGAAGAAGCTGCCATTTCTCTGGAGCTATAACTAGCATCTTTACCTTCATCCTGTTCAATTCCTACAAAATGCTGTGATGAAGGTAAAAAAAATCCTTACTTCTGACAACGGGGAGTTGATTATCCACACCCACACAGCTGGTAAACAAGTCAAGCCCTGGGCCTACTTACGATCACTTTCCTTTAAGATGACCCAGAGATACTCCTCGTGTTTCCACCCTTTCCCCAAGTGTCTGGGTAAACAGAGGAAGCATTTGGTTTGGTCAAAGAGGCATTCCACTCAGTTTGTTTGCCAAAGGTACAAACTCTAAACCCATGGCTGTTTGTTTAGTCCCAGGAAATTCAGACGCTCGCTTCAGATTTACTCTATGTATGCCATGTAGTCAAAGAGAGTGGTCTTGACTTTCTGACCCTCCTGACTGTACCTCCAGAGTGTTGGTATGAAGTGTACCACCACGCCTGGCTTATGCAGTGCTGGGCACCAGACCCATGGCTTCATCTATGCCAGGCCAGTACTCTACCAACTGAGCCACACCCAACTTGTGAATCTCTTCAGGGAATTGCTCATTCCCCAGTGTGGTGGGAGTTTCTCCGCACTGATGATGCTTAAAGATCATTCTCTGTTTTAAAATTCTACATTTGTATCAGGCCCACTCTGAAATTTTAGGATCTGGCATCCAATAAACACTTTGTAATGCTGAGTGTTTGACCCCACCAGACTCTGCCAGGTGGTTGTGTAGTGAACGCAGTGAGACAGCAGAGTCTTACTGCACTGGAGACCTGTCTTCCTCCCATGGCCACCAGAGCCATGGAGACACATCCACATCTCAGTATGGAAGAAGCAGACAAGCCCAAAGCTCAGACCCAAGACTGGAGAGGTCCTTGCAAAGTTTTTATCCTGTTTCTAGGCAGGGCACCTCTCTCCACTATCTACGACGCTCCGCTCCACAGTTCTCCTGACATCTAAGTACAAAGCTGTCCATTCCCTCTCACCTGGATAAGGCTAGGCTTGCTGCACTGGTAAGACAACACACACACACACACACACACACACACACACACACACACACTTTCTCCTAGAATGAATTGAAATAAGCATTCTGTATTTATCAATCCTCTTTCCCATTCCACATCACATATCATCACCATGGCTCGTTATCCTTAAAATTACCCTTCGAAGTAATTTTTTTTAGCCCTTTTATATATAAGAAAACAGGATCGCTGAGATTCAGTTGTATGCTAGAAGATGATCTCGAAGAAAAGAGACTCAACCTCTAACCTTTGACTCCAAATCTCCAGTTTTCTCCTCTTTGGAACAAAGATCTTTTCTAAAGCCCCAGAGAGAGTATTAGCTTTTAGATGATTATGGAGGCACAGGCTGGAAACTCAGGTTCTTAGAAAGTGGAGACAGGAGATGAGGCATTCAAGGCCAGCCTGGTGTACACGGAACTCAAAAAAAAAGTAGTAGCCTCGGAATGAATGTAGTGAAAGCCTTTCCCAGTGAGAACAGCAGCACAAATCATACACAAGGGCCCAGTGAGAGCTGTGAACCCTAAGGGGATGTAGACCAGGGCTTTGCTGCACCCGCTTTGCCAATATATTTACCAATAATCTTCTAGGGGTAGTAAACCTTTCATTACTAGTTCAAAGACATCATAAACTTAGTGAGCTTAAGACTACAAAACGGTGTTCCTAAAACATTTGCATCTCATGCTGAAATTCTTCCACTCCTACTTTGCTATATTCCCCTTCCCTTATTCAGTCACTTGGGAAATATTTGTGTGTGTGTGTGTGTGTGTGTGTGTGTGTGTGTGTGTGTGTGTGTGAACACATATTATGTGCAAGCACAGTTGCAGGCACTGCAACCCATTTCACCCTCTGCTCTCTTCTACGTGCATTCCTGTGCAAACTCACTCATCGAGAGTGCTTAACCATCGGGAAGGCACAGGACAACATTTGCTTTACCTTTTCATTTAAAATTTCCTGTGATAAAAAAGGGAGAAACCCAAGGGATAGTTTTCCCAACCAGCTCTACAAACCCCCAAAGCATATTGGATCTGAAAATGCAGAGCTGTGAGATGAACTGAGTCTCAGCCATGCTTTTTGCTGGCTGGGTGACATCGGGAATTACCTTCTCAGAGCCTCGGTTTTATCCTCCAAAAACCAGGGATCACACCAGATATTGCATAAGACTCCAGTGGGTCACAGGAGAATTCAATTACAACCGTCCAGCTCGGAGCTCAGTTCAAAGCTCTCAGCATGTGAAACTCTCAACAGAGTAATGATCTAAGTCTCCAAGCAGCCATCTTCTTGCCAATGGCAACAGAGGCATCTACCAGCCTCCTCATCTCCCCTGGTCACCTCAGCAAGGCTTGGAGACAGGGTTACTTTCGGGCAAGGGTAGCCCAATTGCGGCCTTTGTCTTAATCAGCCTGAGCAGCAACAGTGTTGGGGCCACGAGGCAGCGACATTCCAATTCCCTGACGAGACACTCAAGGGAGCAGATTCTTGGAAAGAAACGAAAGTGGGAGGAGGCTGGCCCACTTCTCTTTGCCTTGATTTCCTTTCCTCTGCCTCCAAGGCTCCTTCAGGAGGGGACACCTGTTCTCCTGCTCTTCGCAGTTCTGAGAAACAGTCCAGCACCAAGGGGTAGACAGACGTAAGGAAAGTGGGACAGGGTCCCTGTCCGCCCCTCCCTGACACACATCTAGCTACATAGGCAACTCTGTTGGGAAGGGAAGTAATGACTTCCACCAAGCCTGAAGACGGGCCAACGCCCAGATGTCTCCAACTGCTCTGAACTTACAAGAAAAGACACTAGTGGATCCTCTCCCCCTCCCTTCTCTTTCTCTCTTCCTCTCATTGCTCTTTGAGCATTCATGGAGATGTCAGCTTCAGGGCCAGTCAGTACTCTGATCTTGGATTTCCAGGCTCCAGATCAATGAGAAACAACTGTGGAATTGTGGCACAGCACTCTTAGCAGACTATGCCAGACTCAGTGCAGAATTTCCAGGAGAAACAAGGTATTCTCCACCTTCAGTGCTTTCCACCCGTTTTCAGCTACAGACACATTCCAGACTGGACGCTAGTCGTGTCTACTGAATGAATGTAAAAGCCCTCGTTTGGGGGAAAATCACAAACAAGCAGTCACTTCAGCCTGCTAGACACAGTAGCCTGGGTGTTCTTCTATGAGCTCATTCCAACAAACAGCAAATTCAACAAGTGTGAGCAGCGTCTCTGCCCTCAATAAACGAAGAACCCAAACGGTAGCAGGCCCTACCTCAGAACGGATGGAGTAGCGTCTAAAAGGAGGCCTTACAGAACACACTACGTGTGCCAGTTATTTATTCCGGAGCAGAACTCTAAACTCAAACAGGGACCATTAATGGAAACTACCCTTCCCTTAGGTTACTGGAACTTTCTGGGACTGAGTTTCCTAGCTCATAAACGAGAGGTCACATTATCTCTCTCCAAGGGCTCTCTAAATTGAAAAAAACGTGATACTCTCCACACCATGGTAGGCACACAAACGGTACTCCACACCTGGTTTTCCCCACCCCTGCACAATTCCTGGTCCTAGTTTGCCTTACAGACAGCCAGGTGGCAAGAATTCTCCAAATCTCCATTCGGGCATCTTTGCATTAGCCCGGGCATCATCCACAGAAGGAAGTGCTTGCTTAGTGAAACTTGCTGAGTCCGGAAAGGCATAGGACAGGCCCTTTCACACGCGTGCCTGGGCTGTTGCCCCAGCTGCGCCTGCTAGTTACCTTTCACCTAGTTCGGCTGGGACTGCCTCGCGGGGTAACTACAGGTCAGACGTGGAACCCGCGCCTGCGCAGAGCTGGCTGCGGACCGCTGGTAGGCGTCGGGAGCTTTTTTCTTTCTTTTTTTTTTCCTTCTCCTTTCTGAAATGAAGGCCGTGGGCCTTGCGGACGTGTTCTAATTTCTGTGTGGGCATGATCACAGACCTGGTAGGGCAATCTGAGGACCCCCTCGTACACAAATCATCACTTGTCACTGACATCCCCTAGGCTTCCCATCCCTCCTTCCCCCTACGGCTAGCCTTTATGTTCCCCACTGTCCCACAGGAGCAGGGGGCTCCCCCATATCCTCCCCACCCCCAACTCCTTCATCACTCCCCAACCGAAGAGCAAGGCTAACTCCAGAGCTAGAGGAGCACACTCGGGCGAGAAGCCACGTGGGCGCAAACTTAACGCGCCAGTTTCTGCCCGGGAGAAGCCGGATCTAACAACTAGGTTGCAAACCAGAAGGAGCGCGCTGGTGGTGGTAGGCAGCTCGGCTGCTGCGCGCCCTGCTGCTCGGGGTTACTACCGGGCATCGCGCGGGCGGGGCGGGCGCTGGGAGGGACAGCACGTCCTCTGCCTCAAGAACCACCATAGCGGAAACACTCCTAGCTATCTGGAGAGGTCTGAGGCTCTCAGTCACATCAGCCTCGATGGTGGTATAAAGGAGTCTGTGGTAACTCTTCCTCTCCAGGGACTCCCCCCTTTCCTGGCATCCCATCGGATCTGAGGAGGATCAAGGAGGAACAGATTTTCAAGAAATACCTTTTCTTGCAGGGGTCCAAGCCCTTTCACCTACCTCTGATCTCTGAATTCGGACAATGATCCCCAAAGGGTGCAAATAGGATACCTAGGTTTGGCCAGGCTGTCACTGGGTGAGGTGATGGGAATATGCTTCGCCCTTCCCTCTCTGAGATAAGCATTATTAACAGTAGAGCTTGAGGGTTCATCTGATGGTCCCTGGGCTTTTCAGCATCGAAGGTGACAAACTTCACAATTTCAGACCGTCATGTCATGTCGCTTCTGTTTCAGACAAGACCTTCAGGGAGCAGTGCCAAGTTGAATTAACTACCTTCAAAGTGAAGCATGTGTTGCGTGAGTGGACATATTGAGGTCTGCTAGGTTTCTTTGGAAGATTGTTTAACTCTTTCACACATTAACGTTGAGGCAAAGTATGTGTTCTACCAAAGAACTGGCAGACTCACGGACACACACCATTTTTTGACTCTGCCATAGCCTCAGGACAGTGTATAATGCAGTCAGGTGGTGTAGATTCATTCTCACGAAATAAGAGAAAAATTGTGAGTGGTGGAGATACGGGTCTTATGCTTTCTTTTTAGTATGAATAGCTTAAAAAAAAAAAAAGAAACTCTTGGAGGTACAGTGTCACAGGAGAAACAGACACGAAGGCTGAACACAGAGAAGCTAAGTGGAACACCGGTTGCCTGGTATACTACACCCTGGAGGAGAATCTGTCCGTTTTAGCACACATTAGCAAACACCCTGTATCAAAAACAAAATCCACTAACAGTTTTAACACGGGGTTGGGAATAAAGTGTTGTCTTAGTTTCTTTTCCTGTTGCTGTCATAAAACTCCGACAAAAGCAACTCAAGGGAAAAGGGTTGGTTCTGGCTCCCAGTTCCAGGTGGCAGACTACCAGGATGGGAAGTCACAGCAGCAGGAACTGGAGGCACCTGGTCACATTGCATCCATAGATAAGAAGCAGGTGTGTGTGTGTGTGTGTGTGTGTGTGTGTGTGTGTGTGTGTGTGTGTGTGGTGGGTGGGCGGGTAAGAAGCAGGTGTGTATGGAGGTGGGGACCATGACCTGGCGGTGGTGGCACACACCTTTAATCCAGTACTCATGACACAGCGGCAGGTGGATCTCTGAGTTGAAGGCCAGCTTGGTCTACAGAGTGAGTTTCTGGACAGCAGGGACTATGCAGAGAAACCCTGTCTCTAAAAACAAAGGAGGGGGAGGAGGAGGAAGAGGATGATGATGAATGCATGCATGTTGCTGCTCAGAAGGTGCCACCCGCAGTGGAGAGGTCTTCCCACCTCATTTAATGTAATCAAGATAATTCCCCACAGGCACACCCAGATCCATCTCCCAGGTGATTCTAGATTCTGTCAAGTTGAAACGGCTAACCATCACAGGTACCAACAAACATAGAGCTTCTTTCATTTCTGCATTGCATAATCACGATAATGATGTGAGCCAGTTGAATGCAAATTTCTGATCTGTTTCATGATGAAGAGACTGTGTGGCTAAAGACAAGGTGAGTATCTTGCCTAGGTTTACATAACTAGCATGAGAGAACTGACTTCTGTTGGAAAAAAAAAGTTTTACTTATTTTATGTGTCTCGAGTGTTTGGCTTGAATGTATGTTTGTGCCCCACATATGTGTCTGGTGCCTATACTATTCAGAAGAGGGCAACAGATCCCCTTGAACTGCAGTTATGGATGGTTATTAGCCACCACGGGGATGCTGGGAACTGAACCTGGGTCCTTTGCAAGAACAAGTGCTCTTAAACACTGGGCTACCTCTCCAGCCCTAATTTCAGGATTTCTAATGCCAGGCCTTCTACTTTAAGAGAGTGCTTTTCAATAATGCATGTTGGGGCAGGGACTTAGGATGGGGCTGGAGGGTGGGCATTGCTATTATCACCACAGCTAATGGTTATTATTACTACAGCTGGTGTTTTTTTTTTTACAGTGTTCCAGGTGCTGTGTTAGTGTCTTTCCTGCATTCATTTAATTCTAACAACCTCCCAAAGTAAATATTATTGTGTCTTCTAGTGCAACCAAGAAAATTTCTCATCTTTTCCCAACTAGATGACTTGTGTGTACTTTTAACTTCTCTGGACCTAAGTTTTCCTGGTTATAAAGTCAGAAATAACAGAGATAATGTATGTTTAGTAACCCTCCTCATGGGGTTCTACCCATATATAAATATGGAGGGACAATATATTTAATCTTTGACCATTGATTTCATGAAGTCTGTTGTGGGATATTTGTCCACTGTGTGACGATGTATTGCTGTGAATAGTGTAATAAAAAGCTGAACAGCGAATAGCTAGGCAGAGGAGTATAGGTGGGACTTCCAGGCAGAGAGAGAACTCTGGGAAGAAGAAAGGCAGAGTCACCAGAAGCAGGATGGGCAATATGGAGATGAGGTAACAAGTGTCATGGAAGAATGTAGATTTAAAAAATATGGGTTAATATAAGTTATAAGAACTAGTTAGGAACAAGTCTAAGCAAAGGTGGATCTTTCATAATTAATAATAAGTCTCTGTGTTATTTGTGAGTTGGTAGCCACAAAAGAAAAGTCTGACTACAGAAGTCTTTAAAAGGGATCATTTCAAATCTTCAGAGAGATCTTTGTGTGACTGAAGAAGTGGTCTTTACAGTTCTGGATAGGTGTGTAAAGCTGTTGTTGAGGGATAGAGAGGGAATAGGATATTTGCTGGCATTGTGGAACAAGAAGAGCTTCTGAGTCTTAGGCCATCTGAGAGTGGAAGATTGGAGAGGAGAGCTAACAAGTACTATGTTTAGACTTGGTCCTTAGTGCAACACTGGAAGGTGATTAGGTCACACTGACTCCCTGCCCTTATAAAGAACGATATCTTTATAAAGAATCCTGGAGAAGCCCTCTCACCTCTTCTGCCATGTGAGAACTCAGAGAAAGAACAGATGGGTGAAGCAGAGAATTCTCACTACACATTAACCAGTGCCTTGTTTGTGGACTTCTCAGCCTCTAGAACTGCTAACAATAGTTTTCTATTGTTCACAAGTTACTTACCCTAAGATATTTTGTTATAGTATCTTGAATGGATGGAGACAGTCAGTAAAAAGAAGGGCAAGATTAAGGAAAGTAGCAGGAAGACATACCCTAAGATGTGAACATGGATGGGAAAAAAAACCTTACAAAGAATAAAATAATAAGGTTAAGTATACAGATACATGAAGACAAATATTATGTCTTCTGTAATCTCTCTTTCTCTCTTTATAAGGGGACTATTTGGGGAATAGAATGGAACTACGAGGTGATAGACACTAACAAGAAGTGAGTATTTTCAAAGTACACGATATATTTATTTTAACGAAACTGTTTTTATGAAGCCCATTGCAATGCACAATGAATATATACTAATAAAAAATAAGATGAACACTTCAAGTTACAATAATGATCCACTTGGCAAGCTATACCCATAGTAGTACAAATGTTATGGGAGCCACCAATCACTTTTTTTTTCTATTGCTCCATAAGATGGAACCCATACCTGACACTATCAATGAGGCCAAGAACTTGTAGCTAGGTAGATCATGGTCCCTAAGGATAAACCTACTACTATTATTCTGCTAAAAGAACATAGCAATAAAATGACTTCTAATGACTTATTGCTACACCTATAGATCAGTGAATTTCTCAACTCTCCTTAGAGACTTTTCTTCTTGCAGTAGATGGGAATTAACATAGAGACCCACAACTGGTCAGTATGCAGAGAATAGGAGATTTGAGAATGCTTAGCCCTAAATGGGATGTCTATATCACTGCTCTCCCCAGAAGGCTCAGGGATATATGTAGAAGAGGGGACAGGAAGATTTTAAGAGTCACAGGTGGTGGATGACTTCAAGGAAACAATGTTTTCCAGATACAACAGATTAGTTGCACACATGAATTCACAGAGATTGTGACAGTGAGCATGAGATCTAGATAAGGTCAAGCCAGACCAAAACCACAGCATGGAAGAGGGGATCAGCATGCAGTCCCATCCATCACTGAAGATCTATTGCCATTTGATTGCTGCTGGGAGAGGGAAAGTCAGTTTTCTTCAATGAAATGATACCTGCATATTAACCACACTCGATGGCAAAGAGTAACCAGCTAACACAAATTGTGTTAACTTAAATTAATATTGGGGCATCATAATATAAATCTTCCTTTCCATCAAAGACTCAGAAAAAAATTGCAACATATGTTTTGTTGTTGTTATTGTTGTTTTGTCTTTTACCAGACAGGGTTTTATATAGTCCAGGCTGGCCTACGGAGTTGAGGATGACCTTGACTTTTTGAACTTCTGCCTCCACCTCCCAGGGGCTGGGTTTACAAGCATGCATCAGTTTCTGTGCCCAGTGTTATGTGGTGATGAAGATTAACCTTAGGGATTCAGGCATACCAGGCCAGCCCCAGGTCCAAGCAAATGTCTTGGTATGATTTGTGTGGATATTCCTTTGAGTTAAACATCTGTGAGACACTATGGAAAACAACAAGAGTCCCAGAACAGGATAAATCTGAAAGAGGTGACATTTGGAGCACGAGCTAATTAAGAAATAGGAGGCACTCTTTGGAATTCAAAGACGTCCTGGGGAGTCGCTAGGTTTTCCCGTAGTCCATGGAAGAAAATCACTTGTTGTACCCACCTGAGGAGTCAAGATCATTCCAGCTATCACCTTGAGTTTAGAGGTAAAGAACCTAAGGCAGAACAAGTACTTTTAAAAATATATAACTAAAATAATTCAATTTATCCAATTGTTATACAGCTCTTCCAAATGAAAACTGTTCTAAGCATGTTCAGTGTATGTACATACATAGAATTTATAGAATATATATGTGTATGTCTGTATGTGTCCTTCAAGGTATACGTGTGTGTGTGTGTGTGTGTGTGTGTGTGTGTGTGTGTGTGTACCAGAAACTGACAATGGCTATCTTCCCTGGTTGTTTTCCACTTTATTTTTATTTTATTTATTTTATTTTTATATTATTATTATTATTTTGGTTTTTCAAGACAGAGTTTCTCTGTGTAGCTTTGTGCCTTTCCTGGAACTCGCTTTGGAGACCAGGGTGGCCTTGAACTCACAGAGATCCGCCTGCCTCTGCCTCCCGAATTCTGGATTAAAGGCGTGTGCCACCACTGCCCGGCTCCACTTTATTTTTGAGTCAGGATCTTTTTTTTTTTTTTTTTTTTTTTTTTTTGGTTTTTTTCGAGACAGGGTTTCTCTGTGTAGCTTTGTGCCTTTCCTGGGACTCACTTGGTAGCCCAGGCTGGCCTCGAACTCACAGAGATCCGCCTGCCTCTGCCTCCCGAGTGCTGGGATTAAAGGCGTGCGCCACCACCGCCCAGCGGGTCTTTTTTTTTTTTAATTGCTGTGGATATCACTCTATATAAATAAAACACTGATGGCCAGTGACCAGGCAGGAAATATAGGCGAGACAAGGAGAGAGGAGAATTGGGGAAACAGGAAGAAGGGGGGAGAGACACTGCAGCCACCGCCAGGACAAGCAGCATGTGAAGATGCCGGTAAGCCACCAGCCACGTGGCAAGGTATAGATTTATAAAAATGGGTTAATTTAAGGTATAAAAAGTTAGCAAGAAGCCTGCCACGGCCATACAGTTTATAAGTGATATAAGTGTCTGAGTGATTATTTTATATGTGGATTGTGGGACTGCGGGGCTTAGTGGAACCTGGAGAGAAGCCCTCCAGCAACATTTAATTAACAATTTTTTTTATTCATTTTACATACCAAAGATCATCCTCTTCCCTCATCCTGCCCCTCCAAACTCCCCCCTCCCAACCCATCCCCTATTCCCTCCTACAAGAAGGTAAGGCCTCCCATGGGGAGGTACACTTAGTAGAGGCAGGTCCAAGGCCATGCCCCTGCCTCAAGGCTGTGTGAGGTGTCCCATCATAGAAATGGGCTCCAAAAGGCCTGCTCATGCACCAGGGATGGATTTTGATCCTACTGCCAGGGGCGGCCCTGAGTCAGGGTCTTTTATTGAACCTGGAATCCATCGGTTCTGCTAGGCTGTCTGGCCAATGAGCTTCAGAGAACTACCTGTCCAGAGTGTCCCCCTCCCCAACCATTGGGGTTGACAGATTTGTGCCACCATTGCTGTCTTTTACATGGATGCTAGGGGGTCTGAATTCAGGTTCTCATGCTTGAGCAAGCACTGCACCAACTGAGCCATTTCCCCAGCCCTTATATCCACGGAACTTTAGACTGTCATTATATTTTATTATTATTATTATTATTATTATTATTATTATTATTATTACCACCACCCCATTTTAAAGATGCAAATCTCAAAGAAGATACCACAGGCAGCAAGTCAAAGACAGGCAAACACGCATCTGAACCCATGGCTCTTATGGTTTAACTGGAAATGGCATTATTTTGTACTGTCAAGCCCTGGGTGGGAATTGTGGCCGCAGGTTGACACTTATTGGAAGTGTGAGACATTTGGAAGTTGCTGTAAATGAACTTCTAGGAGCCTCAGTTTTCCCAAGTATAAAATGACGATAATGACACCTATCTCACTGGGTTATTTATAAGACGAAATGAGACAATTTGGGTGAGCACACTTTGAAAGCAAAAATACATTATACAAATGTTATTTGCATTGCTGAGGGGAAATGGTGTTTAGAGCATTCTTCGTCACCAGTCCACTCAATTTTCAGCTACATTTTGATAATGAAGATCCAGCCCCACCCCTAAAGAGAAATCAAAGTCCTCTCGGCAAAACAAAGCAAAAACAAAAAAAGAACACTTCGATTTATTATTAGTGTGCGTCAGCTGGTTCGTATATTCCGTAAGTCCTTATACTGAATATTTCCACTGCATTACAAGCCAAAAAGAGAGAGCAGAGGAGCCAGCTGGCTACTGGGGAAGTGCTATCTCATCTCTTAGAGAATCTTGCTCATCCATCATAGGGTTTCCCTGGGATTGGATGCGTTTCTCATCTGTTTCCTCTTCCTCCTCTGAGTCTCTGGGTCCTTAGGTCCATTGTAAATCATTCCTGATACAAATTACATCCTCTTGGGCTCCTTTCCCCCACCCCACCAACTCTCCTTTAAGTACTGATATATTTTTGCTCTCACAACTGGTAACCCCAAGCTACCAAACAAAGATGTTTAATAGCCATTCTTGTTCTGTAACAAGAAATCAATATACTAAAGGAAAATATAGATTTTGGGGGGGGGTGGTGGAACAAGAAAGTTCTAGGAAGTGGAACATCTGTCACCTTCATAGACCGGGCCAAAACGTCTCATAAATGGACTTCTTTCTGCCTTTGATCTCATTCTCTTCATAAGCATTAAAAAGGTAAGAGTGATGATGACTATCTATTTTGTGCTCATTTGCTAGAGCCAGCGTTAGTAAGCACATTTATGAGAAAGAAAAGAATTTAAAAGCCCATAACTTGAACACATCAGTAAGGAAGGAAGTCCCATTAGGAGTCAAGTTCATTTTAATCAGTGCGTAAAGACCGTGTGCAGAGGAGGGGGGCTCCTTCTCCTTAAAGATTATGCCA
The DNA here is from genome assembly GCF_004664715.2 of Peromyscus leucopus. Lineage (NCBI taxonomy): Eukaryota > Metazoa > Chordata > Mammalia > Rodentia > Cricetidae > Peromyscus > Peromyscus leucopus. The sequence continues at coordinate 68,479,159 of NC_051064.1, forward strand.
ATGAAGCCTGTCCTCTGAGAAGCTCTCCAAACTGTCAATGTAGGTGATCCCCTCCTGTGCCTGCTGCTGCTCAGATGGCCACCAACTGCATTTCCCCATCTACAATTAGATTTACTACGAGATAAAACTGTTGGAAATGTGTTCAGTTCTGAGAATTAGACTAGTATCTTGTATACTTTATCTCATCCAATACTTGAAAATTATCCAGTGAAGTATGGCCCTTGAGGCTAAGAAGCGGGGCAAGCAGATGTGAATGGCTTTTCCAGCACTGTCATTCCTTGAAGCAAGTAGAGCCGGCCGCCTACCCGTCCTGCAGCCTTATGTGGAGTTCCTTCCGTTTCTGATATAATGTTTTCAAAAGTCCTCTCCTCATTTGGCTTCTATACTCGTCACACTAACAATTACTTCTATAAATATTACTTTCTTGAACAAAACCCGCACTTTGTAACAAGAAAAATATCAGTTGCCATTGGAAGTGCCATCATATGTGTGCCTGTTCCTGAGCTGGCCTCTCACACAGTTCAATTCCTGCCTGGCATAGCCTACATTTTCTCCTCACCCTGTGTCAGGCAGGGAACTAGGGAACAAAACTTGCGGAAGAAAATCACTGGGTTGGAGTCCAGCCTTTGGATTCCTAGCTTGCAAGATTAAAGTAACAGCTACTTTGTGTAGCTCACAGTCACTGTGAGGATTGAGATAATGCACAGAATAGAGTTTGGGGCATCGCCAGGGCTCTGCAAAATACTGTTTTGAGCTATGTCAGCACTTAGCATGTGATCTTGACAAGTCGACAGTTCTGAAGTCCAGTTTTAGCACCCAAAGGGTGAATCCTAACTATATGACTCAAGGGTATTGTGAGGGGTAAGGCAGCTTGCTTCTTAATACTGGATAGTTGCATCAGAATCTCACTAATACTCATTTAACGTTTGTTTTCAAGGCTCTGTTCTTTCCAAGTTTGTCTTTCCCTCCTCCTGTTCCTCATCTTCTCCCCCGCAAGTCAAGCTCATCCTCAGCTGCCTGGTCCACTTTTGCATGGCTCCTGTAGCAAGGTCGCAGCCACATGGGGCTCAGTCTACCCTCTCCCACTGATCCTCCACACCTCCAACCTCTGTTTCAATTTCTAACTTTGTCTTCTCTGGAATCGTCAATCTAGCCTATGCCAGAGATGTTGGCTAAAATGTAGCTTCTGATTCAGAGGGCTGGAATGTGGAGCTGATTTTGCACTTCTAACCACCTTTCAGTCCTTGGGCCACACTTTGAGAAGTGACAACACAGCTTCTGTACTGCACCCGTTGTTACCCAGGCAGCACCACTGTAATCCTGTGTCCTTACATAAGGTCCTAGGTCTTTTCCAAAGGTCATTTATAAGTTTCTCAGGTCCTGGTCCATGGGACAGAAGCTGCAGTCTGCCTCTGAAATCTACTCCTTTCTCCATGGGGGTAGAGTCAACACTCCCCCAATGCCTTCCTGGGTACTCAGCTACCTACTGTAGAAAATGAAGTATTTTCATCTCTCTGCTAGCTATGACTATATGATAGAGTTTCGGATGTAAGAATGCTTTCAGGAAGTATCCTTACAAAGGCAAGATGAGCCCTTTTTACTCCCTTTCCTTCTTCCTGATGGTTGCAGTGGAATCACGGTGACTGATGTTCAAGAGTCGTTTTAGGTAACAAGATGGGTGTGGCAACCATGCAGAACAAGCCCATTGTCATAGTACTTCTGTTGCTATAATTTAGTAATATTGACATTCTCTCTCTCTCTCTCTCTCTCTCACACACACACACACACACACACACAAAATCAGGTTTATTCAGCTCATGGTTCAGAAGACTGGTAGGCAAGGTCAGGTAGCAATGCCTGGGGAAATCTTTCTTGAGGTGGTGATGCTGAGAGTCACAAAGCGGCATACATAGCATCTCATGGCAAAACAGCATCCTTGCTCAGTTCTTACTTTTTTTTTTTTTTTGACAAAGCCACAGTCCCACTGGATTAGGGCTCCACCCTTGCAGCCTAATTTAACCTCAATTACGTCCCAAAGGTCCCACCTCTAAATACCATAGTTAGATTATTTCCACCCTTTCTTAATACTTCACAGTGGTATTAAATTTCAATTTGAGTTTTGGTGGAGGCATTGAAACCATAGAATCTACTGCCAAACTTAAGTCACAGGAAGGGGACATGTAACACTTTATTGAGATCTTTGGGGTTCTGTTTCTCTTAGCTGTCAGGATCTCCCTGTCTCTGCCTCCTCAGGAGTGGGGTTTCGTTTTGGTCAGTTTAGTCATGCCCAGATTTTTATGTGGGTGCTGGGGGTTCAGAGCTAGCTCCTCATGCTTGCAGAGAAAGTGCTCTCAGCCCTCTGAGCCAGCTCTGCAGCCCCAATTTTAATCCTATTGATCGTATTGAGACGAACAGTCTTTAATATAGTTCCTTCTGCATGCCTGGGAAAACTCTAAGTCCACCCTGCACAAATCTTACCACGCCCATCACAATTGCTCAAGTCCCTCCTTTACTTTTCCTCCCCTGAAACTCCTCCCACCACTCTCTTTATGACAGGGTTTCTTTCATGTAGCCCAGGCTGGCCTCTAATTTGCTGTGTAGCCTAAGATGACCTTGAATTTCTGATCCTCTTGCCTCCATCTGCACCATGCTTAGTTTACACAGTGCTCAGAATCAAACATGCTAGGCCTGTACCCTGCCAAATGAAGGACATCTCCAGCCCTGATCGTCCCTCTTTTCTAGGGAAGTAAACACAGGCTGAAAAACGTGCCGTGAACTAACCAAAGTGGACCGGTGGGAAAGCAGGACAACGTGGCATCCTGAGTGGTTTTCCTAACAGGCCACTATACAGGAAGGGTGGTAACCTCCACACAAACTCCCAGTACCAGCTCTTCTTCGGCTCTTTTTGTATTCACCAACTGTCGTGGTGTGGAAACACCTCCACGTATCTCCATAATTCTCATGGAAAACATCTGAGATAGTATATACTTGTTAGATGCATCCACAATCTTCATTCACTCTCTTCACTATTTAGCTTTGTTTGACATGACAATATGCTCAATTAAAAATAAAAAAATAAAGGAATAAATAAATACAAAAACATCAGGAGCTATACCTGTAAAGTCTCACCAGCATGACTGCTCCATTGTGAGTTGAACAAGGATGACATCCATGAACATGCCAAGCTGGACAGGGAAAAGCCCATGAGGCCTCAACCCAAAACAAAGAACTATAGACAACTGAGTAAAGAACTATAGACAACTGAATAAAGATGGTGTTGGGAGAGGTGGTCCTCCCCAGGGAAGAGCACACCAATTGTCTAGTGCCAAATGGTCAGTCCTGAAAACACTTATACAAGTAACAAATGTGGATTCAACAGGCTGTATTTAGGAATATATGTATATGTAAACACAATATGCAATCAATAACAATTGATGCAAACAGAAGCCATGAACTAGAAGGGTATTAGGGAAGGGTATATGGGAAGGTTTGGAGGGAGGAAAAGGAAGGGAGAGATATTTCAGTTAAAACACAATCTCAAGAAGAAAAGAAAGAAAAGGAAACACATCACTCTACTGCTTTGGCTGCTGGGTAGATGTAATGCCTAATATAGGTTGCCAACTGGCTCTGGACCAACTAAGAGACAAGCTTCAGAGTCCACCTGTGAGACTTTTCTTGGTTAGGTTAACTGAAGGAGGAGGCCTACTCTAACTGTGGGTAGCACCTTCTGGTGGTGGCCTGGACAGAAGGAGATTCAAAGGAAAGGATTTTGAATTTTGTCTGCTTGACTTAGTATTTCACAGGTGAAATCATCTACCATTTGGGAGTTCATCGACCCTGTTGCTGCCAACATACTCTGTTCATGTCAGACCCTGCCTTCTTTGACCTTCCAGTGTGGACTGACAGCAGAAATCCTTCAAGCCTTTAGCACCAGGTTGGGACTGCTGAGGCCTCCAGCTTTCTGGACTGAGCCGCTGTGAGTTCTCAGCCTCTCCAGCATGCAGATGGCCATGTCGAACTATCTAGACTGAACTGTGTAAGCCAAGCCAACAAATCCCTTTTTTAAAATAAATATTCATTCTATGTGTTTCTTTCTCTAGAGAACCCCACTCTGTAACACAGATCTGTTGGTGTAGCTACATGGAACTCTGCCACGGACGGAGAGGTTGATGTTGCCCCCTCCCTATAACCTGTGTGCTCACCTTTTCCCTTATCATTTTTCTTCTTCTTTTGTCTACAACATGGATGGAGGCTGGCAGTATTGTTCAAGCAATAGACTGAGGCCACAAGAGGAATATCTTGAAACAAAAAGACAGTGCATTTGTTTGCCAGGGCTGTCATAACAAATGCCATGGTGTGGAAGCTGAAACAACAGAATCTACTTCCTCACAGTTTGGGAGGTCCCAGCTCCTAGAGCCCGGTGTCCACAGGATGGGAGTCCTGCTCTCCTGGCTTCCAGTCACCATCTTGCTGTGTCCACAGAAACTCTTTTCTCCTCCTGGGTTTTTCTTCCTAGTGCCTGGAGTCAACAACTCTTCTTCTTATAGGGTACTAGTTAGGGAACCTAACAAACCCATTTATCTTCACTTTTACTTTCTTGAATGGCTAAGGATCAAAGGGCATTGAGTATGCTGAGTGCTCCACCCCTAAGCTACACACTGATATATAGCATCTCACTTCATCTATTCCTGTTCACCTCTTTTGAGTCTTATATGGAGTGGAGTTCCCACTTCCATTAAAACAAACTATTCAACTGAACTGGTCTATCTATAGTTGATAGTAGCGGTATAATTTGGGCTAACTAAAATATGGTCTTAAAAAGAAAGTTCTGGCTGGCCATATTGGTGCATGCCTTTAATCCCAGCACTTGGGAGGCAGATGCAGGTGGGTCTCTGTGCATTCAAGGCCAGCCTGGTCTATAGAGTGAGTTCCAGGACAGCCAGAGTTATATAGTGATGCCCTGTCTCAAAGAAACCAAAACAACAACAAAAATAAACAAATAAAAGCAAGTTCAGGACAATTTGAGGCCATGCCAAAACCATTTACTTGAGTGATTCCTTGCCATAAGGGGACACAAGTGAAAGAGTATATTTAAGATGCTGAGTTTTAAATATTGCCTTCATAAACTTAAACATCTGAATATGCAGTTTTCAAATAGTAGCATAAACCCTAACATTGTAAGTAAGAACTCATAAAATAATTATTTTCTGAGATTGGGGATTCAAATCAGATGGAAGAGGGTTTTGACAGTTCTGCTGCTATGCATCTGGGGAAGCTAGCATTTTGAATGGTGTGCATTATCGCTCATTGGCATTTCATTTGGATCCTCTCAGCATCTTCCTGGTAAGTGCATACTTATTTTTATGCTTGGCTTCAATACTGCTGAACCACCTCATAGGAGGGCTTTGGAGAAATACTAATGAGTGTGATTGCCATGCATTTTGCAAATCTGAAGTATGACCAAAATGTCCAGTGCAATAGTAATATGGTACCATGGAGGCTAAAATAATGGTCATTCTACACAATTTTAGAAGAGGAGCTGAGGGGTTAGGAAAAAGAGTTGGCTAACTTCACAGGCAGCCAGAGCTAGGACTCTGATTCTCTGTATCAGTGACAGCAGCATGACATGATAAATAATTCTAACTTTTCATTTTTAATGTTACTTTTTCACTGTGGTTTGGTTTAATGTTATTTATATTGAAGCAAAACTTCACTTGAAGTTTCAGCACCATGTCTGCCTGCATGTCTCCATGCTCTCTGCCATGATGATAATGGACTGAACTTCTGAAACTGTAAGAGAGCCACCCAATTAAATGTTTTACTTTATAAGAGTTGCTGTGGTCATGGTGTCTCTTCACAGCAATAGAGACCCAAACTAAGAGAGACTTCACAGAGAATCAGATATACTGTTATAGTGAACAGCCTATCTCCAAACTATTAATAGCAATTTTAGTCATAAAACTTCAAGATTATAATTTATCTTGCTAGAATAAAAACTAGAACCTTATCTCTCATAAAACAAGGTATCTTTTGCTATCCTTCGCTTTCCTGCTCATTTTGATGGCTATGTATGAAAGCTAGGGAAAGACAAGAGAAAGTAAGTATGGATAGAATTGGCATCATACATGCAAACAACAGTTCCCTGTTGGTTTCAGATGAAGAGAACCAATAATGGAGAGGCCTCAGAGAAATAGAAGAGGCAGCCTAGGGTGAGGAGCAGATGGAAGTAATGCCACAGTCTATCTTGAGGCCTTGAAATGGGGCATGGGAACTTGGAAACTGGTCCCTATAAATTACTGCAGCCCCTTAGGAAAAGTGAGTGAAGCCAGAGAGGAATACAAGTACCACATTCAATGACATGCAGGATTTGGGATAATGGATCAGAAGGGTGAACTCCTATCATCAATTACGACAGAACACATTTGTCCAGTGACATACTGGACTTTAAGTTCCCAGAGGAGGAGAAGGGGAAGCTGCCTGGAGAAACCTGCTAAACCTGCTATTATGGAGTAGGTAGAGAACAGAAAGAAGAAACTTGCTGTAGGAATTTCAGTGAGTCATTAAAAAATAATAAGTGGGAGAGGAGATAGAAACAAGACTGAGAACTCTGGGTGTCCATATGCCAAAGCGTTGTGCCTAGATAAGAATGGTGGACACTTGAAATCCTATCAGAGGACAGAAAGGGCAATCCTTCCTTTGGGATTTCTCCAGTGCTGGTGGAACCTTGAGCTTCATGCATGCTGGGGGAGCATTCTGCCGTGGTCCCATATCCCTAGCAGAAAGTGCAGTCTTTTGAAGCTCACTGAATTTGGTTGGGTGGGGTGAACCTGCTGCCAATTATATAGACTGGTACCTAACTCACGGTTATTACCTGAAATGGAAAAACAAGCTCTTAAGCTCTTGCAAATTCCTGATATGTCACCAGCCCTCCTCCTAGCTCAACAAATGGGCTATCCTCCATTCAGTTTTTCAGCTCAGTGCTCTCTTCTGTTTATGAGGCCAATATTCACATCCTGTTATCCTATCTCATAAGTACTGATGGGACCTACTCATGTTTCTCCTTCTCTAAATGCCACCACTTTAGCACACTATTATCATTTCCAGGTGTAGCCCAATATATTCCTACCCAGTCTCCCTAATTCCAACCTCCACAAAGTTGCCACCAGGCAGTCATGCCCATCCTTTTAAAGCCAAATTTATTTATGTCACTTCCTATGTCACTCTAGGTCAAGACAAAAGGAACTCTTGAACACAGCCTATAACATACACAGGTTCTATCTCTACCTGATGCTTGAGTTCCATCCTCCAATTGCTGAGCTCCTAAAATATGCCAGGCTCCTTCTCATCCTGAGTCTGGGCACTTGCCATTTGTCTAACACTCTGCTGACATCTTTACTTTGCTAATTCCTACTTACCATTCAAATCTGTTTACCTGTTGGTTTTCTCTGGGAAAACCTTTCTTAACCACTCATACAACAGGACTGTACTGAGTACCCTACTGAGTATCCCTTTTACATTCTATCATCACAATTCATAGCAAAGGTAGGATAAATTGTGAAATACTATATATTTATTAAACAGATAAAACACACACATTTAAAGCCTAGTTCAAAAAAGAAACCTATCATGGTGTTGGATGTTGATAGTCTGGGATGGTGGGCTTGAGTGTGTAGGGTAGAGGCTACTTACAAAAGTCTTCTATACTTTCTGTTCAATTTTGTTGGGAACCTAAAGCTACTTGGAACATACAATCTGTTACTAATTAAAAATAAATGAGTATGGAAAATGCATAACTTAATCAAATTTAAGGGAAATAGTGTAATAGATCCCTGTGGACCCACCACCTTAGTCATAATATAATTGGGGGATTTGGAGTGGCTCATGAAATCATGTTTTTAAATTGACTTCAGATTTTGTGACTGGTATCATAATAAAATTATTTACATTTTGTGGATACGGTGGAAGTGACCAACGACAATCCCCCTTTTCAACACAAGCCTCCCATGAGAAAGCATGGTTAGTATTGTTGGGTCCTTGAAGCATCTGAGTGCACTTGCGCAGCTCTTGGGTTCAGTGGAGTAGCAGGCATGCAGTGCTGGCCACTTCACTGTGGTATTTGGCTGTCAAGATGCACTGCTTCTCTCAAACCAACATGAAAATGTGAATTCCCTTCAACAACATTTGCCTTTGTACTTTAGTACTTTTGGGCAAAAGCAAAGACAATTACTTCCTGGGATGTGAAGGAGCCTTTGGGAGGTTGGGCCAAGGAGGAGTTAAATCCTTGTTAGTGTGTAGGATCCTGAAGGGGACTGAACTCAGGTCCTTTCTCTTCCCATCTTCTGCTCTGGGCCTCTCCACTTTCTGTACTTCTGTCCAGATCAGGCTTTTGTCCTGATCCAGCAAACTCCCATCTGTCCTTCAGATCTTAACTCCAGTGACTCTTGACCTCTCGAGGAGCTATGGTCAATCCTCAGACCCTCTATGACATAGAGGACCTTGTCTGTGTCAGTATTCACTTTCAGGGACCACGCAGCTCACTTTGTCATTCTGTTTATAGACTCTGTCACAGAAAAACCATTGGTCTTTATAGTGAGACACTATAGTGATGAAATTAAACAATGACAAATAAGTTTTGTCATTTGTAAGACCTAGGTTCAAATGTGTCCCCCAGTTATTGGTTCTGTGGCCTTGGGCAATTTCTTAAATCTATGGTTTGTTACTTTTTTCCTTTTCTAGGCTTTGCTTGTTTGATATGAGCTTTCATTCTATAGCCTAGTTTAGCTTTGAGCTCATGTTCCTCTTGCCTCCGTCTCCCAAATATGGGGTTGAATCATATTTTAAGTGAAAATATGACATCCCCATCTCAGAGTTGTCACAAAGGTTATGAGAACTGATGAATCACTTAGAAGAATGCACTGAGCGTATAGTCGACGCTCAATAAAGATGTGCAGAATGGAAGGCAAGAAGAGGAAAAAGAGAAAAGGAAAGAAAGAAAGGAGGAGTGAATGATTCCCCATGGGAAAAAGCAAACAGAACATCTCCACGACTGTTAAGGGATTCTGATCTAAAGACTGCTCCTTTCTATGTGACTGTGGCTGAACCAGAAGGATCTTGATGTTCTGCAGTTGAAAGGCGTATGTTTAGACCTGATGTCTCCTGGTGCCTGGAGAAGACCCTGAGCTGACTCCCCACTCTCCTCCTGGGCTGATGCAGTTTTCATCTCCCTGCTGCTCTGTACTGTCTTTGGGCTTATTACCCTTGGTGAGTTTCATCAACTTTACTAATTTGAAAATATGTACTGCATATCTACTGGTGCAGAACACAATAGCCAACATAAACGTGAAATAACAGGATGTTTTCAATTCTGTCTTCCTGTCATTTGGAAGTGAGTACCATTAAGCATGTACGAAGCAATTCTAGGTATGATGAGATGCTGGATGTGGAGGTCATGTGAGTGGACATCTCATCACTGGAGTAAGGGATCTGGATGATATATAGTTTTAGCTGCCCTCAGGGAGCTGAATGCCAACTGTGGAAGACTGGACAATGAGATACATACAACCTAGAGATAAGGAGAGAGAAGACAATAAGGAAGTGCCTGAGGTTTCAAAGTTGTAAATGATAGAGCAGATTGGAAACATTGCAGAGTACATTGGTGCCATTATCAGGTACTATACCAGCAATTAGGAATAAGATAAAATGAGCCAGTTTCCTAACCTCAAAGACTTAATAAAAAAGGACATAAGCGTAAAGAAACAATATAATCCATCCATTCAACGCTTCTTGAGTATCTATTAGGTTCCAAGTTAAAGGGTAAAATGAAAGGAAGGAAGGAAGGAAGGAAGGACTGTGGTAGAAGAATCTTAAGTTCAAGGGATCAATGAATAAACAAACCTTTCAATAGAAGGTATTAAATGTCAAAGTAGGTAAAGTTTACATTTCCAGAGTGCTGTTGGATGTTCTGTATGTCAAATGTGTTTCTCTGATTGGTTAATAAATAAAACACTGATTGGCCAGTAGCTAGGCAGGAAGTATAGGCGGGACTAACAGAGAAGAGAATTGAGGGAACAGGAAGGCAGAGGGAGAGACCTGCCAGTCGCTGCCATGACAAGCGAGATGTAAGGTACCAGTAAGCCACGAGCCACGTGGCAATTTATAGATTAATAGAAATGGGAGCCGGGTGGTGGTGGTGGTGGGCGGCGGGGCGGGCGGCGGGGGGGGGGGGGCGGCGGCGCGCGCGGACGCCTTTAATCCCAGCACTTGGGAGGCAGAGCCAGGCGGATCTCTGTGAGTTCGAGGCCAGCCTGGACTACCGAATGAGTTCCAGGAAAGGCGCAAAGCTACACAGAGAAACCCTGTCTCGAAAAAAACAAAAAAAAAAAAAAAAAAAAAAGTAAAAAAAAAAAAAGTAGAAATGGGTTAATTTGTTTGTTTGTTTGTTTGTTTGTTTTTGAGACAGGGTTTCTCTGTGTAGCTTTGCGCCTTTCCTGGAACTCACTTGGTAGCCCAGGCTGGCCTCGAACTCACAGAGATCCGCCTGGCTCTGCCTCCCGAGTGCTGGGATTAAAGGCGTGCGCCACCACCACCAGGCCAGAAATGGGTTAATTTAAGATAGAAGAAGTAGATAACAGGAAGCCTGCCACAGCCATACAGTTTATAAGTAATATAAGAGCCTGTGTGTTTATTTTATAAGTGGCTACAGGACTGCTGGGGCTTGGCAGGACCTGGAGAGAAGCTCTTCAGCTACACCAGAATCTAAAGATGGAGGGTAAAGGGGCAATAAATTCTTTCTGAGGTCAAGGAGGCTTCTGAAGGGGACACACACACACACACACACACACACACACACACACACACACACAAGCTTTTCAAATAAAACTAAGAGGTGGAAGGAAGAGTTTTTGAGGCAGGCTGCATGGTACAGCTGGGCACAGCTGGAATAAGAAGCAAGTGTAAAGGTGCTCTGGAGATGAAGGTGCCTTAGTGGAGGGCTTTAAGCCCTGTGACTGACAGCACAACTGTAAAGCTGCTAAGGCCATGGTGGGGAACAGATGAACATCCAAATACACCAGGATGTGGAAGGAATGCAGGGAGAGGCTCCTGGGGAGCAGGTGTCTGAGAGTCTGGAATGATGGATAGGAATTAACAGAGAGATGAAAAGCATTTAATTCAGGGGCAGAAGCATTGTCCTCAGGGACAATGACCCTCTCCTTTCACCTTGTAGGTGAAAACAATGGAGAGAAGGAATTCCGGAAAGAGAAAACAGCTTGCATCAGAAGCAGCCAGCTCACATCCAGGTAGTCAGGAAGAGTTAGTTCTGGAAGCTCTTGTGTGTCTCATGTCATGACTCTTTGGCTATCCTGACTACCCACTGTACAGACTAAGAGAGGTGTCTTCCAGACAGCCCTTTCTCCTCTCCAAGGCTGGCTCTAGGGTATTGTCTTAGTTAGGGTTTCTACTGCTGTGAAGAGACACCATGGCCATGGCAACTCTTTTAAAGGAAAACACTTAATTGTGGTGGTACACTTACAGTTCACAGATTCAGTCCATTATCATCATGGTGGGACATGGTGGTGTACAGGCAGACATGGTGCTGGAGAATGAGCTGCTACAACTTGATTTGCAGGCAACAGGAAGTAGACTGAGTCACTGGGCAGTATCTTGAGCATATATGAGACCTCAAAGCCTGCCTCCAATGACACATTTCCTATAATAAGACCACACCTACTCCAAAAAGTTCATACCTCCTAATAGTGACACTACCTTTGGGGGATATTTTCTTTCAAACCACCACAGCTATCCGGACCTTTTTGAGTTTGGGAGACTGTACTTATTTTTAAGCCCTCTAAAGCAGTAGTGGCTGCTTCAGGTCCTGTGACAGAAACATCCTGGGGCTCTGCCCTGCTTTGCTTTCTATTGCTGTGATAAACACCATGACCAGAAGCAACTTGGGGGAGGGCTTATTGGCTTTCAGGTCATGGTCCATCACTGAGGGAAGCAAGGAACCTAGAAGCAGGAACTGAAGCAGAGACTGTAGGGGAATACTTCTTACTGGCTTGTTCCTCCTGGCTTATTCAGCCTGCTTTCTTATACAACTCAAGACCAGGGGTGGCACCACCCAAGTGGGCTGGACCCTCTCACATCAGAGTCAATCAAGAAAACAACCCACAGGCTTGCCCACCAGCCAATCTGATGGGGTATTTTCCAGTTGACCTTCTCAGAGGACCTCAGCTCCTGTGGAGTTGACAAACACTAACCAGTGCCGGCTGGCTCCCATTTAGTGATGACCGCAGACCCAGCACTCCTTCTAGACTGACCCACCTCAAGATTTTCTTCCCTGGCTTGGGATGGCATGGAGAGGCCAAAGCAAAACAACAACAACAACAAAGCAGCCTGTTTTCTCTTTCAGAGTTTGGAGTTTGCCGAGAGGTAAAGCCAGACAGCAGGCCAATAAAGGTCAACATTTCAATTTTACTTATTGATGAAGCTGAACGGGACACTCCAGCTTGATCTGGAGCCAAACAGATTTTCTGAAAGCCTTCCCCAATCTTTGATTACCCTGCAAAACCTCTGGCTTCCCTACATAAAACAAAAGCTGCGTGGTCTCTCATTATGGAGCAGAAACAATGCCAGCGACCTCTGGCCAGGTGACTCCATAAGTGACAGAGAAAGGAAGGGCAGGGTCAAGGTCACTGGTCAGGCTTCCACCCATAGTGGGAGAGGCTCCATGCTTCTGCCTTTCAGGAGAGCGGAAATTCTTTCTCATTATGGAGCATGAAAATCAGGGACTGCCTTCCCACCCCACCCCCACTCCCACCCCTTCTGCTTCCTTGCCTTGGGAGTTTTAGTTTTTAGCAACTGACTAAGAACTCAGTCATTTGCTTCCTAAAGTGGGAGACCTTTATCTCAAGTTTGTATGCTCCTTAAGATTGAAGAGCATCATTCTGTACTTTCCTCTTCTCTCCCTCCTCTCACAGACAAGGAATGGAAAAAGAAGGAAAGGAGGAGGGAAGGGGGAAGAGGGGAGAAGGAGGAACAAAGAGCATAGGTACACATTTCACCTGAGCAGACCTGAAACACCAAGAGTTACTGTTCATCTAGGTCCACAGCAGCAGACCTTGACACGGAAACAGAGCCCAGGATTGGGTGATGTCCACTATTTTTCAGAGACTAAAAAACAAAAGATACATACAAAAAAAGACTGTATCATGATAATGAGTGCTTTTATGCCTCTAAACACAATGGTTGATAATGAAAAAGGCTGAAAATGTATTGATATTTGCTCTATTTTCAGGACAATTACCTACTAAAGAGAATATATGTAGATAGAGGAATATGATTGAGAACCAAGGCGCACATTTTAGGTCGCTACCTTAAAAACATAAGACTGTGCATAATGCTTACATACTACTTTATAGTTTCTTTTATTTTATGTGTATGATCATTTGCCTGCATGTGTGTATGTGCACTCTGTGTGTCTGTTGCCCTCAGAAGCCAGAAGAGGGTATGGGACCCCAGAAAATGGAGTTAAAGACAGTTGCAAACCACCTTGTGGCATACCACCTGGGTCATCTGCAAGAGCAGCATGTGCCCTTGACTGCTGAACCATCTCTCCCGTCCTGCATAATGCTTTTTAAAATCAGATTAAACGTTATTTCCTGAAACATTTGCCATTGATTATGATGAAAACTTTCATACGCTTTTCTTTGAGATTTAGCTTGTTGAGATCAGATCTTACTCTGTAGTCCAGGCTGGCATGGAACTCACTGTGTAGCCCAAGATGGACATGAATTCATGGCAATCATCCTCTCTCAGCCTTCCAAGTGCTCAGATTGTACGCCTGTGCCACCATGCCCAGATCTCTTCTAATAGTCACTACCTACACTGGTCCTGCTGTGCAACAGTACCCAACAACTACCTGCTCCTATTTAACTGTAACTAAGTAACCATGGACCAATGTTTCCTAAATCATTTCATTTAAAAAATCACATGCTAAAATATGAATCTAAAAAAAAATTAACCATATTTATCAATGGAATCTATACCAACAAACATTTATTATTAGAAAAATTGTTTAAGCTTTCAGAGGGGAGAGAGTGGGAATGAACCCACAGCCATCAGGTAGCTCCTAAGCTATTCCCCAACTTCGGAAGGTCACCAGAGTCCTGTCTTCTATGGCTAATGGCAGAGTCGTTAGTGCAGGCTCTATCCTGAAGACAGCCTCTGGTCCTAGATTAGGCTCCTGCCAAGTGGGGTTCAGTCCCAGACAAGGAGTTCTCTTGCCTGAATTCTGTTTATTCCACTCCACCCCGGATTAACCTCTGGAGACCAAATCCTCCTACCTAGGCAGCTACTCTAGCACTGAGCTACATCCCCAGCCCCAGAACCTTCACTCAAGGCAGACCCCCCCCCCACACTTCTGGTCTCCTAGGGTACTTGCCTCGGCTGATGCTTCCTGCCCCTAGCAGCATTCTGCTGCCCCTTCCAGACTCCCTCTTATTCCTCAACCCTTTGTACCACGCTGTGCACAGGAGGGGAGTGTGTATCTCTGTGACCTTCAAGGCCAGCAGAGGGACAATCCCAGGGAGGCAAGAAGGCAGCTTGGTTCAACATAGCTAAGTAGCTGGTCATCGGTTCAAACATCAGGAGGCTGACCCCAAGTAATTTATTTTAGGCATATTTAAGCACAGCACAGTTTGGCCAAAACTTTTCAGGTGATAAAGAACCCAATCCCATGTGCACAATAAAGCACATATAAATGTCTTTGAGGAACAAAATAAGCTAAGTAAAGATCAGACATGACTGCTCTTTGTGAAGTACACGTGACATCTTCCATAAGGGTTCTATAGACTGCATGTGACACCTCCATGAGAGGGAATTTCTGCTCTCCTGAAAGGCAGAAGCATGGAGCCTCTCCCACCAAAGGTGGAAGCCTGACCAGTGACCTTGACCCTACCCTTCCTTTCTCTGTCACTTATGGAGTCACCTGGCCATAGGTCACTGGCATTTTGACTGAGAAAAACAAGCTTAGGATAAGAGTCTGGGGAGAGGGCCTCACACAGCCACACAGACAGTGCAAATGACCTTGGGCTAGAACACCCATCTGCTCCCAGCCTTCTGGGCGGATACCAGGTCTTGCATTCGTTGGCTTGGAGGAACCAACCCTGTGTGCTACTCGTCCTGGTTCTCCTAGTGCTTATCTGTGAGCACAAGGACCTCTGTGCCTCCTACAATTCTGAACAAGTTCCTCTGCTGTTTGAGCCTCTCTGCCTTCCCTCTCTGATTAGGCCTGCTTGATGTCTCTAGATCCCTAGTTCCAATACCAGGATGCTGATGTCTGTGATCAGGCACATCAGTCCTAAATCATCCAAATGAAGATTGACATTTGAGAGAGTCACCTGGGAAAGCTGAATTACCTGCTTGGCCAAGAGATGTTTGATTTTCAAAAACAAGATGTTGTTTCCTGAATCTTCTCTGCTTGGATTTTATGGGATTAAAGAATGTGCAGGATAGTTTTATGTCAACTCCACACAAGCTATAATCATCTGAGAGGATGTCTCCATAAAATCATAGGGAGGCATGCTCTTTTCTGAAAGGAAATGGAGGAGCAGTGGATCTGGGGGCAGGGGACTGGGAGCAGCGGAGGGAAGGAAGGCTGGGGTTGGGATGTATTGTATGAGAGAATAGAAAAACATCAGGCTGCAGGCAAGCCTGTAGAGCATTTTATTAATTAGTGATTGATGGGGGAGGGCCCAGTCCATTGCAGGTGGGGTCATCCCTGGGCTAGTGGTCCTCCACTCTATAAGAAAGCAAGCTGAACAAATCATGAGGAATAAACCAGTAAGCAGCACTCCTCCATGACCTCTGCATCATCTCCTGCCTCCAGATCCCTGCCCTGTTTGAGTTCCTGTCCTGACTTCCTTCAATGATGGACTACAATCTGGAAGCATAAGCCAAATAAACCCTTTCCTCCTCAGCTTGCTTTTTGGTCATGGCATTCCCGTCACAGCAATAGAAACCTAACTAAAACCCAGAGCAACTCAGTGTTGGAAACACAACTCACCCACCCAGTTTGCATGTGAGGACATGGAAGTTTTGGGAGTTCTGGAAACCACTGTGACCACACATCAAATTACCCGTGACTTCTCTCCACAACCCACAGAAAAAGGACCTTATATCACTGACTTTTTTGAGTTGTGGAATCACTGGGAGGCTACAACATCAGCTAAAAACATAACCCCCCAAAAAAACTTACACCCAGAATCTCCACGCTCCAAGGTGAGAAGCCCTGTCTTTCATTCACACACCAAAGCATCTCTCAGATTTCACCAGCAGCGATTCTGTAGCATGATAGTTTTCCTTGTCTTCCAAACGTGCATCCAAATGACTTCTGGCTGTTTCCAAGTATCAATCCCTGAAGGAACAAGATGTTCCAGTGCAGAAGAGGCTCAAAAGAATGTGCCGTGTACTCAAAAGGCATTTTCACAGAGCGTTCCACAGATGTTTCCAGAAAGCCAGGGTCTCTGAGCAGTGCGGTTCCAACAGGTGACCACCAGGGAGAAGGGAGCATTGTGTGCCCATGGCAAACTAAGTAATCAGCCCCTATTCCTCTCAGGCAGAGCTCATGTGGGGCTTTGAGTGGGGGACACCTTTCTTTTCTGCTGATAAAAGAAGGCACAATTCCAAGCTCAGCAGAAGTTCCGCATAGCAAATACTGCTTCACACACAGATTTCTGAGACCCCCTCCAACCAGCTTGGTACTCCTTGTCCCCCAATTTTGCATAATCTATGCCTCTGTTTTCATCTCCCTATTTCCCGACACACACTATGTGCAACCTGAAGGGATAGCTACAGAATTCCTGCACTTCATTTTCTTTGTTGTTTGAGACAGCTTCTCATTTTCAGCCCTGGCTGACCTGGAACTCATTATACACACCAAGCCAACTTGGAACTTGGAGATCTATTTGCCTGCCTCCCCAGTGCTGAGATTAAAGGTATGGGCTACAGGCCCAGGCCATTTCACCACTTAGTCGCCGATTTGACGTTTATATTAGCATTGCTGATACCAGGAAGAAGGAAGAGCCCCGCTGAAGAATGGGAAAGAGCAGACAAGGTGTGGCTCACTCTTTCCTTCGAGAAATAAAGGACACTTTAGAGCAAAACCTGGTCTGCAGCGAGGTGTTACTCCCTTAGTTAAAAATCTGATGATTATCTTTCCACCCTCTGGCACTAGTATTTGCTCAATCTTAAGCATCTCTCTAGGCAAAACCCTCTGTGTTTGCTGGAAGGAGTCACTCACCAAAGGGCAATTGCTCAATAATTGAAGGGTGGCTGTGGTCTAGATTGGCCATTCAGAAAGGCAGCTAACATCAGGTACAGCTGGTCACCTTTACTTCTGTCTATGTGGACACGATGGAAAAGCAAATTTAGAACTCCTATAGCTCTCAGTTCGAGGGTTCTGGCCCTGACTACAGTAGTCATAGATTCTCACCTGTCCTTTTGTATAATGATGCCACCTCAAAGAGCACAGGAAGCTATGAAAGGCCCTTTAAGAATCAAGGACCTCTAATATGTATCTAATCTACCTGGCCGTTTGCAGTTTGCCGGAGGAGGCAGGGTAATCGCGACTCTGGAGATCTGACAGTAGCACCTCCTGTGGAGCCTGCGCCCGGAGCCTTTTGCTGCCTGGAATGACCTAGAGCTGGCAAGAAGGGGCAGTTTGAATTCCAGGCAGGCTCAAAGGCCTTGGCTGAGGAGCTCTAGTGGATTTCACAACCGCAGGGAAAGCCTTCCCACGGAGAGATGAAGGGGTGGGGTAAGGGGAAAACTGCAATTCTGCAAACTGGGAGAAGAGAGAAGGTGGGGCTGTCCTGGAAGTCAGGATGGGGTGCAAGAAAACTTCCTGACCACCGTCTGCCTTTGTCGGTTAACTTCGCGACCTACTAACCATATTATCACAAACTTGTACCACAGGGCCTAAGGCCCCTGCACCACACCTCCGGGAGAATCACAGGCGGAGCTGCGGCCCCTCAAAGGCACCCAGGCGCATGCGTTTCGCTTGCTCTCCCTCCAAACTCTTTGTAAGCATCATCCGCGGTGCCCAGATCCTCCGATTAAAGAAAATGTCTCTCAGTTTATACCTGGAAGTGATCAATGCTCAATCTGCAGCGGTTTCAGAGTCTGTGGTCTGCTGGGCGGCAGTGGAAGGGGGGGGGGGGGGAAGACGAGTCATGAGGTGCTTCGGCCTGGAACTACAACTCCCGGCAGACCTCGCGCGGTCGGGCCTTCTGGTGGGCGGGCCCAAGGCCTTAAAGCGGCGAGAGCTCCTGGGCCAGATCTCGGCAGAGTTTGGCAGCCTGGTTCTCCATTCAGCTCAGGGAGGCCTGGGAACAGAGTCCTTCTGAGTTGTGTTGTCAATGAACTAGCAATCAGTGTAATGGAAAGGACACTATTTAAGCACTCCAGGCCTATTCTGAAGTTCATCAGCTCCTTCTTTCAGCTCCACAAATCCTAACTTGTCCATTCAACAAATGAGAACCTGGAAAATACCATCGTAAAATGGGTTATTTACCCCATGGTGTCAAAACAATTGTTTTTCTGTTACTAGGAGGTGCTTAGTGCCACTTACTAAGACTGTGCAACACACAAAGCGGAAGTCTTTAAAGAGACCCCGCAGTCAATTATGCTGATAAAGTAAAAACTTGGTTTAAAATTTTGCTTTAGTCTTTACTTACTTTAATGGAGTGTCTTTAAAATATACTCGAAACTCCCTATTAAATTGTAGATTTTTTTAATGGTTTAATTGTAATGTACCCTTTGAATAGAATGCATTTGGGCGGGGCTTTAAACTGTTTTGCTTCTTGTTGTAGGGAAACCACAACAAAAATGTTCTCGGGCAGCATATTGTAGAAGGTGCCACTGGTTCTAACAAAGCAATGATAGTTTCCTTGAGCTGGGTAGTCACTGTAATAAGAGCCTTCTTGGCATTTTAGTGCCTCAAGGCGCTAAAAGTGAAGACACCCCGCCGCCCCCCCCCCCAGCTCTCTATCCACTCCAGCACCTAACCCTGATTTCTTACTGCTACTCACAAACAACCTCTCCATGCTGCTGAGTGCCCCCTTTTAATTTTGCAGACAAAATGTAAGGACCCCAAAGGGAACCAGTCTAGGACCTGAATGCAGAATAGTTTTAGAATTGCACTTTCTACTTCGCATCTGGATTTCTCGCTCCAGTCTGCTGCATTTGATGACCGTGTGTACATTTATTTGTTCTGTTCAGTGTGACATTTGTGAATAATATGAAATTGGCCAACTGTGCCCAAAATTAATAAGATCTATATTATTTTTGACTTGTCCTTTGTGAGCAGCAGCCCATCCATAGGCACGCTGGGATATGGAAATAATAAGTGATGTATAGTGATTTTCGAGATGACTAGAAACGCCTATTGTGCTCAAAACAAACCCTCCATACATTCTGAATCAGGCGAAAGCAAACCTCGTGGTATTTGGTAACACTTAGATTTTCCCAAAATTCTTAAATATTCTCTTTATAGTCTCAGACAGAGGCGGTTTTTCGGCTACCAACTTTTCTATTAAACATTCATTTTATCCAATCCCAGCTAGCATAGCAAAATAAGAACAGAAGATAAAAGACAATGTTGTTGGGCATAGGAAAATTGCAAGGAAATTTATAATCAGGAAAAAGACAGGAGAAGTAAGTGAAAAGCACAGCAATTAATTTTTCCTTCTATCACCAGCAGCCAAAGACATACATTAACTGGACAAAAGATACTACTTACAGTAGAACAAAAAATCATTAGGAATGCAGAATAAATTTTTGAAAAAAAAAAAAGACCTTTATGGAGAGTGGCATAAAGCTTTATTGAAAGACACTGAGAAAGCCTTTAAATAAATTGAAGAATACATTATGTTCCGGATAAAGTGGCTGTGTTTCATATGGCGTTCTAACTTGACCTTTGCACATTCCCTGCCACAAGACTCAAATGGTCACGGTGGCACGTGCATGCGTCCACAGAAGGCCTATCTCACACTATGTAGGTAATCTGTCGAGAAGAAGCACATGTTGCCAGAGTGAGATATGAGTCCTCTGAGATAGCCGTCAGCATGACAATGTGGTATTGTTCCTGAGGGTAAGGAGAGGACACAGCTGGGGGTACACTGCAGGAACTTACGTCCTTGGGAAGAGGTAGACTGTGCAGTCAAAGGTGCTAGAACAATCGACTAAACACTTCAAAATGTCACAGACAATGAGTAAATTGATAAAAATTCCATTTGATTTAGAACATTTTAGGTTGGTGTGTAGATTTCTTTGAGCTTGATCTTAGGAAAGCTCTCCTTTCCCCTTATCTGTCCATTGTTTTTCTCCTTTTTGAGACCAGGTCCTTCTTTATAGTCCAGGCACTCATCGAATTTGCTGTGAGTCCAGGCTGTCCTAGAACTCATGATCATCCAGCTTCAGCCTCAGGGATTCTGGGATTACAGGCATGCACCATGCCTGGCCAGAGGTTTCGGTGTTATGCTTTGTTTTCAGCCTCAGAAGCATTTGTTAAACAGGCATTTAAAGCTCAAATTATGGAAGAAAAGATAAGTGACTCTGACCACCCTGAGAACAAGCAAGTACTTAAACAAATAAATAAGTCAAAGGCAAGGCCTGGGATGGGAAGGCATGTATGACACAGAGAGACACAGCATTAGTATTCATTCCTTAGAACACTTAATTCCTACTAATCAGTAAAACAAAAACAAATGATGTAATGTAATAACACAATATAAAACGAACCAGATATGACATGGTAATTCCCAGAAGATGAAAAGTGAATAGTTAATAGGGAAAAGATGTTCAGTCTTGTGGATAATCAGGGAAATGCCAATTAAAACAACAAAGAGACACTGTTTCTCAACTTACCTGATTGGAAAGGTTTTAAAAGCCTACACTAGTCAGTGGTGGTGAGCAGCAGAGATTCTCAAATACTGCTGATGTCAGTGAAAGTCAGTCAGCTAGGCAGGGCCCTGAGGAAAGCAAAAATTACAAAGCGAACCACACTCTGGACACACACTCCAGTGAATGGCTCCTATCTATGCACACAGGACCTGTCAAAATACACTGGACAGCAGTGATGCCAGCCTAAAATGGAAAAGAATGACAAAGTCCCTCAAAGGAATGGTTAATTAATTGGCTGATTCAATGGAACACTACAAAACAGTAACAATAAACAAGACCGTCATTTATGCAAATCTCAAAAACAGTTTGTACAAGTATAAGCTACAAATTGATGCATCATTACCAGTATGATTCTACTTAAAGTTTGAGGTATAGAAACCTGCACTGTTACTAATGTTCGTAAGTAGAGAAAGCATACAAAACACACATGGCACCAATCAACACCAAATTAAGGAAGAATAAAGGGAGGGAATAGAGAAAGATTCAAATGTATCCATAAGATTAATTTAATTTCTTGCAAGTGTCCATTGTTGGTGTGTAGTGCAAATAATAATTGGTCTTAATAATAAAAACCTGGGGTCAGATATCAGGGTGAAAGCTGAAAGATCAGAGAAGCAAAGTAGCCAGCCACTAGTTCTTACCTCTGCAGAAGTCTCAGCCAAAAGGGCCTGTGCTCCTGTCTCCTCCTGCCTTATAGTCCTCTCTCTGCCCAGCCATATCACTTCCTGTTTCCTCCTCCCTAATGCTGGAATTAGAGGCATGAGATCCTGAGTGCTGGGATCAAAGGTGTATGCCACCACTGCTTGGCTCTGCTTTCTCATTTAGACTGAATCAGTCTTGTGTAGCTCAGTGTGGCCTTGAACTCACAGAGATCCATCTGCCTCTGCCTCCTGAGTGAGTGCTGGGATTAAAGGTGTGCGCCATCACTGCCTGGCCTCTATGGCTAACTAGTGGCTTAGGTCCACACTCTGATCTTCAGGCAAGCTTTATTTGTTAGACCACAAACAAAATATCACCACGTTGGTAAGTATGGTGATGTTCCTTTGTTAACCCATCCACTCAGGCCTGAAGCCTGTGGAGCCAGCCTGATCTGGTTAGAGGTTTCAGGCCCAGAGTAGCTACAAAATGAGGGAATGGGGATAGGAAGGGGGCAGAGAGAGGGAGCGGGAGGGAAGGGAAGGAGAGGGGAGGGGAGGGGGAGAGGGGAGAAGAGGAGACAGGAGGGGAGGGAAGGGAGGAAGGAGAGGAGAAGGGAGGGGAGGAAAAGAAAAGAGGGAAAGGGGAAGGGAATTGTTCATTAAAAAGAAAAGACAGTGATTGGCTGGCTGGGAACTGAGTGCACTTACATGTCTAAATACCTCCCCTTGTAATTTAGTCCAGTGAGTCGTCACTCTAAGACCTGGTTGGCATGGAGCTCTCAGGCATGTAGATGCTTGTTGACGGCCATCTGCCTGACTTTCCATCTCCACATCCCTGCAGCCCAGTGGTGCTGGTGCAGATAGCATGGTTGGCTGGCACCAAGGAATCTAAACCGGGCCAAGAATCCTCGCTCTAATAGCAGCAGGGCAGGTGCAGGCGAGAGTATGACTCTCCACCGCTGATTTGGGTGGGTACCAATAGAAGGTACAGTTATAAGCATCTCTCTATCTGTTAGCATCTTCCAATCAAAGTGAGTGGATTATTCAATCCGAGTCCCACACACTAGTGGGTTGGCAGTTGCTCCACATCTTGGAATACAGGTCTTTCTTTATTGCTTGTGCAGTCAGTTTAGTGTGAGCACATTTTATTTAAGGATTGGAACAGCAAGAAATTCACCTGCAGAGACCACATTTTTGCTTTATTAATGATATTTAATTGAATCCCAGCATGATGGTACATGTTTGTAATCCCACCACTGAAGAGGCTGAGGCAGGGGAATTGGGAATTTGAAGTTTGGGTTACCTGCTGAGAAACAAACAAAACAAAGACACTAGTTGTGAAAATAAACTAATTCTGCTGAAAATTCTTCATTTTTATTTTCTTATTATTTTGTGGCACACCATCATGATTATAACTGGCTATTGAAAAAATGTCTGATTTTTTTTCCATAACAAAGGCACATAGGGCTACTGATGCTTTGCCACCGTAAATTTTATACCTTGACTCACAGGTCCTGCTGGATTCCCCAGTGATGTGTGTGGCCTTGGAGTGTCTTCCTGCTTATCAGCAGAGCTGATTGGTTGGGCAGCCATGATGACACACTGATCATCTAACAAAGACTTTTTAAAAAGATGCAATCCTTGGTCGACAGAGCATTGGTACTGTATGGGTGTTTGTGGTCTTTGGCTACAGCATCGTTGGTACCCCTGTATAAGTGTTTGTGATCTCTGGATACAGCATCATTGGCTATCTTTTTTTTTTTATAATCCTCAGAGGATGGGAGGACTGTTGTCCTCTTTGTGGTAAGTGTTCATTTTGTGCTTTGGCTGAAGATGGTAGGAAAGGGTTTCTCTGTCCCTACAGAGCATCTATGAAGCTGTTGCCATGGGTAACTGGCTTTCTACCTGGCTGAAATGAGCAGTTTTCCATGAGGCAAAGACAGCCTGTCTCAGTTGGCTGCCCCTAAGGAAGGTTGAGTAGGCCAAGCTTAGGCCACAGTATACAAACTCTCCAGCAAGCAAACTCTCCAAGGCACTGCCAGTAGTTAATAACACCCCCCCCACACACACACACACACGAATCTGTTTTATGGGACCTACTCCCATCAGCAAAGCCAAAAACACTCACCTGTATAAACATGATAAATGTCTACTGCCTTGTCACTGGCAATAAATAGTAGCAGGTGAGAAAAAAAATTATTAACTGAAAGAACTATGATCAACAGAGGTCAATGTGAACAGAATTGAATTCCATTTCTACCAAGAGCAGTGATTTTACAATTGCGTTTCTCTCTTGAAACGTATCATTTTAGCCTGTGTATCCCTTCGCAAGCCAGGCTGCCTCTGTCTTGGTAGCATGATTTTTAAAGGTTTCAGACTTCAGGCAGGTGAAAACTTAGTCTCCAGAAGAAATGATCTGGGAGGATTTCTAATTTGAAAGATCAGGAAATTGGGTACTTATTCCTGGGGAGGGTCACAGTGATTCCCTCTGTCGTAGATGTGAGGGTTTTACAGAGACGCTTGTGCAAGGGGAATGAGGGGGTTTCTCAGTCAAAGGCTCCTGGTGTCTCATTGCCTTCCCAAAAGACCATGGGAGAATTCATTTTGTTTCTCTACCTTTGGCTGAAGGCTATTGCTTTTTTAAAGATTTATATATGTGTGTATGACTATTTTGCCTGCATGCATGCATGTGCACCATGTGCATGCTTGACACTGACAAAGGCCATAAGAGGGTATCAGATCCTCCGAAAACTGGAGTGACCGATGGTTGTGAACTGCCATGGGGGCACTGGGAACCAAACTCAGGTCCTCTGCAAAAGCAGCTAAGTCCTCTTAACTGCTGAGCTGTTGCTCCAGCCCAGGAGGATATTAAATACTGCTAATCATCAAATATTGACTATCCTTATGAATAGTGGGATGCTTGGGGATATGGGGATGGGAGGAGTTCACTGTGTGGCTTCACTCTCCTACCCAAATAGTCAGGTATTTAAATTCTTCAGAGCATGTCATTTCTGATTTGCAAGTGCTCTGCCCACAGAATATTAAAAATAACTACACGATCATTTCTTTTCTTTCTTATTTCCATTCTCTTCTTTCTTCTCTCTCCAACGTCCTTTCCATCCATCCACCCTCCCAATGTTTACTGAGTAGTTTTTATGGTCAAAATCCAAAGGCTACTGACTGTGGTCCAGGAACGAAGAGGCATCCTGGTTAGTTTTAGTTTTATTGTCAACTTGACCCAACCAAGAGTCACCTGGGAAGAGGGAATCTCAGCTGAGGAACTGTCAAGGTTAGATTAGCCGTTGACAATGTCTCTGAAGAATTGTCTTGATTGTTGATTGACAGGGGAAAGTCCAGGCTGTGGTGGGTGGTGCCACCACCCGGCACGTGGGCCTTGGTTGTCTAAGAAAGCCGACTGAGCGTGAGCCAGTAAAGAGTGTTCCTCCGTGATTTTGTTCCTGTTTGAGTTCCTGCCCTACCCTTCCTCAAGGATGAACGGTTACCTGGAAGTACAAGACGAATAAACCCTTTCCTTTCTCAGGTGCTTTGGTCATGGTGTTTATCACAGAAACATAAAAGGAAAGCCAAACAGGAGGGTCGAAGTGTGCTCGCAGGGACAGCAGGACAGGACTAGAGACAAGGCAAAGAAAGACCGGGTCTGCCGTCAGTAGGCGATGGGTGCCTTGAGAGGGAGAAGCCAAGCAGAATTTCTGGGCAAAGGCTTTTTTCTTGCACTTGTAGAGGTCTACAGTCTTTGCCAGAAACTATGAAACTTGAGTTCCACCCAAACAAAGAAAAAAAATGTGATCAGTTCTCGCTATACACTTAAAAATTTTCAGATGTCTTATTGCAAGGTTCTTCCAGGGAATTTTTGCTGGATAACTGTAGTCAGTCAAATGCCACCATCCAGTAATGCTTACCCCTTTTCATAATTAGGTTAGAAAACTTTAAATAGCTTAACTATGCAAATAAACCCAAATACCATAAGAAATATAATAGAGTGTAGAAGAATCAGACAGTCCACAAGGACTGTTATGAAGTCAGGGGAAAACAATGATGAAGGAGAATAGGAATTAGAGGTGAGATATAGGAAAACACCCTGATCCTAATCATATATGAATGCTGAGGGTAAATTGTGAACAGATCTGAAAAGCAGAAGGTACTGATTAGATTCCTCTCTTGCTGTGACAAAACACTGACAAAAGCCAACGGGAAGGAAAGGGTTCATTTCATCCTACAACTCTCAGGTCACACTCCATCACTGAGGGAAGTTAGGGCAGAAACTTCAAGCAGGAACCTGGGGGCAGGAACTGAAGCAGAGGCCAAGAGGGAATGTTGCTTCTTAGCCTGTTTTCTACGGCTTGCTCAGTGTGCTTTCTGATACAACCCAAGACCTCCTGCCTAGAATGGCACACTCCAAGTGGGCTGGACCTTCCCCATCAACCATTAATAAGAAAGTGCCTCACAGAGGGACTTGAAGAGGTCAGTTGGATAGAGATAATTCCTCAATTGAAGTTCCCTTTTCCTAGGTGACTCTAGTTAGTATAAAGTTGGCAAAGCTTACCAGTATTCAGAATGAATACTTTTATATTAAAAGCATCTGGTACATGATGAGGATGCATGAGCTACACAATTGGAGGGTTTCCCTCGATGCACTGTTGGAAACACCTATTCCTGCATGCAGGCTGTTTATAGGGGCAGAGCCGAGATCTGGAGGTGATCAGTACAGGAGGACAACTCACCATTGACATTTCTGTGTTACAGAATCCTGTCATAGAATCATCTGTTACTTTTTCAAGACCTTGATTATTGCATTTATTAGGTGTATCTAAGAATTTAACTGTTAAATTTACTTATCATGAAATGTATGAATAAGTAAATGCACCAAGACATTAATAATACCTATTAAATTACATTTTTTTGGATATTGGTACCAGGGCAAGCTAGAACAGGGGAAGTATTCATCTGGCTTATAGTTCTGTGTTCTGAAATGTTCCACTGAGATCTCAAGGACATTGAAACATGGGAGGGATGACATTTGCCCCACACACACAAAAAGGGGATTCTAATTCCTAAGGCAACTGCACATTTTACAGTGGTTTCTGATAATTGAATTAAAAGCCAAAATAATGCTTACCAGTAATGCTAGGAAGAAAAACGGAGTTGGCCGAGAAGGCAGCTGGGTCACCAGAGCACCACCTCCAGACATCACACTAAAAATTTTAAAATTTATTATAGGAAAATTACCCTTTTCAGTATAAAGTTCCATTGATGTAGTTACCACCCAAATTCAGTTGCTTAATAGTTATATCAACCAAAAAACAAAACAAAACAGAAATCAACCCTTTGAGGCCACCTCTGCCTGTCACCCTCGGCTCCTGGACATGGCTATTGTCTGCCTCTACAGCTTGGCCTTTTTTCCAGTAATATAAAAACAGAATCATACAGCCACACAGGAACTCTTTAGTTAAGGAATTCAAAACAAAAACAAACAGAGGAAAACAAAAGACAGAGTTCATTTCCTAAGCATTTTAGAGATGTGAAATCCACCATGTCAAATTCTTCACAACTTCCTAATGCTTCTGTTTCCTGATCAAGGTGTCTTCGGCGTTCCTTCCGTCAGTGCTCACCCCAGATTGCTAAAAACACTGAAGGATAACCGCACTTGCTTCCTGTGTGGACACGGAGGAAGCCTGCACTTAGGATATTGCTTTGTGGTATACTGTCTGCGAGAGAGCCGCTGTGGTGTTTTCCTAGCAATTTTTGTAAATATAATCCAAACCAAACAGGAGAAAGCATTCTATGGGGTTCAATTAGGATTTATGTGAGGAGAGCATATAAATCACAGAGCTCCAAAGACCCTGCAGACAGGAATCTAAAACTCCTGAAGCACAAAACACAAGCTACACAAGAGAAAACCAAAGCTGTGACAGTGTTGTGAGGTGAACAGACCTGTCCTAGACACAGTGGGTTGGTCAGGTCCTTTGCCGTTCCCTTTTGGTCCTTGTCTTCAAAATCTGAAGCCCGCTCCCAAGCCTCCTGCTTCCATTTCCCAATAGCTGGGATCACAGATGCGTGGGTTGGATGGAATACAGGCTGCACCTGGCCCTCCACACCTTCCTGCTGATGTCTGTTAGGCACCCATGCCAGACTAGAATAGTTGCTATCTGGCTCAAGTCTATCTTGATGTATTTTCGTTCTAGATGGTCACCATCCTCGTTTGTCTTTTGCTGTGACCACAGAACACCGCAGATTGAATAATTTATAAAGAATGTCTTCTCTGACCCTGGAGGCCAGAAGCCACAAGAGTATGGTGCTGGAACCTAGCAAGGTCTTTTGTGCAGTGTCTTGGTGTGGCCGAAAGGCAAGTGAGTGCACAGAAACACAGAGAGAGGAAATTGAGCATAGTTACGGCTTTATCAGAAGCCCACAACCAGGTCACAGCATTAATCCACTCATGAGACCAGAGTCCTCACTATTTAACCATCCCTTCGCAGTTCCGCCTCTCAATACTGTTGCGCTTGGGATTCAGTGTTCAGGACACACAGACTTGGGAGACATCTTCAAACCATATCACTCATCTAGCTTTTCCTTACAATGCATGACCCATTTGCATCAAGCCCCTGAGTGCAACTGATGTTTTGGACTCTGTCTTGGTACTTATCACCCATGTTAGCAGTAAGGATGCCAAGGGAAATATCATCAAACACAGTGATGGACACATGGCGTAGTGGTCCTGAGATAACATCCTCATGGTTTCTTACTTCTCAAGTTACGGTCCAATCAGAGCCCTGGCAAACCATAAACATTTGTTGTTTTTGATTTAGATCATGTTTTATGTAGCTTAGGCTATGTAAACTTGAATTCCCGATTCTCTTGCCTCTACCTGCCAAGTGTTGGGATCACTACCAGAGTGCGTGCCACCATGGCCAGTTTAAACATGTGTATTTATTGATGGGTGTATCCATATTCAAAGATCTGCCAGAACCTATCATGCATTATTAATAAAAATAAAAGAAAGTTTATTTCCCTATGCAATAAATCTGATTTGTTCAAAGGTAAGAAGTAAATTCTCAAAACTGGTGAGCATGGTGTTTTAGCCTTGGCATTGGGGGAGGAACAGATGGCTCAGACACCTCCCCAGGAAAACAGAGCGGCTTTGCTGACAGCAAGCAGTGCTGAGCTAACCTTGTTTCCTTACGACAGGATTGGCACCGGCAGGGAAGGGAGTTCTTAAAATCACAGTGTCTTGATTTCAGTCTGTTTAAAGTGCTTCCTTGGGGACAAGGTGGATAACTGCAACTGAACGGTGGTGTGACAGATTTTCTGCTGATGGAACAAGTGGTTAATGCATGCATGTGGGGACCAGAGGCTGACACTGATGTCTTCCTCAACCACTGCTCCACCTTATATTTTGAGATGGCGTTTCTCACTGAACCTGGAGCTTCGAAATCTGGATAAACTGGCTTGCCAGCAAGCTCTAGGAATCCTCCTGCCTCTACCTCCCCGGTGCTGGGGTCCCAGATACACTCACTGCAGGGCCCTTTTTACCTCATACTTATGCAGCAAGCACTTTACACCCTGAGCCATTTCTCCAGCTCCCCAAATTAACGTGCGTGCACGTGTGTGTGTGTGTGTGTGTGTGTGTGTGTGTGTGTGTGTGATGTGTGCAGGTGCATGTGCAAGTGCTCATCATGTACATTTCCATGCAGAGGCCAGAGCTGGTTATTGGGTGTCTTCCCCTCTCATGCCCCACCTTATTGCCTTGAGACAGAGTCTCTCACTGAGCTGAGAGCAGGCCATTTCAGCAGGGCTAAACAAACGGCCAACAAGCTCTGGGGATTTGCTTGTTTCTGACTTCCAATGCTGAGGTGGCAGGCACATACAGCTATGCTCCACTTTTTACATGTGTGCTTGTAGAACATGAGCTCCAGCCCCAAGCGGACAGTTTAATTAATCCCTTTCTGTATGTCTGTGTCTGTGTGTGGTGTGAGTATCACAGCGCACATGTGGAGATCAGAAGATAACTCGCTGGAGTCAGTTCTTTGCTTCCACAATGCGGTTATGAGGATCCAACCCAGGGCCTCTCAGGCTTGGTGGCAAGTGCTAAGCCATCTTACCAGCCCCAACTTGGCATCTTCTAAAGAAGAACAAATAATACCACCCTAGAGCACCACTAATTTTTGGTGAAGACATATAAACTTTTGGTGAACTGTACAACATCAAGCCTGTATTTTTTTTTTTTTTAATGTGCAAGTCTAGTACAAGGGAAAATTCACATCATGCTAGTTCATGGAAGAAGATGAAGATATTTTGATCAATTTCATCAGTAATGAGTAAACTGTGTAACACTGTTCCTGGGTAGTTGTAGCGATAATGCCCGTTCACCATGTCGAAGCCAGGGGCTGTGGATCGAAAAACAGAGACAAGGACAGCGGGTCACTCCCCTCAGCAGAATGCCGTTTATTGAAAGAGGGAGGAAACCTTAAATACAGGCTTACAGCACAATGGGAGAACCCCAGAGGGCAGAAGTTCGATACTGATGTTTACAATCTTGCATCTAAGCTGTTAATGCCCAATATGCAGGATACACAAGCAAGGAACATCCTTTAAGCATTCAGGAGGGTGGATACCGGCAGGGAATTAGCATAGGGAGGACATCTGGTCAAGGTCGGCAAGCAGGCAACGGTTTTACTCAATATGGGAGGAGACCAGGGCCCTACAGGTAGTTAGTGCTATCCTTATCAGGTGGAAATCCCTGTTCACTTTCTCTACTCACAGTAGTACTGTTTTTAGCACCGTGGGTCTGGCTTTAGGAAAGACATTAGCAAACTGGAGCAGATCTGCAGAAATCGAATCAAGTTAGTGAAGGCGTAAAAGTTCACCGTGCGAAGAGTGGGGAAGACAGCTATGGGTATGTGGTGGTCTGACTAAAAACAGCCCCTTAGGCTCATGTATTTGAATACTTGACCATCAGGAGCGGTACTACTTGAGAGGGATTAAGAAGTGTGGTCTTGTTGGAGGAAGTGTGCCCCTGGGGATGGGCTTTGGGCTTTCAAACGCCCAAGTCAGTCAGTATCTCCCTCTCTTTTCCTGCTGCTTGCAGATCTGTTTGTAGAACTCTCAGCTACTCCAGCACCATATCTGCCTGTGTGCCACCACGCTCCCTACCATGATAACGAACTAAACCTTTGAAACTCTAATCAAGCCTCAATTAAGTGCTTTCCTTTTAAGAGTTGCCGTGGTCATGGTGTCTTTTTTCAGTAACAGCACATTCACTAAGATAGTCTCATGCCCATTTTGAGTGTGAGAGAGGAGAAAAGGCCAGGAATAGGAGGGAGGATGGAGTAAGAAGAGGTCAACTGCCAGGGGTCTGAACAAGTAAATGTAGAAGGGGCCCGAGAACTCAAGATGTGAAGGTTAGACTGTTCTACACTATAGCTAGTGTGCTTGCCCAGAGTAAGGGTAAGGGGTGTGTGTGTGTGTGTGTGTGTGTGTGTGTGTGTGTGTGTGTGTGTGTGTACATAATTTCACACATATGCACTTATATGTATGTGTCCAGAAAAGAATGTAGTGAAAGGTGGCCACAGTGAACTTTCTTAACCCACTAATCAGAGTAACTTCTCTCAAGGAAGAGGGAACTCTATGATGTCTATTCTTGTCTCCTACTTTAGACCAGTCCTTGTGGCCAGAATTGGAGGCACAAGGTTGAATAGATCTAAACTATGCGCAGAGACAGCTCACAGTCTAGAGGGGTAAGCAATCATTGTGGCACAAGTTAGCCTCTGAGAACTGAGATGTGAAGGGCCAAGTCCAGTTACTTAGACATCAGTGAAGTGAATAGACTTTTGTCTACTTTCAGAGAGGGAGAGAATTACTTTTACAGAGATTTATTTGTGTATTTGCATTTTATTAGTTCCTTAAGAATTTCACACGATGTGTTTTGATCATATTCACCCACACACCCACAATTCCTCCCAGATCCACACCCTTCCCTACCCACCTAACTGTTCTTTTTTAAAATCCATCAAGTCTAATTTGTGCTATTCATATGCTCTTAGATGTATGGCCTTCCACTGGACTGTGATTGGCTCAACAGGGGCCACTTCATTAAAGAAAACAGATGCCATCTCTTTCCCAAAAGAAATCCATTTCCAATAGCTCTTCAGCTAGTGGTGGGACTTCATTCCCATATCCAGGTTCCTTGGGGGGATTTTGTCTGGCTGGGGCTTGCATAGGTCTTGTGCTTGCTACACATTGTTTGAGTTTATATGTGCTGATGCCCTACTGTATCTGGAAGGCACCATTTTCTTGTCATCCATCACCCTTGGCTCTTAGAATATTTCTTCCCCCTTTCCACAATGACCCCTAAGCCTTGAGAAGAAAGGGTGTGATACAGATATCTTGTTTAGGGCTGAACATTCCACAGTCTCTTATTCTCTGCATTTGACCAAGTGTAGGACTCTGTGTTAATCATCATCTAACGAATAAAGATGATTCTCTGCTGAGAGTTGAGAGATGCATTGATCTATGCAAATAACTGTAAATCATTAGGAGTTATTTTAACTCTGTATTCATCTGGCAGAGTAATAATTCCAGGTTCTCCCTTAGGGTCTATGACCTGTCCAGTCACAGGTTCTTGGACCAGTTACAGTGACAGGCGTGAATTTCATCTTGTGGAGAAGGCTTTATTTAAATTGAGTCAGAAAGTGGTTGGTTACTCCCATGACAGCTGTACCACTACTGCCCCAGTGGGCATATCTTGCTGGGCCAGACACTTGCAGCTCTCAGAGGTCACATCTGGGTAAGACTGATGATTACTTTTGTTCTCTTCTATCTCGCATAGCACTTTCCAGCACCATGATAACCAAGCTTCTAGGCAAGTACCAGCTTGCTTATCCCTCCTTGAATTCCCTCCATTACCTTGCCCTTCTTTGTCAATTTTGGGTACTACTTAGTACAAGGTTTTCAAATAGTGCCTTGTGCAAACCCAGAATATTTGCAAAGCTTCCTTATGGAGTGCTGTGGGGCCTCTGGGACACATCAAATCAAAAGGCATCTGGGATCTTTTTATGCTCTGCTTCCCTCCCTATGACTTGTTCCTTATAATTGTAATTATGAAAATTAGCTTGAAGGTGATGTCCTGCTACTGCTTAGTACTAAGTCACAATGATGAATGTCATGGAGGAGACTGAACAGTGGCTAAAAGACACTGTGTTTTGTCTGAGTTGGTTCAAGAAATATTATTTGCTTGTTCCTGAATGTATTCATTAAAGACTGTGAAATCCATTCATTTTGTAATTTATTAAAACATTAAATAAACAAAAAAAGAAATTCCATATGCTTTCTCACCATTTCATCCTAACTTTCCTTCAGATGTTTAACATTTTCAAACTTCCCAAGGATGAGAACTTTGTCTTGGTCATTTTTGTTCCTTGGGGTTCAGCACAGGGCTAGTGTGTATCAGCTTTTCAAATGGTTGCAGAATATGTTAATAAGGAAGAAAAAAAATCAAAACTCACTGACCCAGGACCTATCTTCTGATTGATTAGGAAAGATCAAATAACCTTACTAACCCAGTAAGCTGAAGATGGAGACTATAGATATCCATGTAAAGTCATGTGTCACTTACTGATGAGGATGCATTGTAAAACATGCCTAATTGCACAATTTGGTCATTATGTGACTATCATAGAGGGAACATGAGTGGTATAGGTCAATCACTAGATGTTGCCTCTTGAGCAAATCAAGAGATATGCTACATATAAAAATGTATAGGGCTACTGCTGGCTTCACCTGGAGTACAGAATGTGGCATGCATAAATAAAGTGGTAGTAGAAACTCTGTCTTAGTTAGGGTTGTCATTGCTGTGACAAAATACAATGACCGAAGAACTTGGGGAGGAAAGGGTTTATTCAGCTAATGCTTCCACAGCACTGTTCATCATCGAAGGGAGTAAGGACAGGAACTCAAACAAAGTAGGAACCTGGAGGCAGGAGCTGATGCAGAGGCCATGGAGGAGTGCTACTTACTGACTTGCTCCTCAAGCCTTGCTCAACCTGCTTTCTTATGGAGCCCAGAGCTACCAGCCCAGAGTTGTTACTACTCAACAATGGCTGGCCCTCCCCCATTGATCACTAATTAAGAAAATGCCAGAAGATCCACACAGGTGGCCTCCCTGAAGCAGGCTGACCAACTCAGCTGCCATCCGGTCCCTGCTCTCCCAGTAGGTCCACCCTGACATCTACAAGCTCCTGAAGCGCATGGAGGAGCTGCTGCTGCAGAACCAGATCCGAGAGCATGTGATCGACATCAAAGATGAAAACCTGAAGCACGGCTATGATCAAAGATGGCAGTGGCCACAGGCACCTACAGAGCAGCTCTGAGGAGCCTGAGAGACCCATGGAGCCTCTGAGAGGAGACCAGCAGGTGGTGGAGGAGGAGGGGTCTGCTGAGCCCCAGGGTGATGTGCAGCAGCCTGGAGCTGGCACAGGCTCTGCCCCTGAACATGTCGCCCCACCACACACGATTGCCCTGTCTTGGAACAGTGACAGGATATCTGAGAGGGAGAATAGTCTATTTTCTGGACTGGGCCTCCTTGAAAGCCTTCTATGGTCCATGCTGCCCCTGGAGGCCATGCTGGTATCCACGATCCATGCTACAGCCAGGGGAAATGCTGGTGTTTATAGTCCCTGCTGCCTCCCAGGTGGTGCTGTACCCAAGATCCATGTAGATGTGCACGGTCTGTGCTGCTGCAGGAGCCAAGTCAATGTCTATGGCCGGTGCTGGTGCTGTAGGCAACGTTAGTGTCTGTGGCTCATGTTGCCTCTGGAGACCATGTTGATGCCCATGGCCCAAGTTGCCACTGAAGGCCATGGGAATGTTTGTGGTCTGTGTTGCCACCTGAAGCCATGTTGATGTCCATGGGCTGTGTTGGTGACGGAGACCATGTTGATGTCCTGGGTCTGTGCTGCTGCTGGAAGCCATGTTGAAATCTATGACCCGTGTTCCTGCTGACAATAAAAGTCAAGGGAGCTTCTTTTTCAGTGGTATTGGTGACTATAGACTCACAGCTGAGGATAAGAGACATGGAAGGCTTCTGTGACAACTCTCCACATACCCTACCCCCACCCCAATAAAAGGAACAATCTAGATAAGAAGCCATTGGAGAGAACTTTAAAAATAATGATAGGGATGCTGAAATGTAGTTTTTCACAGTTGATGGCTTCTGGTGGGGGTGGGGTGGGAGCCCACAGAGGTTTCCTTGTGAGGTCTGAGCTTGCTTTACCAGCAGGGTTTCATAAGAGGATTATTGGACTACAGGTCTGAGTACCAGGTGCTTGGAAGGGTCTACACTTGGCTGTATCTAGCAATAGGGAGGTCTTTTGTCCCCTTGGCATTGCTATAAAAATCCTTTTGAATAAAGTTCTGGGCCGCTGGGTATTGACCCAGGTCCTCCCAAGGCTATTCTGTGTTTCTGTCTTTCTGCTTCTTGGCTAGGCCTATCTACAAGTTACTTATTCCTCTCTCCTCCTCATAGGAACTCTGGAAAAGGTGGGGGGGCTGGCTCCCCACAGGTGGGTGTGGGGAAGGACTCAGTTTTCTTTAAGGGGCTGGCCACTGGACTTTGGCCATGCTCCAATGAGTATATGGGCAACACAAATTGGGCTTGGTATTTCTTTTTTCTTTTTCTTTTTTTCTTATTTATTTTTCTTCTTTTGTTCTGGGGGAGGTCACAAGGGTGAAGGGTGAGTCTGTGAGGGCTGGGAAATGAATATGATCAGGGTGCATTATGTGAAATTTCCAAATAATTAATAAAAATATTATGTTTTAAAAGAAAATACCTTACAGCCAGATCTTGCGTAGGTATTTTTTTCACTTCAGGCTCCCTCCTCATTGATGACTCTAGCTTGTGTCAAGTGAACATCAGACTAGCTAGTATAAACTCTAAAATAATTTTGCAAAGTATAGTTTGGTTGTCTTAGTTACTGTTCTGTTGCCAAAATGAACCA
Source organism: Peromyscus leucopus (assembly GCF_004664715.2). Lineage (NCBI taxonomy): Eukaryota > Metazoa > Chordata > Mammalia > Rodentia > Cricetidae > Peromyscus > Peromyscus leucopus. The sequence goes on from NC_051064.1 coordinate 68,514,770, forward strand.
CCGTGACCAAGGCAACTTTTTAAAAAAATCATTTAGTTGAGGGCTTGCTCATAGTTTTGAAGGGTCAGTCCATGACCATCATCATATGGACTGTGCAGCAGGCAGCCAGGCAGGCATGGTGCTAGCAGAGCCACTGAGAGTTACATCTCAATCTGCAGGCAGCAGGTCTTTTGAAACCTCAAAGCCCACCTCCAGTGGCATACCTCCTCCAACAACACCATACCTTTTCATCCTTCCCAAATAGTTCTACTAACTGGTGATAAGGCATTCAAATATATGAACCTATGGGGGCCATTCGTTCAAAACACCACAATAGTAAATGAATTATCCAATAACGGTCATTTTTCTTTCTTCATCAAGTGTTATGTTCTGTTTTAAAAGAAGAAAATACCTCACAGCCAGATGTGATTGTGATCATGTGAGATGTGATAATGTATCACCGGTGGCACGGTAAGTATGACATCATCACCACAAACAGATGAATCATGCCTTGTGCGATGCTGTTTACCATCCTCTAAGTGGAAACTGCTCTTTGCAAACACTCGTGATAACAATAGCAATCAAATCATATATTGATTGGTGCTGAAGAGCTGAACACTTGGCTCTGATGCAGTGTTATTTCTTTCACGCACAAACACCTCAGTCTCCCATCCCTCCTCAGTGGATCCTGGAATCTGACTCATAAATGATGATAGAATTCTGCCAAAGATAATTCTCGGAGGAGGGATAATCAGCTCCCCCTTCCTTCCCTGCACTGACTCACTGAACAGCTACCCTCATGAATTCCAATTAGCAACATTTCTTTTCTTCTTAGTCTTCCAGACAAAGCTCTAGCTTTAGGAGTCCTTTGCTAGCCATTTCTAGATATGGAAGGAGGCACAGACACCCCCCACCCCCACCCCAGCATCATTCAATAACTAATCCATGACTGTCTGGATTGGACTTGAGCCCATTGCAAACCAGACCTTGTGACTCTCCCTAGAGATGGTGTTTTTGTTTGTGTGATGAAAGCAGTAGAAATATATACTGCACCAAGAAGGTGTGATTTTAGTTTTATTGAAAGTACTGACTTGTACTTACTCCACCTGAACACATATACAGATAACCCCTGACATACCACTAGAAACAGTCTTTGGTAAAAAACGAAAGCAAATATTTTATATACTAGGGCAGGTGATGGGTAATATTCTTGGAAAGGGGTTGACAAAGAAAAGCTATAAATTTAACTTGCCAAAGCAAAGCAAGGACCCAGAAAGCTATAAGAGTGGTTAGGGATCTTGCTTTTGATTAGCAAGATATAGTTCTTAATTTTCATAGTCCATAAACGGTGCCCCTGCCCCCTTTAGCTAAGATAAATTGTGAAAAGAAAAACATTGCAAAGTATTCCTCAGATCCAGGTCTGTTCATATTGATACCACAAGTTTAAAGGAAGGTGTGATTGTTTTCACTATGGCCAACTGAATTCAGTGGGTAAGGACACTGAGAAAAGCTCTTGATCATATCACTACTGAACATTTATTTCCTCTCCCATGAATGTCAAAGGGTTCAGTAGGCAAAGGCTGCTGTTGGCTATGTGGTTATGCAGTTCATCCCACTGGAGGATGCAATAGCAAGGTGCCATCTTGGGAGCAAGGAGGAACCCTCACCAGACAACTAGCCAACTAATGTCTGGGATAAGAGGCTTTTCTGCCTCCATTTCCTCACAAACAAGGGCTTTTCTATTCATGTGGAGAAAGGAAGACAGGACTCTCTAAGTTCAGGCATACTGCAGGCTAAGAGGGAGGTGGTGGGGATACAGCAGACCTCAGCTCTCCAGCACAGCTCAGCCTTCCTGAGCTGGACCTCATCTGTCTCCACTCCCCACTGAGTGACCTTCCTGAGCTACAGCCACAGTAAGCAGTGTGGCCTGTGCTCTTCTTGTTTTACTTGCTTTTCTGCCTTCATGCTTCCTGGAAAGTACTTCTAAGTTTGGAAAAACTCTCAGTGGCCTAGACTGAGCACACTGTCAGCTTCTTCTTGGGATGCTCTCAGACCTTTCGGGTGTGTGTGTGTGTGTGTGTGTGTGTGTGTGTGTGTGTGTATGTGTGTGTGTATGTGTGTGTGTATGTGTGTGTGTGTGTGTGCAGGCTCCATGGTAGCTTGATTCAGGTAACAGTAATGTTCTTTGTCCTCATGTGGCAAAAGGAACAGAAAGCATGCAAAGGGACAAGCTTCTTGCCAAGCACTCTCACAGTGGTATTAATCCTTGCTTGAGGGCAGGGCCTTCATTACCTAAGTCCTCACCTTACAGCATTGTCACACTGGGGATTGAGTTTCCAACACGTGTGTTTGGGGACATATTCAGACCACAGCGATGGCTTTTACTGGTGTTTTGACTCTTCTCACCTCACCTACTCCTTCACTGGTCCATTCTAGAGTCACCGTTCCATATAATCTTCATACCTGTTCCTTCTCAGCTCCTGCTTCTGGGAGGCTCCAAAGTAAGTGGGTACTGCATAGAGATTATATGGCCCCAGCCCCAAAGCACATGGCAGAGATTTACATGAGCCCATCATACTGCAGGTCATGGTTCAAACAGTTGTGAAGACTGGAGCTCAGAGACTCAAGATGCTCAGGTTTTTGTAATTTTTCCTCCCAAAGACATCTTTTTTCGAGTTCAGACATGTGTCTGTGGGTATTTGGGGGGTTTTGAGCAAGGAATAAGATATTAATTAAGTGCTACTCTCTCTCTCTCTCTCTCTCTCTCTCTGGTGTGTTTGTGTGTGTGTGTGTGTGTGTGTGTGTGTGTGTGTGTGTGTGTGTGTGTGTGTGTACATCTGGGGTGGTGTGAGAAGAAATGGAGATCATGGGAGGGTAGGAAGGCAAGGCTCATCGAGACAGTTGCTCCAAGCTTTCCCATTGCATGCTTACTTCAGGACTCAGGGTCTTGTTGTGAATCTCTATGGAAATGCCAGGCGAGTAACAGAGGTGTGGTGTTCATGAGAGCTAGTGAATATTAGAAAGTCCTGCCTCAAGATCAACATGGCCAAAGGCAACACTGGGTGAATGACAGGTGCTCTGTGCCCTCCCATCCTATCCCAACCCCCGGCCGGCTCCGCACACCAGAGCGCTTGTCTAGTTCAGAGCCCATGGCAAGAACATGCAGGGCTTGGTGATGTCTCAGGGAGACTCAGCAGGAAAGGAAGGGCAGCTTGGCTGAAGGGATCTGTGCCTGCCCTCTGAGATCTTGGCTGCAGATGTCTCTGAAGAGGACAAAACAGGAGGCTCCATGGAAGGAAGTCTTTAAGATGGGAGAAATTTCTTAGTAAAGGAATTTCTTGAGGAGGTAGACACAGAACTAACTTTTCATAACCTGTAGCCTCAGGCCTATGAGCCCGGGAGGCTGAACAAGGCACCCGTTGCTTGTGGGCACTAGCATGACTTGATAATCCTGTTGGGCAGAAGGCTTGGCAGCCAAGTGTTCCGGGCTCTCTCTACCTGTCGCTGACAGGAATCTTGGACTAGTCACTTGGCTGCTCTCTGCCTCAGTTTCCTTCATCTTAATCATGTTCTCACTGTGCAAGGTGAGAGTCAAGGCTCTTTTTCATGCCAGAGTTCTTTCACCAGCAAGTGATTTAGGGGAGCACGGAGCCAGGGAAGGCTCCATTGTTATCCCATGGGCCTAAGATCATCTTTAAAATCACTTTTAAAAACTGCTGGAGGGTGGCGTGTCCAGTGACGGCCAGACACTGTGGAATCCTAGGAGAAGCACTAGTGACAGCCATTCTATGAATGTCGGCATCGAGACTCTATCATAAACACATGAGTGACAGCTCTTGGTTCGTTGCTTTATTGTCCTTGAGCCACGATACCTTTATTGGGTTCACTCTAAGTCATACATTTGACCATTAAACACTTTGCCAAATTGGCAGCTAACCAGCCCCGTTTGTGGTTAGTTTGGAAGGAACTTGAAAGTGTTCCTCGCAGCTGTCTGCTCACTCCCTGCCTGGTCTCTGATTTCTCTCCCAGGATTTACGACTGGCACCTTCTTATTATTTTCACTCCACACACACAGCTGGCACATGGCTGTGTCGGAAGGTTTAACAGAATGCCTCCAGGGCAGGTGTGATGTTAGGGTGGCCAGCTTTCTGGAGTGGGATAGTCTAGCCCTGGGCTGGCCTTCTCTGGGAGCCTTAGCGCTGACTCCTGGTGCCCAGCCGGACTGGCTGCGACCTGTACACTCGTTTCTGAATAGTAGCCAGCCTGGATGAAAATCACTCAACTCCAACCAGACAATGCTTCTCTGCTTCAGGAATAATTTTTTTGTTTGTTTGTTTTTGTTTTTGTTTTTCGAGACAAGGTTTCTCTGTGTAGCTTTGGTGCCTGTCCTGGATCTCCCTCTGTAGACCAGGCTGGCCTCAAACTCACAGAGATCCGCTTGGCTCTGCCTCCCAAGTGCTGGGATTTCTCTCCCAGGATTTATGACTGGCACCTTTTTATTATTTTTACTCCACACACGGCTGGCACATGGCTGTGTCGGAAGGTTTAACAGAATGCCTCCAGGGCAGGTGTGATGTTAGGTGTGCACCACCACCTGGCCAGGAATAATTTTTAAGGAAGGATATTGTCTTCCAGAGGAAGGAAAACAGAAATCTCATGTGGCGAAAGCAGAGAACCAGTGGGAAAAGAACATGATGAAAAAGAAATTCTATTTAAAAAACAAGTTACTACATTTTTTTAGTATGTGCATGTGCCATGGCCAACATATGGAGGTCAGAGAACAACTGGAAGGACTCAGTTCTCTCTTCCCATCATCATGGGGCCCCAGCATGGAGGGAAGTGTATAACATGCAGAAGCCAGTTGCTTCCTTCCACCTCCTGGTCCTGGGTATTGAACTCAGGTCACCAGGTTTGACAGCGGCCACCTTTATCCACTGAGCCACCTCCCCAGCCTTATGTAAAAACTTTTAAAATTATCTTATCAATTTTGGGATATTCTGATACTCTGTGATAAGATCTAATACTTAATTGATTGCTAACTACTTGTCAGCCATGAGCTAAGTCTTTCTACATATGTTAGGTGGATAATCCTTAACATACAGCTATGGGGCAAGTGCTATTATTATCTTTGCATTCTGAATGGAAAAACTGAGAAAGAGATGGTAAATAGATTGTCCCGAGTCATTCAGCTTAAAGGTCAGGATCGGGATCAGAAACACGACCACCCGATTTCAGATTGTTCACACTTAGCTACTCCACTGCCTCATAAACAAAGGATTCCACTCATGTGAGAAAGGAAGACCGGACTCTGAGTTCAGGCACTTTGCAGACTAAGGGGGAAGAGGCGGGACACAGTAGATCTCAGATCTCCAGCATGGTTCTTCAGCATTCCTGAGCTGGACCTCATCTGTCTCCACTTCCCACTGAGTGACCTTCCTGAGCTACAGCCTCAGTAAACAACGTGGCCTCTGACCACCTTGTTTTATCTTTGCTTCTCCGCCTTCACACTTCTTGGAAAAGCGCTTCCAGGTTTGGAAAAATTATCAGCTGCCTAGCCTGCACACATTGTCAGCACATTTGAATGTTCTAGACCTTTCAGGTTAAGTTGTTGCTCAGCTGTGCTTCCTGGATGCATGTGCAGGCTACATGGCAGCTTGGATCTGGTAACAGTCTAACTTGATTTCTTTCAGGCACCTCCAAGCTGTGAGTCACCTCAAATCATATTTTAGACCTAGCACTATTTTCAGCACATTATTGGGTCCCTATCAATGCTTTCTGGGAAAAATAAATATCCATTAGAGAATTCTAAACACTCATAGATTTTGACTTCAAACTTAGGTAAATAATTTGACTTTGGCTATAAGTATGCTGATAATTTTCTTAATCCTTTTGTTTATCTTGGCTATTTCAAAACTTGTCAGTATTTAATAAATACTTCATAATTTTCATTGACAACAATAACAATAGCATATGAATTAAGCACCCATTATGAAGATAATAACACGGCTAAGTTCTAGGCTACACTTTTATTGTCAAGACCATGAACTCCTCCCTGTAACTTCTTCATGGTAGGCTAGTGTGTAGAGGGAGCCTATGAAAAAAACATGATTCTCATTCCTCTCAGGGGCACGACAGGAGTTTGGAAATGTTCATGTCTGGTGCTCTTACGAGTCTTTAAAATTGGAATAGGTTTGGAAATACTGATTTATGACAGATAGACAGCCAACTAGCTGATTTTACTAAAGAGTTACAATTGTGGAGCACATTTCCTACAGTCTAATCTCTCCTTTAAGAGCTGACGGAGTGCAGGCATCAGCTTCTTTTTCTTCCTTCTTTGTCATGTGGGGTCATCATCTCTTACTGCAGTGAATTAACATCCAGTCGTTTTCTTTGTAGAACATTCTTTCTCACTCAGAGTGTCTTGCTCCCCCATGGTGTGCATGTGCGTGTGCGTGTGCGTGTGCGTGTGCATGTGCGTGTGCGTGTGCGTGTGTGTGTGTGTGTGTGTGTGTGTGTGTGTGTGTAGATGTACATGTGTGAATGTGGGTATGGAAGTCAGAGGTCAACTTTGGATGAGGTTCCTCAGGAGCCTTCCACATCGTTGCTTGAGACACTGTTTTATTGGCCTTTAAGCCCACAAGCCTTAGAGATCCACAGGGTCAGTCTGTCTCCACCTGCTCAGTGCCGGGATACCAAGCACTAGCTGTCACACTATGCTTTTTCACACAGGCGCTGGGGGTAGACCCAGGTCCTCATGCTTGCTCGGCAACAGGACACCAGCTGAGCCGTCCCCCCAGTTCTCATTGTCTCCGTACTCTGCTCTTGGTCTCTTGTGTTGTGCCCCATCTTGTATGTTAGAATTTTGCTTGTCATTAATTTCCTTGTTCTTCCCCACACTCACCCTCCTTGTGGAGCATCTCCGTCTCCTCCTTTGTCCTGAAGATCACTTTGGGTCCAGTCTCCACTTAGCTCAACATTTTTACCGTTTACTCACTCAAACTGGTTTTGGGATGTATGATGTCATTTGCTTATTGGAAAGGCCATTTTCTTCCTCCCTTGGGGTGTGGGGTTTTAAAATCCTTGGCAGTACTTCTCACCACTACCCCTAATCCTTCCCAGGATGCACAGCAACAGTTTCCCTACCCATGATGTATCTTAGTTCTTTACATCTCTGCAGCTCATTTTGGATGATGTTTTGGTGTGGTATGTGAAGCAATGCCTATTATAGGGAAACAGTTTGAAAAAGGTTTTCACCAGCAGTGAGTACAGCCAAGTACACAAATGCTAGCTAGGGTGAGGGCAGGCAACTGGCAATAATAATGTAGAACGTTGAATCATTGTTGTAAGTTCTTGAAGAAAACTTGTCAAATATTTCTATAATCTTGAAATGTAGATGGAATCTGTTAACATCAAAGCCAATAACCCTGAAGGAAGAGATTTTTAGATTAATAACAAAATGACAATCTGGGGAAACTATTTGTACCATATGCAAAAGTCAAGAACTGAAATGCTTGGCTTAACAAGAGCTTTAAACAACAAAAGATGAATACTAGATTAAAAGCAGCATTGAAAAGATCTGGATTGCAGTTAATAGCTAGCAAGCAGGCATCTCGATGGCATGCTACCGGGAGTGGAAGGGAAAGTAAAAAAACCAAAAAAAAAAAAAAAAAAAAAAAAAAAAAAAAAAAAAAAAAAAAAAAAAAAGATGCTCGATCTCACTGAGAGTGGAAGGAAAATAAATCAAAATGATTATAATTCTGTTAGACATAATTTAAAGACTAATGAGAACAATGACAGAGGGATGAGGACCCAGGGATACATCTATATATCTACTAGAATGACCAAACAGGAAAATAATGAACAAACAAACAAACAAACAAACAAATGCTGAGGGGGATGGATAGCATTTGGAATCTCCGACACAGCCACCAAGACTACAAAATGGCACAACCACCTGGAAATTGCTTGTAGAGTTAAACACACACTTCCCTTATAATCTTGTGGTCACTCTCCTGGGTATTTGCACTAGAAAAATGAAAATTTGTTTCTACACTCAGAATATACACATGTGAGTATTTATAGCTGGTCTATTTGTAACTGCCAGACACTTGGGGGGAAACATCCTTTAGTGGGTGAATGTGTAAACTCTAGTACATTCATACAGTGAAATAAAAAATTGACACAAAAACTGTCACACCAACCCTAGAACTACTGAGATATGTGATAATGTGGATGAATTTCAAAGCCTGAGCTGAGTGGAAGAAACTGATGTCAAAGTGTTCTGACCATGTGTCTCCATCTATTTAACAGTCCCGAAAAACAACAACAACAACAATGATGAGGGTAGAGAATGTTAGTTATTATGCAGCCCTGTGTTATTCATTAAGCCACGCTGTTTGCCGTGCGAGAAGCGAGAAAAGCCACGAGGCACAACAAAACCCACTATAAGAGTTTATTAGGGGGAGGGGGGCAGAAGGGATGTGCTTAGGCCTATTGAAAGATTGTACAGGAAGAGAGGGGAGGGATATGTAGGGACTGGCTTTTATGGATTCCCACACCCCACATGTACATATGGTCTTACGTAGCTACGCCATGCATGTACATAGATTACATGATCATATAGCACACGGATTATGGATCACGTAGGACATAAAGCCTTAAGTGTCTTGCCAGTGTATGCGCGGTCATGAGGGAGTTTTACTGTTTTTTCATTTGTCTATTCAGTTTTGTCACCGCAGTGTGGCATGGGTGGTCAAAGAAAATTTGACTCCACAATTTTAAAAACTGTTAAAAAAAAACAAAACATAGGAATTTACAGATTTGAGGTGTGTAGAACACGTGACCGTAAGGGGCGATAGCACAGGGACTTTTTTGAAAGGTGACAGTCTGTATCTTGATTGTGGTGACGACAGCACAAATATTTACATGTTAAGATGCACAGAACAGTGTGCCACAGGAGAAGAAGGATATCTATTCTAGGACAATCGAATCTGTCTTCTACATGCCCCTCCCCAAATGCAGCCTTTCTCACACTCTGTGTGTGAGAGGACACACTGATGCCAACTTTCACAGAGGATAATTTAGCTCTATGTCTAAAATGTAAAGTTTAAAGCATCTTTGGTAAAGGAAGGTGCTCTGCCCACTACCAAAGGAAAAAAACGTAAACACCAGCCCAGCTACAAACCCTTTGATCTACAAAGGGGAGCTGCCTGAAAGATTGCTAGTGCACTGGTGGCACAGAGCTTGTGGGAGTCACCAATCATTGTCTGCTTTGACCAAACCCATCTATGCTCAACACTGCTTGGGTGACCAAGAACCTGAGACTAGACAGCCCAGGGACTGACGGTAAAACAGTAAAAATACTACTGTTTTAAAAAACAACAACAAAACATAGTAATTAGAAAAAAAAAAAAAACTCCTAAGGAGCTGAGCTGTGGTGGTACATGCCTTTAATCCCAGCATTTGGGAGGCAGAGGCAGGCAGATCTCTGAGTTTGAGGACAGTTTACACTACAGAGTTAGTTCCCGGACAATCAGAGCTATTCAGAGAAGCCCTTTCTCAAAGTAAACAAACAAATACATAAATAAGTAAAATGAAATGAAAAACAACAAACAACACACACACACACACACACACACACACACACACACACACACACACACACCACCAACAACAAAAAAAATCTCCCAAGGACATGCTGCTACTCAAGGAACAGTGCCTTGCTCAGCCACCAGGGAAGCTTCCTTCTGCAGCAGCAGATGGGAACAAATAAAGAGAGCCATAGCCAGACACTGCAGAGAGTGAGAGAGGCACCTTGGAACACTCAGCCCTAAATGGGATGTCTCTGTCAAACACCTCCCCTCAGGGCTCAGGGAACTCTGAGGAAGAGGAAGCAGAAAGAGTGTAAGAAGCAGAGGGGATGGAAGGCACCAAGAAAACCAGACCCTCTAAATTAACAGGATGGAAGCACATAGGAACTCCCAGAGACAGAGGCAGCATACATAGGGCAGGTCTGCACCACGTGAGGTCCCAGAGCTGAAAAGAGGAGACACACCCCCCATCCCTAACCCAGAAGCTATTTTCCAATTGATAACCACTTGCAAATGAAAATTTTGTTTTCTCCAAGGGAGTATAATTGGGAAAACAAACTACTTTTAAGGATAGACTGCCGTGCCCAGCAAAAAAAACAAAACAAAAAAAAAAAAAAAAAAAAAAAAACAAAAAAAAAAACCACTCAATGACATCTTTGGAAGTTTCTTGTCTCATAATGTATTGCCAGGAATTAAAAAAAAAAAAATCTTATTTTTAATTTTTGTTTTATTTATACATACTTTTTCTCCCACTTTTTTCTCCTACTTTTTTCTCCTACGGGTATATATTATGACTTCCAGTTTAGTGTTTTTATGGGATTGCTCAGTATACAAGCTAGAGGGTCTCTGTGTCTATATCTGTTTCTTGGTCTCTTTTTCTCCTGTTTGTTTTGTACTATCCTGATGTGTTTGTTTCTGTTTTATCTTATTTTTTTTAAAAATTATTTGTCCTTTCTTTCTGTTTTATCTTATTTTTTAAATTATTTGTCCTTTTTCTTCCTTCCTTCTTTCCTTCCTTTTTCTCTATCTCTTTTTCTTTCCTTCTTTCTTTCTCTCTTTCTCTTTTTCTTTCTTTCTAAGATAACTATTTATTTTCTAATGAGAAAAACAACAGGTGTTGGTTTGGGTGGGTGGGGAGGTGGGAAAGATCTGGAGGAGAAGAGTGAAAGAAACGAACAAATATGTATGCAAAAAATCGTATCAGTAAAAAACAAAGAAGAGATGATAAAAAAAAAAAATCAAGTCATCTATCAACTGTACAATATCACTCTCAAAAAATTTTAATGACTCTTTACTATGTTGTGAAAATTAGACCATGTCTGCATTTCAGAGTGTATGAAAAAGACAAACGTAGGTGTGCCCTTATGGCATGATACATATTTAAAAGAACGACAGAAATTTGGATTGGTTTGCATAGAAAAAGGTTGATATATTATACAAGAAAGAAATAACTTATGTAGCATAGATGCCAAAACAAGAATATTTCCAAGTACATACATTTTATTCCAGGAAAAACTCTGAAGGAATGGACACCAGAGACTGGCATAAGTCATTGCTGGATAGGGCCTAGAAATGATTTCTCTTTCTTATTTTTTAAAATTAATCATTTTACTTTGTGCCTTTGTTATAATCTGGACATTTGACCATGAGCATCTAGTACTTATGTGTATTTAAAGCCTACTTGGGGAGATGACTCAGTGGATAAAGGCTCCCATTGCTGAGCCTGATGATCTGAGTTCCAGCCTTCGAACCCCTGTAGTAGAGGGAGAGAACTGACTTCCAGAAATTGTCTTCTGACCTCCACATACATGCTGTGGTGTGTACATGCCCCCCCACAGATAAACAAACAAATAAATAAATGTGTGAAGAGAGCCTTAAAGTTTTATTTCCATTTTCACAAGACTCATGTAAGTTTGAAGACTTGATTTTCAGTCTATGTTAAAATTTTCCTGAGTCAAGCCGGGCGGTGGTGGCGCACGCCTTTAATCCAGCATCGGAGCAAGCAGTGATCTCTGTGAGTTCGAGCCAGCCTCTACCAATGAGTCCAGGAAAGGCACAAAGCTACACAGAGAAACCCTGTCTCGAAAAATCAAAAAAAAAAAAAATTTTCCTGAGTCAAAATAGATTAATTTAAATGTCATACCACTCTAAAAATGTCCTGCCTGAATATACTACAAAATATCACTTTAGCTACATACTCTAACACTACTTAATCAAATATTAATTCTGTTTAACTATTTAACTTTCCACCTTTTAATGTGTGAGGATTATAGACACAATAGAAGCATATTTTTAAGTAATTGCCTTTGATAAGCAAGATGCAAATTCCTGGGTTGGAGAAAAATAACCACAAAATGTTTATGTGGTTGAAAATTGAATATTGCTAAGTATAAAGTATAACTTTATGTATAGGGTGACTGAGAGAATCTTCTTGAGAAGGCTATTTCTTCCTCAATTTAGAAATTATGTCTGGATAAGTTGATGGTTGACTTAAAAAATATCAAAGACATCTCTTATTCAAGCTATACAATAAAAAAAAAAAAAAAAAAAAAAAAAAAAAAAAAAAAAAAAACTTCTTTTCAAGCATCCATTTTTACAATTAAGTTACTATAATCTGTAGTTCCATTGAAATCTCATTCTCTCATCTGGGTTTGCCATTGCATGGTTTTAAGAAAATGAAGAATGTGAAGCTTCAAGTTTGGTCTTCATTGTATGGTATTGTATTGTATTGTATTGTATTGTATTGTATTGCATTGCATTGCATTGTATACGTATAGCACACTGGTCACTTCTCAGAACAGCAGATGATACATTGTCTGAAGAACAAATGATTACTCTATCTCATGGACTCTCAAGTCACTGAAAATGCTCTCAGTCACACACTGAGGGTTCATTCACCCAGGGACTCTTTGTCTCCCTAGCAGCCCACACATTTTCCACCTTCACCTCCTTGTCCCCCACTCCCACCCTCCCCTTCTAGTATTGTTTTTCATCTTGAATCATTTACCTCCAGGCTTCAGTTCAATTAACCAAGTGACTTAGATCAAACTTTGGGCTCTTATGGGTTGTGTTCTTTGGTCTTATTTTCGGTGCCTGAAACAGAGGGTTGTTTCTGATCTCTCTGACTCCTCCTTGCTGATTTTACTAGGCCTTTGATGCTGCTGAAAAGTAGAGATTTTTTTAAGACATTGTCTTTTGCTGCTTTGTGACTTAAGTTGGGTTCAGTACCAAGCCTAACCGTGTATGCCTATAAAACTCAAGCTCAAGCTAGCCTCACTAGAAACCCAGAGCTCTGTAGAATCTTCAAAGGGAAGATGAGTGCCTGATTATTAATGTAGTAATCAAAATGAACTTATAATGTAGGATTCTCAGCCAGATTCAGCTCAGTGAAGATGTAGGGTAATTCACTATCTGCCATACTCACACTCCCAGGACATTCTCAGAGTGGAAGATACACTGCTGAATGCCATCTTGCTTCCACTCCCCGTTCTACCCCCTAAGAGCTTCTAGTCTAAGGGACTACCAATGCAGAAGGCTGTAGAGGTCAAGCATGTGGGTCAAATGCATACTGCTGTGATTTAGAGAGGGTTTGGGAGTGTAGAAAGAGCATCTCTATTGAGAGAACCCTTGTCAGCACCAGCCCTTGTTGACAGTGTTATCACATTTTTCACCTTTTCAACAGAAGTGATAAATAGAGACTTTTGGTTGACATTTCCATTTGTGTTAACTATTTCAGATAAAATTTCAATACTCTTCTGCCCTAACCTTGTGTCAAAAGGCTGGGTGTAGTCAGGGGACCCTCAGCATTGAACCACTAATAGAAACTGAAGTGCTACACTATTAAGAGGCACAATAAAGGGTGTTCTGTTGTCAGGATCAGTGTGGACGTCATTCCCAAAAGTGACAAGGGTATGTGGGGCTTGGTTGAGCCAGTCTTTAGCCATGCTGCTTTGTAAAAGTTGTAACACAAGTCACTAAAAGTATGGCCAACGGCCTAACCTCTCTAAATCTCTAGCACCACAGAGCTTTATACAGGCGGTGTTGAGTGGGAAGAGGAGCATCTCAAGATACTGGACTTCCTACTAACAGAGAAGTATATGAATGACTAAAAAAGTTAAAAATGATCACGTTTGCGCCTCAGGTTGATGAGTAGTGCACGTCATACTGACTCATTTGATGGAAAACATCATTTTTTTAAACCTATACATAAAAATTTAGAAGGAGCCACATTTCACAAGTTCTTGGATATTGAGGAACATTCACATTGTATTTTAACACGATAATAACGTTGAAGGAACTCAGTGGCAGCAACAATAACAACTCTAATTTATTGAACAGGACATATCCCAAGAAGTTCCCCAAACTTACACGAACAACTCATAAATACCCAGAGAAGATGCATAAACAGAAACACAGACATGGATACACAGGACACAAAGATAGGCTCTACAAATATGAGGGAAGACATCAGAAGACCAGCTTAAGTTAAAAAAAAAAAAAAAGGCTTAACATGTTTGGTTGATATCCCTAGAAAGCCTGTCCTTTTCTGAAGGGAAAGGAAGAGGGAGGGGAATATATGAGAGAAGAATTTTTTAAAAGGCTTAGGTATACTGGGCTCCCCCACAAATTATCTATCTATCTATCTATCTATCTATCTATCTATCTATCTATCTATCTATCAATTTATTTACTTAATGTTCATTGGTGTTTGACCTGCATGCATGTCTGTCTGTATGAGGTGTTGGCTCTCTGGAACTAGCTGTGAACTGCCATGTGGGTGCTGGGAATTGAACCCAGGTCCTCTGAAAGAGCAGCCAGTGCTCTTAACCACTGAACCATCTCTCAAGTCCCTGAGCTTTTCATTTACCTGGTAGAGGCCTAGGATTAGCTCAAAATCCTTATATACTTTGACAACTCATAAACCCACCCACCAAAGATATCTAGCTATCTTATGTAACAAGTCTTTTTCTGCCCTGCCAGCCAGCTCCCATACAATGACATAGAGACTTCTTATTAATTATGAAAGCTCTCCTTAGCTTAGGCTTGTTCCTAACTAGTTCTTATAACTTAAATTAATCCATTATATTAATCTACATTCTATCATGTGGCGTTACCTCTCTTCCATCTTATACCTCCTGTGTTTCCTCTCTGTGTTTCCTCACTTCTCCAGCATGCCTACATTCCTCCTCCTCTTCCTTTCTCTCCTGGAAATCCTGCCTATACCTCCTGCTTAGCTATCGGCCATTCAGCTTTTTATTACACCAATCACAGCAAATACATCTTCAAATGGTGTACAAATATCCCACAACAGTCTTAACCATCTTTATCTCTTCAGATTCTCTCCTGCTTTTTGTCAGTGTATACACATGCTTATAAAATATGCTAGGATAACTGTTTCCATGTGGTAAATTACAGTTTTTCCTTCTGAAGTTGTGAATTCTCTCTTCCCACTACTTACCTACAAACTGTTTTTCATAGTGTTTTTTCTTAGCTAAAAATTGTACATGCTTATCCCAGAAAAACTGAAAACTACAGATATGTGTGAAAATATTACTCATAGTCTTACCACCCACAGAAAACGGCTGCTAACAGCTAGGTAGGAGTTTCCAGTGTTTTCTATGAAAACATGTTCAATGAAAAAACAGTAAATATATTAAAAACTTTCTAAATATGAGTCACAATATGCATACAACTATAGCTTTGTCTTTACAATTAACATTTACTATGAACAGTTTCCTGTGTCAGTAATCTTTGAACAGAATTTTAATTTCTTATGGGTGTCCAATATTCTATCATGTGAATTTAGCAGAGTTTATGTAGAATTTTTGTAAAGTTAGATGATTAAATAGTTTTGAAATGTTCACTCTTATAAGAAATAAGTGAAAAATATTCTCGAAGAAGTCCTGAATCGTACATATTTTTTAATTCACTAATTTTTTGGTGTGTGTGTGTGTGTGTGTGTGTGTGTGTGTGTGTGTGTGTAGACTCACAGAAGTTTCCCAGTGAGAACTTACTCAGGGTCAGAGAATCTGGGCTCGCTTTACCCAGCAGGGCTGCATAATGGGATGATTTGACCACAGCTGTGTTTACCAGGTGTTTGGGAGGGTCTATACTTGGCTGTATGGTGTGTTTTGATCTTGCAAGGGGGAGTTCTTTTGCCTCTCCCCTTGGCATATTATAAAAAGCCCTTTTCAATAAATGATGAGGCTGTTGGGTATTGATCCAGGCCCTCCCGAAGCTATCCTGTGTTTCTTTTTTCTCCTCAGCTAGGTCTCTCTTTCTACCTATTATTTCTTATCCCTCTCTCCTTCTCCTAAGAACCATAGAAAAAGTGGGACAAGTAGGAGCTGGACTCCCATATTCTCCAACAGGTATGCACATGCATAGAATTCAGAGGAGAACGGCTTCATCTATCTTTTTTTTTTTTTTTTTTTTTAAGATAAGGACTCTCACTGGACCTAGAGACAAGCTTCATTGACCCTCTACTCTCTATCTATCCCTAACCCCAGCTACCCCTAGCTTTTTATGTGGCTGCTGGGAGGTCCTCATGCTCGAGCAGCAAATAGTCTGAGCCATATCTCCAGTCCCTTCATTGTATTTTTTTTTTTTTTTTACATTCTTTTATGACAAATTTCTCCCAGTAAATTAGTGGGTCTGAGCCTCCTGGGCCAAGCTGCCCGGCTGACGATCACCTTGCAGCCTCCTGTTTCACACCATTGTCATACCACTTTCCCCTTGCTTTTAATCTATGCTTTTTAGATGTCTTAGGTCTTGACTCCTCCATTTTGTTTTCTTTTCTCCTTTAGGCACCAAGTCAAGGCTTGTCTAACCCCAATGTGAAGCAGACAGACTTCGTGCTGAGTTGAGATGGGTCCAGTCAAGAAATGATTATGTGAGATTGGCATTAGTGTAAGTTTTGCATCAGGCCCAGAAGAACGGAGTACGTTCCCTTCTGATGTACAATCTGGGACCAGCTAAACATAGGACCCAAGTTCCACATTCCAACTCACTGGAAGCATGACCACAGAGGTGGACACAGGAGGAGTCCCAGCACTGTTGGACATTTGGTCTTTCAATAGCATGAATGTTGGAATTGTCTAAAGAATTGTTGAGAATCCACGTAGGGTCCACAAGGAAGGGTCGAAAATAACCATGAAGACAACAAATGCCAGCTGGAAGGAATGGCCCCAGGGTCTTCAAAAGGGAAGTGAAAAGAGACTTGTTTTTTCAGAAGCTAGGAAAGGGGATCTGGAACATTTCTTAGGATTTATCTTTTAACGACTTATTCTTTTGTGTCCCAGAGAAGGACAACTCTTGGCAAAGGCATAAAACCTTCCCTCATCTCCAAAATCACTGCCAGGAATGTGGATTCCTCAGTGTCCGGAAAGGACTCTGAATAAGGGAAAAAATGCAGATACAAGAATTCTGCCATAATAAAGGCCTGGTTTCCTTTAATCTCCCAAGTCCAATTATTTTCTTCTCACACATAAAGGCTGTTTATGTGTAAGTGTCCTTGGTCAATCTGTGGAGAGGCATGTTGGTAGATTTGAGTTGGGGATAAATTTGATTTACGATTTGGATACTTTAAAGGTTTCCCTCTTAACTACTCTTAATGCTATGACTGACTGCTTCTTCTATATTCTGGGGTAACAGTGGAATAGGACAATTGAGGTAGAGATGATAGAAAGGGTTTCCAAACCCTGGGGAAGCAGATGATTCAGTCTGGGGGGTGGCAGCAGGCAGCTGTAGACTGGAAGGGGAGGATGAAGTCAGAAGCAGGACTTACAATCAGCTCCAAAGGCCTGCAAAAGGGTCAAAACACTTCCTAGCTCATCTTAAGGAACTGGAGTGCAGTTTGTTTGTTTGTTTGTTTGTTTTTTGGAAGCTAAGGCCAACAATACCTAGTGTGTATGTTTCTTTTTTTTTTTAAGATAAAAGAGATTTAAAGGGAAGATAAGAAATTTTGAGTTTTCTTGTGTGTGTGTGTTTTGGTGGCAGTTTGTAACTTGCAGAATGTCCTCATCATTTTGTGCTGATAAAATGTTAATAAGTGGTTTTCTTAAGGAAGACAAAACAAAATAAAATCAAAGCTAGGAGGAATGACAAAGAAAAATCAAGCAAACAAGTTCTGATTTATAATTTCCAATGGTATAAATCTTCATGACACTGATCATTTCAAGTTAGACCCAGGGATACCAATTGCTGAATTCCTGAAGGTCACACCTGGCCCTTCTGAGCTGGTATGAACTGGCTGCTGCACACCCAGACAGGGTTCAAGTGAAAGCAAGGAGTGGAGAATGGCCCTGAGATCCTGCCTCTGCCTACTTTATATTCCTGTCTCCACCTCCCTAGTGTAGCTGAAAGTTTCCTGTGTCCTACCTGGTCTGTAGCCACTCAGACCCAAGTAAACACACAGAGGTTTATATTAATTAAAACTGCTCAGCCATTAACTCAGGCTTACTGCTGACTACCTCTTACACTTAAACTCAGCCCATTTCTGTTAAACTGTATGTTGCCCGTGTTCCGTGGCTTTACCTGTGTGTCATTACATGTTGCTCCTTGGGTGGTTTGCTGGTGTCTCCTGACTCAGCCTTCCTCTTCCCAGAATTCCCCTTGTCTGCTTATAGAACCTACATTTCCTGCCTGGCTACTGGCCAATCAGCATTTTATTAAACCAGTGTACAAAAGCATTATTCCACAGCACCCTAGTGCTGGGATTAAAGTCGTGCACCACTTGGCTCTGTTTCTCTTTTAGATAGATTCAATCTCATGTATCCCAGGGTGGCTTTGAACTCCTGATCTTCCTGTTTCCTCCTCCCAAGTGCTGAGATTAAAGTTATGTGCCACCACTGCTTGGCCCCTATGTTAATCTAGTGGCCGGCTTTGCCCACTGATCTTCAGGCAAGCTTTATTTGTTAGAGCATACACAAAATATCAGCACAGAGAATCTGCTTAGAGGAAGATGTAGAAACACAGGGAAGAAAACCTGTGAGTGTGTGCATGTTGGGTGTTCAAGTGCCTGTGCAAGAATGTGTGCAAGAGAGAGAGAGAGAGAGAGAGAGAGAGAGAGAGAGAGAGAGAGAGAGAGAGAGAGATTAGATAAAGTGTGGTTAAAGTAGCAGAACAGCCAGAAGAGAACCAGATTCATGCAACTTAAGAACTAGCTACAGGAAGGCAGATGTTGCCAACAGTGTCAAATACCAGAGATCAAATAGTCTAGGGACCTAAAAGAGGTCATCAACATTACCAGTTACAAAATGTCTGTCTGAGTTTCTGGAGCTTTTCTGTGTATTTTCTGCAATATTTTTTTTTTTTTATAATAACAAGAGATATTCTTAATTCTTTGCATCACTAACTTTGACAGAACAGCACCATGGAGAAGTTAATGAAACACAAGAAATAGGCATTAAAGTTTTCTTGTAGTGTTAGTGGAAGGGAGGTTTGGAGGAAGGCAGGTTGAAACTGTGTCCCCCTTCCTTAACCCCAAGGCAGGGTTTCTCTGTTTAACAGTCCTGGAATTAGCTCTGTAGACCAGACTGGCCTTGAATTTACACAGATCTGCCTGCCTCTGTCTTCTGAGTGCTGGGATTAAAGGTGTTCACTACCACTGTCCAACAGAACTGTGGCTTTAAGAAAAAAAAAAGCAAAAAAACACATTTTTTTTTTACTGATATTCAGAGAATATATTTGTTTACAAATTGGCCTCACTGGTTGACCTAACAAAAACCTCAAATAAATCTTTCTCAAGGCCAGAAGTAGTAACAGTTTTGCATCTTGCCTGGGTGTTAATAGAATTCACGTTAATACAGAAGAGATCTCATTGGTCCATTTAAAAAGAATCACTGCATTCAGAGTCTACATGGTTTAAGGCCTGTTCCACCCATGGTCATTTGTTCACTGATGGCTTGAGGGTTTGTTTCTGTGTCTAAACATGGATTGGAATTAAGCCGAGTCAAATTAGAACTGAAAGTCTTTTCATCATCCTTATTAAAGATGGTTTACTAATCTTTTGGGAAGAAAAGTTGTGTGGGTGTAGTATGTGTATGTGTGTGTGTCTCTCTGTGTGTGTGTGTCTATAATGTATGTGTGTGCATGTAGTGTGTGTGTGTATGTGTGTGCATGTGTATGTGTGTATAATGTGTGTATGTGTGTGTGTATAGTGTGTGTGCATGAGTGTTGTGTGTATGTAGTGTGTGTGTGTGTGTGTGTGTGTGCATGCATTTGAAAGCTAGAGATCACCGTCAGATTTCTACCTCAGTTGCACTCCACCTTATTTATTTGAGGCAGAGTCTCTCACTGATCTGAGCTCACTGATTCCACTAGATTGGCTGGCCAGTCGGCTCCACCCATCTTCCATCCCTATCTCTCCAATGCTGGGATTATATTCGTACACCACATCTGCCTTTTTGTGAGTCTTTGGGGGATGTGAACTCAAGTCCTCAGGTTTGCATGCTAAGTTCTGTACCGACTAAACCATCTCTAGTCCCTTCTTGAAAATTTGAACTGTGTTTCGTTTTCTAATATTCTGACCAGTAGTTTTTTCTTAATCACTACCAATTCTTGAAAGATCATTTTGCTTATGTTTTTAGAAATTCTTCACTGAATTTCTGCAATAATCTATTTTATTTTATTTTTTTAGCTGCTGGGAATCAAATAGTAGGTGTACCAGTCAAGAAACACACGTGGTGAAAATCATCCTATTCTTTAAAAGTGTCTTTTAAATAAGGTGTATATAGACTGGCTGCTAGAAATGTATTAAAGGCATCCTCCAAGCACTGCCTTTCAGGGAATCTTGATTTAAAAGCTTCCATGGAATGATAAAATGGAGCTTCTTGTATCTCTATGACCTCTAAAAAGGTCTGCCCAGCCACAGCTGCCTGAAGGTCATATCCGTAATTAGAAGATCCCAGGGTCATCTCAGAATAGAACGTCAAGCCACCCAGGGTCAGGTCACCCAGGGCACATTTACGGAATCTACTATTTCAGAGCAACAGTAACAGAGAGAGACCTTCCCGTTTATGTAGACAGAGCTTCCTAGGAGAAAGTGTGGGGTTTTGGTGAAAGTGTTAAAGGTTTCAGAAGATGTGGTGGGGAAAGCTTTTAGAAGCGTGCTCAGGAGCAAACCAGCCAGAGACACTCAAAGGCGGGAAGGGAGAGATTCCTGCTTTGGAATTTCTCTCAGAGGTGTGATCTCCTCAAAGTTCTGATTGCTGAAACCCAGCAGTTGTGTTGTATGATGCTGCCCCACTGGCAGAGCGTGCCACGTGGTCTCAACAGACGAATGCTGAGTGTAACTTGGATGAAACATAGGATCTCTGTAGGGGTTGAAGGATGGAGAGTTACAAATTGTGTATGTACACAGAGTCTCAACATTGCAATGTGTTTGCGTACTCACTGCGGTCAAGGCTGAGTGTGTGTGTTTGGGGCGGGGTGCAGATTCTGAACCCCACAGGGGTTCTTAGTTAAAGGGATTGAGTTCAGCTTCAGAGCCATTGCCTTCACATAGTGAGGATCCTGGGATGCTCTGCCTGGGGCTTTCTTTCTAGTCTTTCTCCTTTCTCTAGCATTCTAACTGCCGGATGTGTGTAGTGCCTAACTGTGGCCGACTCCCTAGTAGAGAACCCCAGGAGGTTAACTTTTATTTTTAAGACCAAGAAAGGATTTGTGTACATGAGTGTTTTGCCTGTATGCATGTGTGTGTACCAATACATGTCTGGTGCCTGTGTGGGCAGGAAGATGGTGTCAGAGCTCCTGGAACTGGACTTACAGAGGGTTGTGAGCCCCTATGTGGGTGTCAGAAACCGAATTTCAGAGGAGTACTGTTGGGAACCATGCCCTTTAAAGTACAAAAAGAATAATGGTGTTAGGTGATGTGTTAGGATTTAAACGTCGTAAGGTATTAAGGAAGTGGGAAAAGAGACAGATCTACCCTCTTCATAAAATTGTGTGAAGAATGATAGCTATTCCCTTAGGCATTTTTCTTTGTACACAGATGGCCACAGACATTATTTTAAATTCATTGCTAGTACTGGACTTTTGAAAGTCTGTCACAGGAAATAGTTTATAGGCTGTGGATGTCGCTAAAAAATGCCACTGATGCTCAGTCAGGAAGATTCTGTTTATGGTACCCTTCTTCCAAGGACTTCAAAGGTTTCAACAAATTCATTTTTCAGAAAACTCCTCAGAGACAAAGAGAACATTCTCTCTTCTTGAAAGATGAGGAAACACAAGGACTGAGGATGTGGCTCAGTGGGCCCAGTGCTGGCCTAGCATGCAAGAACCTGGGCTCATCTCCCTGCACTGTACAAATTGGGTGTGGTACCCTGCTCCTGTAATTTTAGGCCTAGGGAAGTGGAGGCAAGAGGATCAGGAATTCAAGGTTACTGAGTTTATGACCAGACTACATGAGACTCTAACTCAATTAAAATCAAATAAAATAAAATAGAGGCAGAAAAACTTCACCTAACTTTGGTCCAGTTTGACATGGAAACCCACTCTTGTGACCACAGCTGTCCTTTTTTGTGGCTTACAAGTACCTATTGTCAGTGGAGGGAGGGTGTGTGTGTGTGTGTGTGTGTGTGTGTGTGTGTGTCTTTCTGCAGGCATTGCAGTTCTGGAATGTGATGGAGCTTGGGCTGAGAAGAGAATGGGGTTAGTAGCAGATCTTTTACTCCCCCCCCCATTCCTAGCCAGGTTCCGATCAAACTGAGGAGTTGAAGTATAAACCTGCTTTTTGATTTGCTGTCTTTGTCAAGGAAGGAGATATTTATTTGTTTGCTAGCTTAATGTAGGATGCACCATGTAGGCTTGTAGTGTGAAGCCTCTTACCTCCGTCAGTCTGCTGTGTGGGGCAGTCTGTTACCTGATTGCCCATGGAAATAACTAAGAGAGAAGCTGACGACAAGCTGGATTGGTTATATAATTTTCCAAGGCAGTCGAAAAATCCTTATGAGTTAAAATCCAAGCCCTGTGCATTATAATGAAAACAAAGCCCCCTCCAATTGAGAAAGAGATGAAGCAAGAAACTCTTCAATGATCTTCTGAGGGATCTGTTTTTCTGTCCCCTGCTCCCCGTGTGTGTGTGTGTGTGTGTGTGTGTGTGTGTGTGTGTGTGTGTGTGTGAGAGAGAGAGAGAGAGAGAGAGAGAAGAGAGAGAGAGAGAGAGACTCTGTCTACCCCCACCCCACCTAGGACTTTGCAAGAGACAGAAGATGATAGGCATCTGAACATCTGGACGGGTCAGCCTTCCTTCCCAACCTGGGGGCCTAGTAAACTAACAAAAGGAGAGAGAGGGGGAGGGAGGGAGGGAGGGGTGTATGTGTGTTGAGGGGGAACAAAAAACCCCACCCCTCAACCGACCAACTAATCAACCAAAAATCCCAAACTATTGCAGAAAGCAAGAGTTTACAGGAAGCGTTTTTTCCCCAATCTCTCCGTTGCTGGGAACGCGGGGTCCTTGGCGCACCTCAAGTCGGGAGTTTCGGTTCTCCCGAGGCTAGCAGGTCAGGTCTGGGGCGACGGAACCGGACCCACGAAGCCTGCACGGTGCGCCCCGGTGCTCGCCGCGGCGCACTGTCGCCCGTTTAAGGGGCGGGCCGCAGCTCCACGTGCTTTCTGCTGAGTGACTGAACTACATAAACAGAGGCCGGGAAGGGGGCGGGGGAAGAGGGAGAGAACAGCATTTGACCGGTAGTAACCCTGGCGCTCGGCACAGCCGAATCTATAAAAGGAACTAGTCGCGGCAAAAACCAGTAATTCCGAGGGCGAGCGAGCGGGCCGCGACCGGCCAAGCCCACATCTCTCTCCGCAGCGCAGGGCTGGGCAGGGGCGCCGCGGGACCCGCTCAGCCACAGCCGGTTTGGGGCGCTCCTCTGCTCCCTGTTTCCCCCACTTTTCCCTCCTCCCCCTTTCTGGAAGGGTTTGTGCAAGGTGGGAGAACACAGACACAAACACCAAAGTGGAAAACAGGTAAGAGGTTCTTCAGTGACTTGGGTATTTTGTTTCGGGGCCAAGGAAGCTTTGGGAAGCTCTCCGTTTCCTGGACTTGGGTCCTTGAACCCCCATATTTCCTACTTCTAGAGATGCAAATAGGATAGGGGCAGCATAAATTGGGGGAGGATGTCTGGGAAGGGCCGTGGGAACCCTGGGATGCAGAACTGCAGCTCTCGGGTCTCCCCAGCCGGAGACCCGGGAGAGCATCTCTGGCCTGGGAGACCCGCCTCGGGAGCAGTGGGAACCAGGGTTCTCGGGCGCCCTAGGGGCGCAGTCACTGGAATGGGGAGACGAGGATCGTCTGTGAAGCGTCTCCCTTTGTCTAGCACGGGGTCGGCCGTCGCTCACAAGTGTCACATCAGAGTCCCCACTCCTTTATTAAAGTGGTCTGTGTTGGCCTCTGACTCGGGACTGGGGCGGCGTGTCCTTGTTTCCAAAGAACTCGAGTAGGAAGTGTCCCAAACGGAATCTTTTGTGTCTTTGCGTGCTCGAGGGCTCGGGGCTTTGTTTGACCTAGGGTCCTACCCACAGGCATACTGCGCTCCAGAGAGCTGCAGCCCCTGGCGCAAAGTGGGAGACGAGTGTTGTTCCCTCTAAAGACAGAAAACTTGAGAGAGCCTGCAGAAACTCCAAACTGAGGTGTCCATTTTCCCCTCACCCTCTCACCCATCTTCCTGCTTTTTGCTGCCCGTCCCTTGGGGCGGCTTGGGGCCGAACACCGATAGAGAAGCTGGGGCTAGGTAGTGCAGCCGAATGACCGCGAGTAACCCCGGCGGGCGGCGCAGAACTCGGGGCTCGGGTGCTGGGCCGGGCTCTGCCGCCAGGGGGTGGGGGCTGGGCGGCCTGCGGGTGGCCCCTGGAGACTAGCCCGCAGCGCCTCCTGGCCGGGTGGCCTAGGTATGGCCCGGTGCTAGACAGTCTGTAGTCCTTCCGCTTCACTGTGAATCTGGTCAGAACTGGTGCTTCCAAACTGGGAGTACCCTGGGGGCCGGGGAAGCCAATTTTTTTTTTCTTTTTTGTCATTGCGTTTCCTGACTCTGGGCCTTTACAAAATGAAGCAAGGTTCTTGAGGGTGCTCGCTGGTGACAGGCTTGTGGGTAAATGTTTTTTTTTCTGCACTTACCGGAAAAAAGAGAAATACTATTGAACTTTTTTTTTTTTTTTTTTTTTAGGGGAAAAAGTATCTGGCACTGAAAATAATTGGTTTCCCTCATTTGCTGCATTGGTATTCAACAATTTAAAAAACAAACTAACCCAATACTTGTTCAATGACATCCTCAAAGGGCGTGGGCAGAATAGATATACAACAGACTGCTATTTAAACAAAAGGAAAATCTTGGCTTAGGATATAGGTCAGTGGTAGAGTGTTTATCTAGCTTGTACAAGACCTTGGGTTCTAGCCCCACTCCAGAAAAGCAAAACAAAGCAAAAACACAAAACTTCCTTGAACAGAATTGGTATATCACTTTCAGTGTCTCAATCCTCGCCTCCCACAAAGCACACCTGACACACGCCCCCGGGCTCAAAATGACACCCTTACTAGTGCTGTTATAGTCTTACCTTTTGACCAGGACCCACGCTTCGATACCCTACAAGACATAAATGTCAATCAAAAAGAACTTGGTTTCTCATCTCCCCTTTTCCTTCAGCCCGGTTTTCATAGTCTGACTACAAACCTAAGGACAACGTAGTATTTTTGTTCCTATCTTTCTCCCACATTAAGGAAAGTATGACAGCATAGAGAATATTTCTGAGTTGATCATATACACAAAATAATAAAGATGAATTTTAGTTTCTTTTGTAAGCATGTTTTTTTCCTCAGTGCTGTCATAAGTCATTAAAGTAGGTAGGGATATTTTTTAGAAAACATGTGATGCCCAGAGTTAATTATTATTTATGTGAGAACAGGTTGAATCAGAGGGGTCAGGGAAGAAAATTTATAGCCAACATAATGCTCATAGTCCATTTTTGGAGCAAAATTTGCTGCCATAGAATAATTCATGTGACCCCTTGTAAAAGTCACTGATGTTCTGAACTGATCACTGGTGGTGACTTGGAGATCTGATGTGTCTCTCTGCAGATGAGTATTTGAAATCCAGCCGCTTATAAGTATTTCTGTTAGTACCTAAAGGCAGGCCTGTAGTGGACCCTGGGTGTATCTTGATTTGGAACATGCTGTGTTTTGTGGGAGACGGAGACAGCATTGGTCTGGAATTGGAAAAAGGTGATTAGGGCTTGTTAGTTTTCCGCCTTTGCTCATGGAAGCCCCAATGCAAACACTGTTAATAATGAATGACACTTAGCACCTCAGCTGTGTGCTATCTTACCCTATTTGGAGAGGAGTTGGGATATTTTTACACTTAAATGTTTTAGGCTTTGTTTTTCTACTTCATAAACCAGGATGCTTATGTCTGTATTGTAGTGATTGAAATTGGTTAGATCTTTGCTTTTTTTTTCTCCAAGTTGTTTTTAGTTTCTAAGATAGTTAAATGGACATTTCTTTAAACCCTTAAATTAGGACCTTTCTGGATTTTTAGAAAATACCAAAAGCACATGTTGCTTTGGCATTTCTAAAACATTCAAGTATAAATATGTCTTTATGTACGGTCTAGATATTAAATAAGTAATGGGATTATAATGGTCAGTCATTCTGGCATCAAGTTTAAAAGATCATTCTGAATATTTGTTTGATTTAGTTGCATTGGGAGAGTGTCTGCACTAAAAATAAATTAGAGACTGTCTTTACATATGCAAATGAAACATCTTGAATACCAAAGTTATAGCAGGGTTTGTGTCTTAATAATAGACACATGGTGCTCTATGCCAAGTGCTTTTCCAGTGTTTCTCCAACACCGAGTTAATCTTCAAAACAAGATTATTTTTTGTATCTACTCTGCAGATTAAGAAGGTAGGAGGCTACCCGGACTTTGGCTCTCCAGTTTTCCAGCTAAAAGTAGCGGTTTTAGATTTGAATTCAGTTCCAGAAGTCTTTAACTGTCCACATTAAGGGAGACACTGGTACAATTTCAGATGCGGTGAAATGGAATTTTCTGTGTATTCATTTGCTGACATTCTTATCAGAAACTCTAATCATGTTTCTGTTGTTGCTCAGGGGTAGTCAGCCAAATTCCCTCTTGGAAGAGACCTTGGTTGCAATGCAATGCAGAAAACCGGCAGTAACATTTGCTCATCTCTCTCTCATTTTTTTTTTTAAACTTGGTTTTAAATGAACACAATACTCTTGCCTCAGTCAGTTATTTGTGAATAGTGTGTGACCTCAGAGTAGTTTTCTGTAGCTCTTGGGGCCAGGCAGTACGTTTTAAAAGTACGAGAAGTCAGAAAGTCAGAAAGTCAGAACTAAAATGGCCTTCACAGGCAGCTCTTCGGTTACACCACATTCTGCATAAAAAAAGCAGTGTGTTTGTGTTTTTTGTTGGCAGTTGTGGAACATCGAATTTGTTTTCTAAAACAAAGAGGAAAAGAAGAGTTTGAAATCCTATTTTACTTTTATCTATCCATTTTGGAAAATAAATACAAAACCCTCTAGATTTGTAAGCCGGCTTGAAGACTGACAGGAAGAAAAGTCCCCTTCCTCAGGAGTCACCTGGACCCACAACTCCCTCCCATTCTGCCCTCCATAGGAGCTGATATTTTTGCTCATCATGTACGTTGTGTAGTTTCCAAAATTATAGTTAAACATCGGTCTTCTTGTGGCACACATGCCTTTCTAAAGAGAGGTCTCTGACTCAGTTTCCCCCTAGCACTGGTCACCATCTCTCTAATACTGAAATTGACAAATACTGACTAGAAGCACTCAGGTAAGAGGCTGGGTGCTGCTTGCTTCCCTGTGCTCTAAAATGGCCCAAACAAATGAGACATTCTCAGAAAAGTGTTAGCGAATAATACGGCAGTGAACATTGATAAATTTTGTACGTGTTTACATTATTTAAGGCAAGCAAACTCAGTAGAACGAAGAGTTCTCCTCACCCAGTTCCATTTCCCCTTTTGAGGAAGCTGTGATTTGAGACAGTAGTCTGTGATGGTCCACATTCAAATTAAATCATGCTTTATTTTTATGGATAAGAATACTTCATTAGATGATTTAGATGTTTAAACACTTAAAAAAGTTACAGTAGCCTCTTATGCATTATTTCTGTTTTCCACGCTTTTTTTGGTGTTTTGTGCATCATTTCCAAGGCTCTGAGGACACACAGTAGTCAGGAATGGGATCAGTCCAGGTGTCAGTTAACAGCTGACTAGAGGAAGGAAGGGGAAAGGTACCACGGCCCTCTTTGGGGACCTATGGAACTGCTAGGCCAGGCTCTGCATCACATCTGTCCCACTACCTCCTAATTACAACACTCTGTGACTGAACCTTTAACTCATGGGTCTTTAAAAAGACATTCAAGACCGCCAACACAGCAACATTTTTCTTGCTGTCTCCTCCGGGACATTGTTCCTTGAAACTGTTAGGAAACCCACTCTCCTGTGCTCCTGCTCCTAGAAGCATTTTGATATTAATTCCCAAAGTGAACGCTGTGCACCCTTTCTCAGTGTATGAGGAAGCAGACGATCCCCTTTTTTTTTTTTTTTTAGACGTTGGGAGTAGGGGTAGTGCCGTGGTTTCTCAAGCTGGTTAGATTGCATTTTCTATGGCTTCTGGGTATTTCAGGCCCTGGCAATGTTGTTTTGCTTTGTTGTTTATTTTTTAAATCTTTATTAACTTTTTAAATTAGATTTATTCATTTTTGTGTGTTTTGCCTGCATATATGTCTGTGTACCAAGTGAATGCTTGGTGAGGTCGGAAGAGGGCATTGGATCTTGTGGAATTATGGATGGTTGTGAGCCACTGTGTGGGTTCTGGGAATTGAACCCAGGTCCTCTGCAAGAGCAACAAGTGCTCTTAACCATGGAGCCATCTCTCCAGCCTCATTTTGTTTTTAACATCTTCTGTTCTAGTCTCTTCATAATAAAGATCTGTCCTTTGTTTTGTGTCCCAAAGTGGTAGGATGCCTTGCCTCAGTTCACTCTCTAAACAGTCATTCATGGGAAATTAAATTGTTAGTCTGTTGTTCTTTAATCCTGCTTCTTTATCCTCTGTCAGAATTTGGAGAGTCACAGTGCCCTTTAGGAGAGAAAAGAGGAATTGTGTACAGAAAAGGCTAAATGCATGGCTTAAATGGACACTGGTTTCCTAATATTGGCCTGCCTCGTTTGTTTGTGGTCTCTGTTGGGCCAGTTTTAATCATAAGGAGTTTCCCACCTGGAACTCTCCTTGTTCTCTCAAATACAAAGTGTCCTTTAGCTCTCAGTTCAAATGAGAAGGAAATTTCTACAGAAATCCTGGATGTTGAGGGTTTTCTGGGCGCTGTTTTCTTTATGCAAAAGTACAAACCCTGACACTAATTTTGGTTGGTTAGTGTTAATTGTTATTTGAGGCAGGTATATTTTTTTGAAAAATGTTAATGATGGTGTTAATTGTAGTAAGATTTTGAATTAAA